>NC_048574.1:2184039-2513585 GCF_013265735.2 Oncorhynchus mykiss
TTACACACAGGTGGATTGTATTTATCATCATTAGTCATTTAGGTCAACATTGGATCATTCAGAGATCCTCACTGAACTTCTGGAGAGAGTTTGCTGCACTGAAAGTAAAGGGGCTGAATAATTTTGCACGCCCAATTTTTCAGTTTTTGATTTGTTAAAAAAGTTTGAAATATCCAATAAATGTCGTTCCACTTCATGATTGTGTCCCACTTGTTGTTGATTCTTCACAAAAAAATACAGTTTTATATCTTTATGTTTGAAGCCTGAAATGTGGCAAAAGGTCGCAAAGTTCAAGGGGGCCGAATACTTTCGCAAGGCACTGTATTTTAACTGTGAATGGTGTGAGTGGGAAGGGGGAACCCTAAAACTAGCTCTTATTGGCTTAGAGGTTTGGAACTGTCTTCATTATTGGTCTATTGTACCTCATGGTGATGTCACCAGGCAGGTCAAAACTCTAACCAAAACAGGCTGAAGTTTCAAGCGGTCATTTCAATAAGTACACAATGCAGAGGATGTTTTATTCCAAAAGAATCACACTGTTTAAATTACAACGCCTTCAGAAAGTCTTCCCCTTGACTTTTTACACATTGTGTTGTGGTACAAAGTAAGAGTAAAATGGGATTAATTGTAACTTCTTTATTTGACTATTTTCTACATTGTAGAGTAATAGGGAAGACATCAACACTATGAAATAACATACGGAATCATGTAGTAACCAAAAAGTGTTAAACAAATCAAAATATATTTTATATTTGAGATTCTTCAAAGTAGCCACCCTTTGCCTTGATGACAGCTTTGCACAGTCTTGGCATTCTCTCAACCAGCTTGATGAAGTAGTCACCTGGAATGCATTTCAATTAACAGGTGTGCCTTGTTAAAGTTCATTTGTGGAATTGTGTTGTTTCTTAACCCTTGTTTGGGTCTGCGGGACCCATTTTGAATGTTTACTAAAAGAAAAATGACACTGTTCATTATTTTTTCAACCTGAGACTCATGGGCATTGGCTCGTTTTCTGTGAAGAGCATGTAAAATAACACATTTCCATTGAGTGCACACTGTGTACCACCTATACATTTATATTATATATGTGGTGTTCTGGTCCACTGGACCCCCCTATCAATTAATATTATATATGTCGTGTTCTGGTCCACTGGACCCCCCTATACATTTATATTATATATGTGGTGTTCTGGTCCACTGGACCCCCCTATACATTAATATTATATATGTCGTGTTCTGGTCCACTGGACCCCCCTATACATTTATATTATATACAGTGCCTTGCGAAAGTATTCGGCCCCCTTGAACTTTGCGACCTTTTGCCACATTTCAGGGTTCAAACATAAAGATATAAAACTGTATTTTTTTGTGAAGAATCAACAACAAGTGGGACACAATCATGAAGTGGAACGACATTTATTGGATATTTCAAACTTTTTTAACAAATCAAAAACGGAAAAATTGGGCGTGCAAAATTATTCAGCCCCTTTACTTTCAGTGCAGCAAAGTCTCTCCATAAGTTCAGTGAGGATCTCTGAATGATCCAATGTTGACCTAAATGACTAATGATGATAAATACAATCCACCTGTGTGTAATCAAGTCTTCGTATAAATGCACCTGCACTGTGATAGTCTCAGAGGTCCGTTAAAAGCGCAGAGAGCATCATGAAGAACAAGGAACACACCAGGCAGGTCCGAGATATTGTTGTGAAGAAGTTTAAAGCTGGATTTGGATACAAAAAGATTTCCCAAGCTTTAAACATCCCAAGGAGCAGCAGGGACAAGGAAGATGGTTAAAATTGATGGGAAGATGGATGGAGCCAAATACAGGACCATTCTGGAAGAAAACCTGATGGAGTCTGCAAAAGACCTGAGACTGGGACGGAGATTTGTCTTCCAACAAGACAATGATCCAAAACATAAAGCAAAATCTACAATGGAATGGTTCAAAAATAAACATATCCAGGTGTTAGAATGGCCAAGTCAAAGTCCAGACCTGAATCCAATCGAGAATCTGTGGAAAGAACTGAAAACTGCTGTTCACAAATGCTCTCCATCCACCTAAGCTGTTTTGCAAGGAGGAATGGGAAAACATTTCAGTCTCTCGATGTGCAAAACTGATAGAGAGCAAAAGGTGGCGCTACAAAGTATTAACTTAAGGGGGCTGAATAATTTTGCACGCCCAATTTTTCAGTTTTTGATTTGTTAAAAAAGTTTGAAATATCCAATAAATGTCGTTCCACTTCATGATTGTGTCACACTTGTTGTTGATTCTTCACAAAAAAATACAGTTTTATATTATATATGTGGTGTTCTGGTCTGGACCCCCCTATACATTTATATTATATATGTGGTGTTCTGGTCTGGACCCCCCTATACATTTATATTATATATGTGGTGTTCTGGTCCACTGGACCCCCTATACATTTATATTATATATGTGGTGTTCTGGTCTGGACCCCCCTATACATTTATATTATATATGTGGTGTTCTGGTCTGGACCCCCCTATACATTTATATTATATATGTGGTGTTCTGGTCTGGACCCCCTATACATTTATATTATATATGTGGTGTTCTGGTCTGGACCCCCCTATACATTTATATTATATATGTAATGTTCTGGTCCACTGGACCCCCTATAAATTTATATTATATATGTAATGTTCTGGTCCACTGGACCCCCCTATACATTTATATTATATATGTGGTGTTCTGGTCCACTGGACCCCCCTATACATTTATATTATATATATGTGGTGTTCTGGTCTGGACCCCCCTATACATTTATTTATATATGTGGTGTTCTGGTCCACTGGACCCCCTATACATTTATATTATATATGTGGTGTTCTGGTCTGGACCCCCTATACATTTATATTATATATATGTGGTGTTCTGGTCTGGACCCCCCTATACATTTATTTATATATGTGGTGTTCTGGTCCACTGGACCCCCTATACATTTATATTATATATGTGGTGTTCTGGTCTGGACCCCCTATACATTTATATTATATATGTGGTGTTCTGGTCTGGACCCCCTATACATTTATTTATATATGTGGTGTTCTGGTCCACTGGACCCCCTATACATTTATATTATATATATGTGGTGTTCTGGTCCACTGGACCCCCTATACATTTATATTATATATGTTATATATATATATGTTCTGGTCTGGACCTCCCTTATACGTTTATATTGTCACGATTCTTCAAAGTCGAACCCAGAAGCAGACCAGGACAAGGAGAGTAGAAAAAAGGTGAGTATTTATTTACAAGTGAATGGGTAGATATATCCAGGTGGTGTAGCGGGTAGCGGTGATGAGTTGATGGGAGTAAATAGGTGGATCCAATGGGGAAGCGGAATCTTCTGACGACCAGGCGGGAATGGGGTAAATGATCCGGGTGAGTAACTGAAGACAGAACAAACAGAGGTAAGTTCAAGGCAAGCAATACGTAACAAACAACAAAACAACTTCTATCCAACTTGAGGCTGATACTCTGGCACAACATACTGTTCATGGCTAACGATCCGGCAGGGAATGGATGTCAGGTCCGGGCTTATGAAGAGGAGAGATGATGATCAGGACCAGGTGTGCAGATAGCTGATGGGATACAGGTGCGGGTAATCAGAAACCCCAACTGGCTACATTGCCCGGCAACCAGACAGGGTGCGTTCCAGGACGCCGGAAAAACTCTCCAGGACAAAACATAGGTAAAAAACAGACAAACAGGTGATGAGTGAGTCCAGGTGAACAGAACAGGGAACTGACACATATAGGGGAGGTAATAAACAGATGATGAGTGAGTCCAGGTGAACAGAGCAGGGAACTGACACATATAGGGGAGGTAATAAACAGGTGATGAGTGAGTCCAGGTGATCAGAGCAGGGAACTGACACATATAGGGGAGGTAATAAACAGGTGATGAGTGAGTCCAGGTGATCAGAGCAGGGAACTGACACATATAGGGGAGGTAATAAACAGGTGATGAGTGAGTCCAGGTGATCAGAGCAGGGAACTGACACATATAGGGGAGGTAATAAACAGGTGATGAGTGAGTCCAGGTGAACAGAAGAGGGAACTGACACATATAGGGGAGGTAATAAACAGATGATGAGTGAGTCCAGGTGAACAGAGCAGGGAACTGACACATATAGGGGAGGTAATAAACAGGTGATGAGTGAGTCCAGGTGAACAGAGCAGGGAACTGACACATATAGGGGAGGTAATAAACAGGTGATGAGTGAGTCCAGGTGATCAGAGCAGGGAACTGACACATATAGGGGAGGTAATAAACAGATGATGAGTGAGTCCAGGTGATCAGAGCAGGGAACTGACACATATAGGGGAGGTAATAAACAGGTGATGAGTGAGTCCAGGTGAACAGAGCAGGGAACTGACACATATAGGGGAGGTAATAAACAGGTGATGAGTGAGTCCAGGTGAACAGAGCAGGGAACTGACACATATAGGGGAGGTAATAAACAGGTGATGAGTGAGTCCAGGTGAACAGAACAGGGAACTGACACATATAGGGGAGGTAATAAACAGGTGATGAGTGAGTCCAGGTGATCAGGGCAGGGAATTGACACATATAGGGGAGGTAATAAACAGGTGATGAGGAACTGACACATATAGGGGAGGTAATAAACAGATGATGAGGAACTGACACATATAGGGGAGGTAATAAACAGATGATGAGTGAGTCCAGGTGATCAGAGCAGGGAACTGACATATATAGGGGAGGTAATAAACAGGTGATGAGGAACTGACACATATAGGGGAGGTAATAAACAGATGATGAGGAACTGACACATATAGGAAAGGTAATAAACAGATGATGAGTGAGTCCAGGTGAACAGAACAGGGAACTGACACATATAGGGGAGGAAATAAACAGGTGATGAGTGAGTCCAGGTGATCAGAGCAGGGGAACTGACACATATAGGGGAGGTAATAAACAGGTGATGAGTGAGTCCAGGTGAGTCCAATATCCCTTATGCACGTGACGAGGGAAGGCAGGTGTGCGTAATAGATGGCAGGGGTGCGTGATGCAGGGCAGCCTGGCACCCTCAAGCCCCGGGGGGGAGGGGGGGAGAAGAGCGGGATCCGACGTGACAGTACCCCCCCCCCACCCCCCCCTCTAAGGGCGCCGGGGCAAACCCACCTTGTCGAACCGGCATGGGCGCTGGGCATGGGCGCTGGGCAAGCCGGTTGGGGCGTGGAAGCCCGACAAACCGGCAAGAGCGTGGGAGCCTGGCAATCCAGCTGAGGCAAGACGCCTGAGAAATGTATCTGAAAATATTACAAAAACAAGCAACACCCAAACATGACGGAGAGTAAGACAGGGGAACCTATCTCAAAACGAAAACGTGATTCTTCTACAGACACAGACAATTTAATATTTTCACCACCGGGAATGGTAAAGGTCAAAACCGATCTGTTAAAATCAAAAAATGACAAACTGGGTATACTTGAATTAGTCAGTAAGGATATAAAAGAGTTGAAGGCCTCGAGATGAGTGATGAAAAAGCTGCTACATTGGAGAAAGATACATACAAGCTAAAAGGGACAGTCAGTAAGATTGAAACGGAGGTGAATTAACTTCAAAAGGAGAACACTGTTCTGAGAGAAGCCTTACTGGACATACAGACTAGATCCATCAGAGAGAATCTGGTACTTCAGATTCTCCTGAATCTGTAGTGTGAGAGTTCCTCCTTACAGCGCTTCAGATTCCACACAAAGCTGGAACGTGTACACCGCTTCGGACAGAGAGGGCAGAACGCCCAATCATTACCCTATTTGCTTCCTTTAAGGATAAAATAACAGTTAAATCAGTTAAAGAGACTTTCTGGGACCCAAATTGGCATGAATGATCAGTTCCCGATGGAAATTGCAGAATGGCGTCAAGTTCTGTATCCAATTCAAGGAAAATAGATGAAAAGGGAAACGAGTAGCTCTCGTTGTTGATAAACTATATATTGATAACCAGTTGTTCAGAGACACAAAGACTACTCCATGGTTATTTAAAAAAATACAAAGTTCTTATAGACGAGGAAAATAATGAAACACAATTCTAGCCCAGTTATGGATTGTAATAATACAATAAAAATATAGCTTTTCTATACATATTGAAATATAACTAATTGGAACACAAAAGCACTAATTCCACATGGTGAAGATAAAAACTCTGTAAACAGAAGGCACAGTATGTGTGGATGGTGTGGTGTTTATTACTTGTTATGTTTGGGAAAGTGTGGCGGTGAGTGAGAAAGGAAATGGTTGCATATCCCAGAACCAATGTGTTGCTGTGGTTGTGAGAGAGCTTTCAATGTTGTTCAGATGATGGATATACTATTTATAATGAATTATATGTCTTATGTATTTATTGTCCTATCATGGTGGAACAGTGTTTTAAAATAAATTATAAAGTTATTTTTTTATTTTTTTAAATAAATCTTATTTATTTAGGATCCTATATTGATGGAACGGTCCACAACCCTATACCCTAGACACCCACCTGAATGACCCAGATACTAAGGAGAAGTCCCTAACTGTTTTATGGGCCTGCTGTAAGCAGTCTGTATGCAGCCAAAATGCAGTCAAGAGACTAAGAGCAGCACTGCCCCCTTAAGATTCTGAGCCTGCTTGGCAGGGTTGGTCCTGCAAAGCCAACACCCCCTAAAGGGAGAGCATAATATACAAGGACATTCTCAAAGCTGCTAATGAGAACCTTGACGACCTTGTACATAGCCGGTGGGGATTCCGGTGGGGTGCCCCCACCCAGGCAGTGGCAGTGCTGGCAAC
Organism: Oncorhynchus mykiss; assembly: GCF_013265735.2. Classification (NCBI taxonomy): domain Eukaryota; kingdom Metazoa; phylum Chordata; class Actinopteri; order Salmoniformes; family Salmonidae; genus Oncorhynchus; species Oncorhynchus mykiss. The sequence goes on from NC_048574.1 coordinate 2,190,856, forward strand.
ACTAGCTGCAGTAACCCATGGAGAGGGGGTCACACTAGGACATTCAGAGAGGGGGTATATTATTGTGGCCCTGGTGGCACAAAATCAAAAGTCTGACTGCATGGAGATGGTTGGGAATATGGTCAATACGGGTGACAGTATTGTGGGTGTTTCAGGGAAAAGGTGAACATTTGACCTCCATCATCTAATTATTTTAGCAAAAATATATATTTTTAATTTACAATCTGTAGAAGCTGTGAGAATAGAAAGGTTCAACCAGCCCCAGGACCAGGACCAGCCTGTCAGCAACCAGCCCCAGGACCAGCCTGTCAGCAACCAGCCCAAGGACCATCCAGTCAGCAACCAGCCCCAGGACCAGCCTGTCAGCAGCCAGCCCCAGAACCAGGACCAGCCTGTCAGCAACCAGCCCCAGGACCAGCCCATCAGCAACCAGCCTGTCAGCAACCAGCCCCAGGACCAGCCTGTCAGCAACCAGCCCGTCAGCAACCAGCCCCAGGACCAGCCCATCAACAACCAGCCCCAGAACCAGCCCGTCAGCACCAACCCCAGGACCAGCCTGTCAGCAACCAGCCCCAGGACCAGCCCATCAGCAACCAGCCCCAGAACCAGCTCGTCAGCAACCAGCCCCAGGACCAGCCCATCAGCAACCAGCCTGTCAGCAACCAGCCCCAGGACCAGCCTGTCAGCAACCAGCCCGTCAGCAACCAGCCCCAGGACCAGCCCATCAACAACCAGCCCCAGAACCAGCCCGTCAGCACCAACCCCAGGACCAGCCTGTCAGCAACCAGCCCCAGGACCAGCCTGTCAGCAGCCAGCCCCAGGACCAGCCTGTCAGCAGCCAGCCCCAGGACCAGCCCGTCAGCAACCAGCCCCAGGACCAGCCAGTCAGCAACCAGCCCCAGGACCAGCCCATCAGCAACCATGCCCAGGACCAGCCCATCAGCAGCCAGCCCCAGGACCAGCCCGTCAGCAACCAGCCCCAGGACCAGCCAGTCAGCAGCCAGCCCCAGGACCAGCCCATCAGCAACCAGCCCCAGGACCAGCCTGTCAGCAGCCAGCCCCATGACCAGCCCATCAGCAGCCAGCCCCAGGACCAGCCCGTCAGCAACCAACCCCAGGACCAGCCCCAGGACCAGCCCGTCAGCAACCAGCCCCAGGACCAGCCTGTCAGCAGCCAGCTCTCTCATCCATTTAGAGCTAACAGCTAACCCACTGTTCCCAGGCCGTCATTGAAAATAAGAATTTGTTCTTAACTGACTTGCCTGGTTAAATAAAGGTAAAATAAAAAAATAAAAAATATGCAGATGATACAGTCTTATACTCAGCTGGTCGCTCCCCGGATTTTGTGTTAAATGCTCTACAACAAAGCTTTCTTAGTGTCCAACAAGCTTTCTCTGCCCTTAAACTTGTTCTGAACACCTCCAAAACAAAGGTCATGTGGTTTGGTAAGAAGAATGCCCCTCTCCCCACAGGTGTGATTACTACCTCTGAAGGTTTAGAGCTTGAGGTAGTCACCTCATACAAGTACTTGGGAGTACGGCTAGACAGTAGACTGTCCTTCTCTCAGCACATATCAACGCTGCAGGCTAAAGTTAATTCTAGACTTGGTTTCCTCTATCGTAATCGCTCCTCTTTCACCCCAGCTGCCAAACTAATCCTGATTTAAATGACCATCCTACCCATGCTAGATTACGGGACATAATTTATAGATTGGCAGGTAAGGGTGCTCTCGAGCGGCTAGATGTTCTTTACCATTCTGCCATCAGATTTGCCACCAATGCTCCTTATAGGACACATCACTGCACTCTATACTCCTCTGTAAACTGGTCATCTCTGTATACCCGTCTCAAGACCCACTGGTTGATACTTATTTATAAAACCCTCTTAGGCCTCACTCCCCTCTATCTGAGATATGTACTGCAGCCCTCATCCTCCACATACAACACCCGTTCTGCCAGTCACATTCTGTTAAAGGTCCCCAAAGCTAAGAAACATGAGCAATGGACATTAGACTGGTGGAAATCTGTCCTTTGGTCTGATGAGATTTTTAGGATCCAACCTCTGTGTCTTTGTGAGACGCAGAGTTGGTGAACGGATTATCTCCGCGAGTGTGTTTCCCACCGTGAAGCATGGAAGAGGAGGTGTGACGGTGTTGGGGTGCTTTGCTGGTGACACTCTCCGTGATTTATTTAGAATTCAAGGCACACTTAAAACTTCTTAAAGCTAGGGGGCAGAATTTTCACTTTTGGATAAATAGCGTGCCGAATTTCAACTTCCTGCTACTCATGCCAGGAATATAAGATATGCATATTTATTCATAGATTTGGATAGACAACACTCTGAAGTTTCTAAAACGGTTTGGATCATGTCTGTGAGTATAACAGAACTTACAGTGGGGCAAAAAAGTATTTAGTCAGCCACCAATTGTGCAAGTTCTCCCACTTAAAAAGATGACAGAGGCCTGTAATTTTCATCATAGGTACACTTCAACTATGACAGACAAAATGAGAAGAAAAAAATCCAGAAAATCACATTGTAGGATTTTTTATGAATTAATTTGCAAATTATGGTGGAAAATAAGTATTTGCAAGTGGTACCGGAGCTCCAAGTCTCGGTCCAAAAGACTTCTTAACAGCTTCTACCCCCAAGCCATAAGACTGCTGAACAGCTAACAGTGCTACTCACTGTTTATTATCTATGAACAGTCACTTTAGCCCTACCTACATGTACATATGATCTCAATTACCTCGACTAACAATGACCCCAAGCATATTTCCAAAGTTGTGGCGAATTGGCTTAAGGACAACAAAGTCAAGGTATTGGAGTGGCCATCACAAAGCCCTGACCTCAATCCAATAGAACATTTTTGGGCAAAACTGAAAAAGCGTGTGCGAGCAAGGAGGCCTACAAACCTGACTCAGTTACACCAGCTCTGTCAGGAGGAATGGGACAAATTCACAACTTATTGTGGGAAGCTTGTGGAAGGCTAACTGAAGCATTTGACCCAAGTTAAACAATTTAAAGGCAATGCTACCAAATACTAATTGAGTAAACTTCTGACCCACTGGGAATGTGATGAAAGAAATAAACGCTGAAATAAATCATTCTCTCTACTATAGCCGCAGTCTGAGGTCCTGAACACTCTGGAGCAGGTTTTCAACTAATTGCAAAAATCGCTGAAGTTAGAGACTTTTATCTCCCTCACCAACTTCAAACATTTGCTATCAGAGCAGCTAACCGATCGCTGCAGCTGTACATAGTCTATCGGTAAATAGCCCACCCAATTTACCTACCTCATCCCCATACTGTTTATATTTATTTACTTTTCTGCTCTTTTGCACACCAATATCTCTACCTGTACATGACCATCTGATCATGTATCACTCCAGTGTTAATCTGCAAAATTGTAATTATTCTCCTACCTCCTCATGCCTTTTGCACACAATGTATATAGACTCTCTTTTTTCTACTCTGTTATTGACTTGTTAATTGTTTACTCCATGTGTAACTCTGTGTTGTCTGTTCACACTGCTTTATCTTGGCCAGGTCGCAGTTGTAAATGAGAACTTGTTCTCAACCAGCCTACCTGGTTAATTAAATAAAGGTGAAATAAAAAATTCAATAAATATTCTAACCTATCACATTCTTGGTTTGGTGATCCTAATTGACCTAAATCAGGGAATTTTTACTGGGATTAACTGTCAGGAATTGTGAAAAACTGAATTTAAATGTATTTGGCTAAGGTGTATGTAAACTTCCCACTTCAACTGTATCACGGTAACAGTAACTGATGTATCCCAGTGCATTCAGAAAGTATTCATTTTGTTATGTTACAGCATTATTCTAAAATTGATTGCATTGTTTTTTCCCCTCATCAATCCACACACAAACACCCTTAATGACATCACAATACCCCTTAATGACATTACAATACCCCTTGTGACATCACAACACCCCTTAATGACATTACAATACCCCATAATGACATCACAATACCCCTTAATTACGTCACAATACCCCATAATGACATCACAATACCCCTTAATGACATCACAATACCCCATAATGACAAACCAAAAACAGGTTATTAGAAATGTTTGTACATTTTATTCAGACCCTTTACTCAGTACTTTGTTGAAACCCCTTTGGCAGCGATTACAGCATCGAGTCTTCTTGGGTTTGACGCTACAAGCTTGGCACACCTGTATATGGGGAGTTACTCATTCCTCTCTGCAGCTCCTTTCATGCTCAGGTTGGATGGGGAGTGTTGCTGCACAGCTATTTTCAGGTTTCTTCAGAAATGTTCGATCGGGTTCAAATCCGAGCTCTGGCTGGGCCACTGAAGGACATTCAGAGACTTGTCCCGAAACCACTCATGCATTGTCTTGGCTGTGTGCTTAGGGTCATTGTCTTGTTGGAAGGTGAACCTTAGCCGCAGTCTGAGGTCCTGAACACTCTGGAGCAGGTTTTCATCAAGGCTCTCTCTGTACTTTTCTCTGTTCATCTTTGCTTCGATTCTGACAAGTCTCCCAGTCCCTGCCGCTGAAAAACATCCCCACAGCATGAAGCTGCCACCACCATACTTCACTGTAGGGTGGTCCCAGGTATCCACCAGATGTGACGCAGAGCATTCAATCCAAAGAGTTCTATCTTGGTTTCACCAGACCAGAGAATCTTGTTTCTCATGGTCTGAAAGTCTTTAGGTGCCTTTTGGCAAACTCCAAGCAGGCTGTCATGTGTCCGTCTGGTTACTCAGCATCGCAGTGCTAGAGGCATCACTACAGACCCTGGTTCGATTCCATCTGAGTCAGGGTTTGGCTTTCATTGTAAATAAGAATTTGTTCTTAACTGACTTGCTTAGTTAAATAAAGGTTAAATAAAAAAATAGAAAAGGCCTGATAAAGAGTGGATCAAGAATATCTCTGCACTTTGCTTAGAGAATCTTGTTTCTCTTAGCTGCCTTTGGGCAACCTCCAAGCGGGCTGTAATGTGCCTTTTACTGAGGAGTGGCTTCTGTTTGGCCATAAAGGCCTGATTGGTGGAGTGCTGCAGATATGGTTGTCCTTCTGGAAGGTTATACCATCTTCACAGAGGAACTCTGTATCTCTGTCAGTGTGACCATTGGATTATTGGTCACCTTATTGGTCACCTCCCTGACCAAGATCCTTCTCCCCCGATGGCTCAGTTTTGGCCGGGCGTCTTGGTGGTTCCAAACTTCATTTCAGAATGATGGAGGCCACTGTGTTCTTAGGGACCTTCAATGCTGCGGAAATGTTTTGGTACCCTTTCCCAGATCTGTGCCTCGACACAATCCTGTATCAGAGCTCTACGGATAATTCCTTCGACTTCTTGGATTGGTTTTCGCTCTGACATTCACTGTCAACTGTGGGACCTTATATAGACAGGTGTGTGCCTTTCCAAATCATGTCCAATAATTTAAGTTACCACGGGTGGACTCCAAGCAAGTTGTAGAAACATCTCAAGGATGTTTCTTAAGGATGATCAATGGAAACAACACCCGAGCAACATTTTGAGTCTCATAGCAAAGGGTGTGAATACTTATGCAAATAAGGTTTTTATTTTGAAAACATTTGCAAAAATGTCTAACAACCTGTTTTGTCATTTATAAGGTATTGTGTGGAGATTGATAATGAAAACATGTAATTTGATCCATTTTAGAATAAGGCTGTAACGTAACAAAATGTGGAAAAAGGGAAGGGGTCTGAATACTCTCTGAATGCACATGTATAACCTCAGTAAACATTTAATTTGGGAGGTATTTCATCTGTTACATGTGTCAAGTCTCCAAATTATTATTTATTATTATTATTAATAATATTACAAATACTATAATAATATAATAATATTATAGGTTATATAATATATATTATTATATATTATATTATAAAAATATTACAAATCAGACATAAACAAACTTTCATGACATATAATTAGGCACGCCTCCCCATTATTTTGTATAAAATTGTGCAAACTCCAAACATATCGCAGTGCGTGTTGGGAAATCACTTCGCTCTGAAGCTTGCAGCCTTGCTGGCCAGGCTGAAGTGGCTATGTAAGAGTCAAATTTTCACTCCCTCAGCTTTGAAACATGAAGTTGCGCATGAATGTGTAAATGGAGGGCCAAGGATCGAGGAGAAGAGGATGTTTTGAAATCAGTGCCTCTGTCTTCTGAAGAGGTGGATATGGAGGGAACTTGCAGTGACATTCAATCATCTCTCCACTCTCTGCTCCCCAATATAATAATAATAATATATTACATTTAGCAGACACTTTTATCCAAAGCGACTCACAGTCATGCGTGCATACATTTTACGTATGAGTGGTCCCTGGAATTGAACCCACTACCCTGGTGTTACACGCAACATGCTCTACAAATTCAACAACAGAGGACCAACATAGCCCCGTTCCACTCCCTCTTCCTCTTCTCCAGGGTCTGTCTCCTCTCCTCTCTTCACCCTCTCCTCCTCTCCTTCCTCTATAGTTTGAACCAGTTTTCTCTTCCTATCTTCTCCTCCCTTCACATCATCCCCAGTCCTCTCCTCCTCTCCTCCCTCTATGGTTTGTAGCAGGCAGAGCAGGTCACAGGTTGTGAGTCATTTAGTTTTGGAGAGATGGTGTCTGGGACCACTGACTTGAGGAAATCATTCTCTGTAGCCATGATGTGTTTCACCAGGAAGTTCGCTGCCTCGCTGATGTTGGTGTTTTCCTAAAGGGACACGGCAGAGTAAAACAACAAGGTTAAAAGCTAGTGGCTAGTTTCAGAGTACTCAGAGCTTTTGCCTTGTTAGGGTTAAACAAAAACAGGTGCTACGTTAACATGGTTCAGTTACTTATATAAACACATTTTCATTGTATGAAATGGCTATGTTTTTCTTGATCCTCACAGCGCATTCGGAAAGTATTCAGACCCCTTGACTTTTTGCTAATTTTTGTTACGTTACAGCCTTATTCTAAACTTGATTCAATTATAATTTTCCTCATTAATCTACAAACAATATACAATAATGACAAAGCGAAAACATGTTTTTAGAAATGTTTGTAAATTCATAACAATAAAAAAAACAGAAATACCTTTTTTACAGTATTATATATTATTATAGTATTCAGCACCTTTGCTATGAGACTCGGGAATTTAGCTTCCAATGATCATCCTTGAGATGTTTCTACAATTTGATTGGAGTCCATCTGTGGTAAATTCAATTGGTTGGATATGATTTGGAAAGGCACACACCTGTCTATATAAGGTCCCACAGTTGACAAGGCATGTCAGAGCAAAAACCAAGCTATTAGGTAGAAGGGATTGTCCATAGTGCTCCGAGACAGGATTGTGTTGAGGCACAGATCTGGGGAAGGGAACCAAAAATATTCTGCAGCATTGAAGGTCCCCTAGAACACAGTGGTCTCCATCATTCTTAAATGGATGAAGTTTGGAACCACCAAGACTAGATCCTAGATCTGGATGCCCGGCCAAACTGACCAATCGGGGTGGAATCATGGAGGTGACCAAGAACCCAATGGTCACTCTGACAGAGCTCCAGTGTTGCTCTCTGAAAATAGCTGTGCAGCAGTGCTCCCCATCCAACCTGACAGAGCTTGAGAGGATCTGCAGAGAAGAATGGGAGACACTCCTCAAATAAAGGTGTGCCAAGCTTGTAGTGTCATACCCAAGAAGACTCAAGGCTGAAATTGCTGCCGAAGGTGCTTCAACAAAAGTACTGAGTAAAGGGTCTGAATGCTAAATGTGATATTTCGTTTTTTTATTTTTAAAAAGGTTTCTAAAAACCTGTTTTTTTGCTTTGTCATCGTACGGTATTGTGATGTCATCGTGGGGTGTTGTCATCTCATCGTGGGGTATTGTGATGTCATCGTGGGGTATTTTGTGAAGATTGATGAGAAAAAAACTTTCATCCATTTTAGAAGGCTGTAACGTAACAAAATGTGTAAAAAGCCAAAGGGGTCTGAAAACTTTCCGTATCCACTGTCCACAGGTAAAACAGCCTGGTTCAACTGATTTAGAGGCAGTGGAAATGTAGGGTTAACCCTAACCCTAACCCTAACCCATGACCTCAATGACCTCTGACCCCTGTAGAACCTCCTAACCCTAAACCCTATCCCTAACCTTAACCCTAACCCTAAACCCTATTCCTAACCTTAACCCTTAACTTAACCACTCAGAATTAATACCTAAACTAAAGTTTTAGTTTCACTTTGTGGAATTTGACTGAGAGCTGAGAAACGGCTGCACATGGCGTAATTCTGTTGCTGCAGTTACACCATGTTGTTACACCAGGTTGTTACACCAGGTTGTTACACCAGGTTGTTACACCATGTTGTTACACCATGTTGTTACACCAGGTTGTTACACCAGGTTGTTACACCAGGTTGTTACACCATGTTGTTACACCAGGTTGTTACACCAGGTTGTTACACCAGGTTGTTACACCAGGTTGTTACACCAGGTTGTTACACCATGTTGTTACACCAGGTTGTTACACCAGGTTGTTACACCAGGTTGTTACACCAGGTTGTTACACCAGGTTGTTACACCATGTTGTTACACCAGGTTGTTACACCAGGTTGTTACACCAGGTTGTTACACCAGGTTGTTACACCAGGTTGTTACACCAGGTTGTTACACCATGTTGTTACAACCTAAGAACAAATTCTTATTTACAATGACCTACCAAAAGGCAAAAGGCCTCCTGCGGGGATTAAAAATAAAAAATAAATACAATTAAAATATAGGACAAAAACACACAATATAGGTCAAAAGGGTCAGGGTTAGCTTGATTGAGCCTTTGAATGAAGATATTGAGATAAAACTGTCCAGTTTGAGTGTTTGTTGCAGCTCGTTCCAGTTGCTACCTGCAGCGAACTGAAAAGAGGAGCAACCCAGGGATGTGTGTGCTTTGGGGACCTTTAACAGAATGTGACTGGCAGAACAGGTGTTGTATGTGGAGGATGAGGGCTGCAGTAGATATCTCAGATAGGGGGGAGTGAACAGGTGTTGTATGTGGAGGATGAGGGCTGCAGTAGATATCTCAGATAGGGGTGTGTGAGGCCTAAGAGGGTTTTATAAATAAGCATCAACCAGTGGGTCTTGCGACTGGTATACAGAGATGACCAGTTTACAGAAGAGTATAGAGTACTCTATGAGGAGTGAGGCCCATAGAGGGTGGCTGAATGAGGACACCACCCCATATAGCTGTTGTGCATGTTTTCTGTCTGTGTGTGCACATGGGTGCGTATGTGTGTGCATGTGTTTGTGCACATGGGTGCGTATGTGTGTGCATGTTTTCTGTGTGTGTTTGTGCACATGGGTGTGTATGTGTGTGCATGTTTTCTGTGTGTGTTTGTGCACATGGGTGTGTATGTGTGTGCATGTGTTTGTGCACATGGGTGCGTATGTGTGTGCATGTTTTCTGTGTGTGTGTGCACATGGGTGCGTATGTGTGTGCATGTGTTCTGTGTGTGTGTGCACATGGGTGCGTATGTGTGTGTGTGCATGTGTTTGTGCACATGGGTGCGTATGTGTGTGCATGTGTTTGTGCACATGGGTGCGTATGTGTGTGCATGTGTTCTGTGTGTGTGTGCACATGGGTGCGTATGTGTATGTGTGTGCATGTGTTTGTGTTCCCACCTTGGCTGAGGTCTCGAACCAGCCCACAAAGCCGTTGTCTTTACAGAACTGGTCCATCTTCACGCCGTTATTGGTCAGAACCTCCCGCCCCTGATCACATTTATTAGCCAGTAGGACCGTGGCAATGCTCTGTCCAATAGAGAGGTAAAAGACAAGAAGGTAATGTATGAACAGGATGATTTAAATAGTCCTTTACCATGGTAGAACCAACTCACTGTACTTCACTCACCTCTCTGTTGGTCAACATGAGTTTAGAGTCCAGGTCCTCCTTCCACTTGGTGATGGCTTCGAAGGTAGTGGGCCGTGTCACGTCAAACACGATGAACGCCCCCATGGCCTCTCGGTAGTACACACGGGTCATGTTCCCAAACCGCTCCTGACCTACAGGGGAGACAGAGACAGAGATATACTGTTGTTGTAACTGTTGGGATTTGAACCATGTTCTCCCACACAGTAACCAGAAATGTTCACCATTAGACCAAGAGGACATCCTTGTGATCAAAGGATGACAATTGGGTTCTATGTCTCAGGCAGAACCGCTCAGTAACATTATCTTCTATGTCTCAGGCAGAACCGCTCAGTAACATTATCTTCTATGTCTCAGGCAGGACTGCTCAGTAACATTATCTTCTATGTCTCAGGCAGGACTGCTCAGTAACATTATCTTCTATGTCTCAGGACTGCTCAGTAACATTATCTTCTATGTCTCAGGCAGGACTGCTCAGTAACATTATCTTCTATGTCTCAGGACCGCTCAGTAACATTATCTTCTATGTCTCAGGACTGCTCAGTAACATTATCTTCTATGTCTCAGGCAGGACTGCTCAGTAACATTATCTTCTATGTCTCAGGACCGCTCAGTAACATTATCTTCTATGTCTCAGGACCGCTCAGTAACATTATCTTCTATGTCTCAGGACTGCTCAGTAACATTATCTTCTATGTCTCAGGACCGCTCAGTAACATTATCTTCTATGTCTCAGGACTGCTCAGTAACATTATCTTCTATGTCTCAGGCAGGACTGCTCAGTAACATTATCTTCTATGTCTCAGGCAGGACTGCTCAGTAACATTATCTTCTATGCCTCAGGACCGCTCAGTAACATTATCTTCTATGTCTCAGGACCGCTCAGTAACATTATCTTCTATGTCTCAGACAGGACTGCTCAGTAACATTATCTTCTATGCCTCAGGACCGCTCAGTAACATTATCTTCTATGTCTCAGGCAGGACTGCTCAGGAACATTATCCTCCATGTCTCAGGCAGGACTGCTCAGTAACATTATCTTCTATGTCTCAGGCAGGACTGCTCAGTAACGTTATCTTCTATGTCTCAGGACCGCTCAGTAACATTATCTTCTATGTCTCAGGCAGGACTGCTCAGGAACATTATCCTCCATGTCTCAGGCAGGACTGCTCAGTAACATTATCTTCTATGTCTCAGGCAGGACTGCTCAGTAACATTATCTTCTATGTCTCAGGCAGGACTGCTCAGTAACATTATCTTCTATGTCTCAGGCAGGACTGCTCAGGAACATTATCCTCCATGTCTCAGGCAGGACTGCTCAGTAACATTATCTTCTATGTCTCAGGTAGGACTGCTCAGTAACATTATCTTCTATGTCTCAGGACCGCTCAGTAACATTATCTTCTATGTCTCAGGACCGCTCAGTAACATTATCTTCTATGTCTCAGGCAGGACTGCTCAGTAACATTATCTTCTATGCCTCAGGACCGCTCAGTAACATTATCTTCTATGTCTCAGGCAGGACTGCTCAGGAACATTATCCTCCATGTCTCAGGCAGGACTGCTCAGTAACATTATCTTCTATGTCTCAGGCAGGACTGCTCAGTAACGTTATCTTCTATGTCTCAGGACCGCTCAGTAACATTATCTTCTATGTCTCAGGCAGGACTGCTCAGGAACATTATCCTCCATGTCTCAGGCAGGACTGCTCAGTAACATTATCTTCTATGTCTCAGGCAGGACTGCTCAGTAACATTATCTTCTATGTCTCAGGCAGGACTGCTCAGTAACATTATCTTCTATGTCTCAGGACCGCTCAGTAACATTATCTTCTATGTCTCAGGCAGGACTGCTCAGGAACATTATCCTCCATGTCTCAGGCAGGACTGCTCAGTCAGTTGAGAATGACACAAATATTAAGTCTGCTGCCTCAGTGTCTTTAGATATTTTTGTCAGATGTTACTATGGAATACTGAAGTATAATTACAAGCATTTCATAAGTGTCAAAGGATTTTATTGACAATTACATGAAGTTGATGCAAAGAGTCAATATTCACAGTGTTGACCCTTCTTTTTCAAGACCTTAGTTATCACTTTTGCCTTATGGCAAGGTGCTCCATCATGCTGGAAAAGGCATTGTTCGTGACCAAACTGTTCCTGGATGGTTGGGAGGAGTTGCTCTCGGAGGATGTGTTGGTACCATTCTTAATTCATGGCTGTGTTCTTAGGCAAAATTGTGAGTGAGCCCACCCCCTTGGCAACCCCACACATGAATGGTCTCAGGATGCTTTACTGTTGGCATGACACAGGACGGATGGTAGCGCTCACCTTGTCGTCTCCGGACAAGCTTTTTTCCGGATACCCCAAACAATCGGAAAAGGGATTCATCAGAGAAAATGACTTTACCCCAGTCCTCAGCAGTCCAATCCCTGTACCTTTTGCAGAATATCAGTCTGTCCCTGATGTTTTTCCTGGAGAGAAGTGGCTTCTTTGCTGCCCTTCATGACACCAGGCCATCCTCAAAAAGTCTTCGCCTCACTGTGTGTGCAGATGCACTCACACTTGCCTGCTGCCATTCCTGAGCAAGCTCTGTACTGGTGGTGCGCCGATCCTGCAGCTGAATCAACTTTAGGAAACGGTCCTGGCGCTTGCTGGACTTTCTTGGGTGCCCTGAAGCCTTCTTCACAACAATTGAACCGCTCTCCTTGAAGTTCTTGATGATCCGATGAATTGTTGATTTAGGTGTCAGCAATATCCTTGCCTGTGAAGCCCTTTTTGTGCAAAGCAATGATGACGGCACGTGTTTCCTTGCAGGTAACCATTATTAACAGAGGATGAACAATGATTCCAAGCGCCACACTACTTTTGAAGCTTCCAGTCTGTTATTCAAACTTATTCAGCATGACAGAGTTATCTCGAGCCTTGTCCTCGTCAACACTCACACCTGTGTTAACGAGAGAATCACTGGCATGATGTCAGCTGGTCCTTTTGTGGCAGAGCTGAAATGCTTTGGAAATGCTTTTTGGGGATTCAGTTCATTTGCATGGCAAAGAGGGACTTTGCAATTAATTACAATTCATCTGATCACTCTTCATAACATTCTGGAGTATATGCAAATTGCCATCATACAAACTGAGGCAGCAGACTTTGTGAAAATGTGTATTTGTGTCATTCTCAAAACTTTTGGCCATGACTGTACTCTTAAAAACAGTCAGCTAGCTACAGCTCATTCCATTCTATTGTCTAGGGGACTAACAGCAAATCAGTGGATAATGTGGTTATATTAGTGGCCATTCCAGAGACAGTTAACAGTCTCCACATTCCATCTTGAACAGACCTATTCCAGAGACAGTTAACATTCTCCACATTCCATCTTGAACAGACCCATTCCAGAGACAGTTAACATTCTCCACATTCCATCTTGAACAGATCCATTCCAGAGACAGTTAACAGTCTCCACATTCCATCTTGAACAGACCCATTCCAGAGACAGTTAACAGTCTCCACATTCCATCTTGAACAGACCCATTCCAGAGACAGTTAACAGTCTCCACATTCCATCTTGAACAGAACCATTCCAGAGACAGTTAACAGTCTCCACATTCCATCTTGAACAGATCCATTCCAGAGACAGTTAACATTCTCCACATTCCATCTTGAACAGATCCATTCCAGAGACAGTTAACAGTCTCCACATTCCATCTTGAACAGATCCATTCCAGAGACAGTTAACAGTCTCCACATTCCATCTTGAACAGATCCATTCCAGAGACAGTTAACATTCTCCACATTCCATCTTGAACAGATCCATTCCAGAGACAGTTAACATTCTCCACATTCCATCTTGAACAGATCCATTCCAGAGACAGTTAACAGTCTCCACATTCCATCTTGAACAGATCCATTCCAGAGACAGTTAACAGTCTCCACATTCCATCTTGAACAGATCCATTCCAGAGACAGTTAACATTCTCCACATTCCATCTTGAACAGACCCATTCCAGAGACAGTTAACATTCTCCACATTCCATCTTGAACAGACCCATTCCAGAGACAGTTAACAACAGTCTTCACATTCCATCTTGAACAGACCCATTCCAGAGACAGTTAACATTCTCCACATTCCATCTTGAACAGACCCATTCCAGAGACAGTTAACATTCTCCACATTCCATCTTGAACAGACCCATTCCAGAGACAGTTAACAGTCTCCACATTCCATCTTGAACAGACCCATTCCAGAGACAGTTAACATTCTCCACATTCCATCTTGAACAGATCCATTCCAGAGACAGTTAACAACAGTCTTCACATTCCCAGTCATTACATAGGCTAGGCCCATTTAAGCAGCATATTCTGCAGGTCTGAGTCTGGTCTACTCACTGCCTTCCTGAAGACAAACAATGTATACGAAATGCTTCAGTCTGGTTTTAGACCCCATCATAGCACTAAGACGGCACTTGTGAAGGTGGTAAATTACATTTTAATGGCATCGGTCCGAGGCTCCGCATCTGTCCTCGTGCTCCTAGACCTTAGTGCTGCTTTTGATACCATCGATCACCACATTCTTTTGGAGAGATTGGAAACCCAAATTGGTCTACACGGACAAGTTCTGGCCTGGTTTAGATCTTATCTGTCGGAAAGTATCAGTTTGTCTCTGTGAATGGTTTGTCCTCTGACAAATCAACTGTAAATTTCGGTGTTCCTCAAGGTTCCGTTTTAGGACCACTATTGTTTTCACTATATATTTTACCTCTTGGGGATGTCATTCGAAAACATAATGTTAACTTTCACTGCTATGCGGATGACACACAGCTGTACATTTCAATGAAACATGGTGAAGCCCCAAAATTTCCCTTGCTAGAAGCATGTGTTTCAGACATAAGGAAGTGGATGGCTGCAAACTTTCTACTTTTAAATTCGGACAAAACAGAGATGCTTGTTCTAGGTCCCAAGAAACAAAGAGATCTTCTGTTGAATCTGACAATTAATCTTAATGGTTGTACAGTCGTCTCAAATAAAACTGTGAAGGACCTCGGCGTTATTCTGGACCCTGATCTCTCTTTTGAAGAACATATCAAGACCATTTCAAGGACAGCTTTTTTCCATCTACGTAACATTGCAAAAATCAGAAACTTTCTGTCCAAAAATTATGCAGAAAAATTAATCCATGCTTTGTCACTTCTAGGTTAGACTACTGCAATGCAGTGCTAGCCTCCCTACACTGGCTTACTGTCAAAGCAAGGGCTGATTTCAAGGTTTTACTGCTAACCTACAAAGCATTACATGGGCTTGCTCCTATCTATCTCTCTGATTTGGTCCTGCCGTACACACCTACACGTACGCTACGGTCACAAGACGCAGGCCTCATAATTGTCCCTAGAATTTCTAAGCAAACAGCTGGAGGCAGGGCTTTCTCCTATAGAGCTCAATTTTTATGGAACAGTCTGCCTACCCATGTCAGAGACGCAAACTCGGTCTCAACCTTTAAGTCTTTACTGAAGACTCATCTCTTCAGTGGGTCATATGATTGACTGTAGTCTGGCCCAGGAGTGGGAGGGTGAACGGAAAGGCTCTGGAGCAACGAACCGCCCTTGCTGTCTCTGCCTGGCCGGTTCCCCTCTTTCCACTGGGATTCTCTGCCTCTAACCCTATTACAGGGGCTGAGTCACTGGCTTACTGGGGCTCTCTCATGCCGTCCCTGGAAGGGTGCGTCACCTGAGTGGGTTGATTCACTGATGTGGTCATCCTGTCTGGGTTGGCGCCCCCCCTTGGGTTGTGCCATGGCGGAGATCTTTGTGGGCTATACTCAGCCTTGTCTCAGGATGGTAAGTTGGTGGTTGAAGATATCCCTCCATTGGTGTGGGGGCTGTGCTTTGGCAAAGTGGGTGGGGTTATATCCTTCCTGTTTGGCCCTGTCCAGGGGTGTCCTCGGATGGGGCCACAGTGTCTCCTGACCCCTCCTGTCTCAGCCTCCAGTATTTATGCTGCAGTAGTTTATGTGTCGGGGGGCTAGGGTCAGTTTGTTATATCTGGAGTACTTCTCCTGTCCTATTCGGTGTCCTGTCTGAATCTAAGTGTGCGTTCTCTAATTCTCTCCTTCTTTCTTTCTTTCTCTCTCTCGGAGGACCTGAGCCCTAGGACGATGCCCCAGGACTACCTGACATGATGACTCCTTGCTGTCCCCAGTCCACCTGGCCATGCTGCTGCTCCAGTTTCAACTGTTCTGCCTTATTATTAATCGACCATGCTGGTCATTTATGAACATTTGAACATCTTGGCCATGTTCTGTTATAATCTCCACCCGCCACCCCACATAGCCTGATTCCTCTCTAGGTTTCTTCCTAGGTTTTGGCCTTTCTAGGGAGTTTTTCCTCGCCACCGTGCTTCTACACCTGCATTGCTTGCTGTTTGGGGTTTTAGGCTGGGTTTCTGTACAGCACTTTGAGATATCAGCTGATGTACGAAGGGCTATAGAAATACATTTGATTTGATTTGATTTGATTTGGTCTAGTCTGGTCTAGTGTAGTCTAGCCTGGTCTGGTGTAGTCTAGCCTGGTCTAATTTATGTTTTATTAATTTCTTTATTTCACCTTTATTTAACCAGGTAAGCTAGTTGAGAACAAGTTCTCATTTACAACTGAGACCTGGCCAAGATCAAGCAAAGCAGCGAGACAGAAACAACACAGAGTTACACATGGAATAAACAAGCGTACAGTCAATAACACAGTTTTAAAAAATGTCAATATACAGAGTGTGCATGAGGAGGTAAGGCAATAAATAGGCCTTGGTAGCAAAGTAATTACAATTTAGCATATTAACACTGGAGTGATAGATGAGCAGATGATGATGAGCAGATGATGGTGTGTAAGTAGTGATACTGGTGTGCAAAAAGAGCAGCAGAGTAAATAAAAACAATATGGGGATGAGGTAGGTAGATTGGGTGGGCTATTTACATATGGACTATGTACAGCTGCAGCGATCGGTTAGCTGCTCAGATAGCTGATGTTTAAAGTTAGAGAGGGAAATGTAAGTCTCCAACTTCAGCGATTTTTGCAATTCGTTCCAGTCACTGGCAGCAGATAAGTGATGGCTTTGGGGATGACCAGTGAAATATACCTGCTGGAGCGCATGCTACGGGTGGGTGTTGTTATCATGACCAGTGAGCTGAGATAAGGCAGAGCTTTACCTAGCATAGACTTATAGATGACCTGGAGCCAGTGGGTCTGGCGACGAATATGTAGCGAGGGCCAGCAGACTAGAGCATACAGGTCGCAGTGGTGGGTGGTATAAGGTGCTTTGGTAACAAAACGGATGGCACTGTGATAGACTACATCCAATTTGCTGAGTTGGAAGCTATTTTGTAGATGACATCGCCGAGTCGAGGATCGGTAGGATAGTCAGTTTTACTAGGGTAAGTTTGGCGGCGTGAGTGAGTGAAGGAGGCTTTATTGTGAAATTGGAAGTCGATTCTAGATTTAATTTTGGATTGGATATGTTTAATATGACTCTGGAAGGAGAGTTTACAGTCTAACCAGACACCTAGGTATTTGTAGTTGTCCACATATTCTAGGTCAGAACCGTCCAGAGTTGTGATGCTAGTCGGGCGGACAGGAGCGGCAGCAAATGGTTGAAAAGCATGCATTTGGTTTTGCTAGCGTTTAAGAGCAGTTGGAGGCCACGGAAGGAGTGTTGTATGGAATTGAAGCTTGTTTGTAGGTTAGTTAACACAGCCTTGGCCAGGTTGATGAAGACTGCTGCACAGTACTGTCTTTTATCAATTGCGGTTATGATATCGTTTAGTACCTTGAGCGTGGCTGAGGTGCACCCATGACCAGCTCGGAAACCGTATTGCACAGCGGAGAAGGTACTGTGGGATTTGAAATGGTCAGTGATCTGTTTATTAACTTGGCTTTCAAAGACTTTAGACTTTAGTCTAGTATGGTCTGGTGTAGTCTAGTATGGTCTGGTGTAGTCTAGTCTGGTCTGGTGTAGTCTATTCATGTCTGGTGTGGTCTTGTCTGGTCTGTCTGGTTTGTCTAATCGGGTCTGTCTAGTCTGGTCTAGTATGGTCTGTCTGGTCTGTCTAGTCTGGTCTGTCTGGTCTGTCTGGTCTGTTCTGTCTAGTTTAGTCTAGTATGGTCTGGTGTAGTCTAGTCTGGTCTTGTGTAGTCTAGTATGGTCTGGTGTAGTCTAGTCTGGTCTGGTGTAGTCTGGTGTAGTCTAGTATGGTCTGGTGTAGTCTAGTCTGGTCTGGTGTAGTCTGGTCTGGTGTAGTCTGGTGTAGTCTAGTGTGGTTTAGTGTAGTCTGGTGTGGTCTAGTGTAGACTAGTCTGGTCTGGTATGCTGTAGTCTGGTCTAGTCTGGTATGTTGTAGTCTGGTGCAGTCTGGTCTAGTCTGGTGCAGTCTGGTCTAGTCTGGTATGGTATAGTCTAGTCTAGTCTGGTATAGTCTGATCTAGTCTGGTGCAGTCTGGTATAGTCTGGTCTGGTGTAGTCTGGTCTAGTCTATAGGCTCATCGTCATCATCATTTAAGTAATTTAGCAGACGTTCTTATCCAGAGCGACTTATGAGAGCGAGTGCATACATTTCCATATTGGTCTCCCGTGGGAATTGTGTAGTCAGCAAACCTGACGATGGTGTTGGACTCATGCGCACCCACGCAGTTGTGGGTGAACAGAAGGGAACTAAGGGGAACCCGTGTTGAAAATCAGTGTGATAGATCCATTGTTGCCTACCCTCACCACCTGGGGGTGGCCCATCAGGAAGTCCAGAATCCAGTTGCAGAGGGAGGTGTTCAGTCCCACGGTCCTTAGCTTATTGATGAGCTTGGAGGGAACTATAGTGTTGAATGTTGAGCTGTAGTCAATGAACAGCATTCAACACATTGGGGTGACAGGTAGCCTAGTGGTTAGAGCATTGGGCCAGTAACCGAAAGTTTGCTAGATCGAATCCCCAAGCTGACAAGTTCAAAATCTGTTGTTCTCCCCCTGAACAAGGCAGTTAACCCACTGTTCCTAGGCCATCTTTGTAAATAAGAATGTGTTCTTAAACTTCATTGGGATCAGTGTCCCATCTATGGGTCTGTTGAGCTAGCGTAGGCTAATGCGATTAGCATGAGGTTGTAAGTAACAAGAACATTTCCCAGGACATAGACATATCTGATATTGGCAGAAAGCTTAAATCTTTGTTAATCTAACTACAATGTCCAATTTACAGTAGCTATTACAGTAAAATAATACCATGCTATTGTTTGAGGAGAGTGCACAGTTTTGAACATGAAAAGTTATTAATAAACACTTTAGGAACGTGTTGGCAGTCTTGATACAAAATTCTGAACAGAAATTAGTTCATTGGATCAGTCTAAAACGTTGCACATACACTGATGCCATCTAGTGGCCAAAATCTAAATTGCACCTGGGCTGGAATAATACATTATGGCCTTTCTCTTGCATTTCAAAGATGATAGTACAAAAAAATACAAAAGAGAGGTTATTTTTTTCCTATACATTATCTTGTACCAGATCTATTGTGTTATTATCTCCTACATTCCTTTCACATTTCTCAAACTTCAAAGTGTTTCCTTTCAAACGGTATTAAGAATATGCATATCCTTGCTTCAGGACCTGAGTTACAGGCAGCTAGATTTGGGTATGTAGTTTTTGGCAAAAATGGAAAAAAAAAGGGCGGAACCTGCAAATTGGAGTGGGTCAAGGGTGTCTGGGATGATTGTGTTGATGTGAGCCATGACTAGCCTTTCATAGCATTTCATAGCTACAGATGTGAGTGCTATGGGGTGATAATCATTTAGACAGGTTACCTTGGTGTTCTTGGGCACTGGGACTATGATGGTCTTCTTGAAATACTATATCATGGTATTACAAACTGGGTCAGAGAGAGGATAAAAATGTCAGCAAAGACGCTTACCAGCTGAGTACGCATCCTGGAAATCCATCTGGCCCTGCGGCCTTGTGAATATTAACTAGTTTAAAGGTCTTACTCACATTGGCAACAGAGAGTATGATCACAGTCGTCCGGAAACAACTGGTGCTCCCATGTGAGGTTCAGAGTTGCTTGCCTCGAAGCGAGCATAGAAGGCATTTAGCTCGTCTGGTATGGGCAGCTTGCGGCTGGTTTTCCCTTCGGAATCCACGATAGTTTGCAAACACTGCCACATCCGATAAGTGTCAGAGCCAGCATAGTAAGATTCTATCTTAGTCCTGTACTGGCACTTTTCATGTTTGATGACTCGTCGGAGGTCGAATTGGGATTTCTTATAAGCGTTTGGGTTAGTGTCCCGCTCCTTGCAAGCAGCAGCTCTAGCTTTTAGCTCAGTTGCCTGTAATCCATGTCTTCTGCTTGGGATATGTACGTACTGTCACTTTTAGGACAATGTCGTCGATGCACCTATTAGTGAAGGCGGTGACTGATCTGGTAAACTCCTCAACGCCGCCGGATAAATCCCAGAACATATTCCAGTTTGTGCTAGCAAAGAAGTCCTGAAGTTTAGCATCCGCTTCATCTGACCACTTCCATATCGAGTAACTGGTACTTACCATCTTCTCCACTGCTGTCACGTCGATGGGGGGGGTGCTCCCTCTGCTGTTTACCTAAAGTCCTCGATCACTTCCTTTGTTTTTTTTACGTTGAGTGAGAGGCACCACACTCTAAGTGCCCTCATCTCCTCCCTGTTGGCTGACTCATCATTGTTGGTAATCAAGCCCACTGCTGTTGTGTCGTCTGCAAACTTGATGATTGAGTTGGAGGGCAGTGTGTAGTGTGATGGCGATTGCATCGTCTGTGGACCTGTTGGGGTGGTATACAAACTGGAGTGGGTAAGTTGGAGGTGATATGATCCTTGACTAGTCACTTAATGATGACAGAAGTGAGTGCTACGGAGCGATAGTCATTTAGTTCAGTTATCTTTGCCTTCTTGGGTACAGGAACAATGGTAGCCATCTTGACGCATGTGGGGACAGCAGACTGGGATAAGGAGAGATTGAATATGTCCGGAAACACGCCAGCCAGCTGGTCTGCGCATGCTCTGAGGACGTGGCTAGGGATGCCGTCTGGGCCAGCAGCCTTGCGAGGTTTAAATGTTTAAATGTCTTTTTCTCGTTGGCCATGGAGAAGGAGAGGGGACCACAGTCCTTGGTAGCGGGCCGCGTCGGTGGAAGTGTATTGTCTTCAAAGCATGCAGTTTGTCTGCTAGCAAGACGTCGGAATTCGTGATGTGGCTGGTTTTCTTTTTGTAGTCTGTAATTGCCTGTAGACCCTGCCACATACGTCTTGTGTCTGAGCCGCTGAATTGCGACTCCACTTTGTCCCTATACCAGGCCCATCAGGAAGTTCAGGATCCAATTGCAGAGGGAGGTGTTCAGTCCCAGGGTCCTTAGCTTAGTGATGAGCTTTGAGGGTACTATGGTGTTGAACGCTGAGCTGTGGTCAATGAATAGCATTCTCACATAGGTGTTAAGGCCAGGTGGGATAGGGCAGTGTGGAGTGCAATAGAGATTGCGTCATCTGTGGATCTGTTTGGGCGGTATGCAAATTGGAGTGGGTCTAGGGTTTCTGGGATAAGGATGTTGATGTGAGCCATGACCAGCCTTTCAAAGCACTTCATGGCTACGGACGTGAGTGCTACGGGTCTGTAGTCATTTAGGCAGGTTGCCTTCGTGTTCTTGGGCACAGGGACTATGGTGGTCTGATTGAAACATGTTGGTATTACAGACTCAATCAGGGACATGTTGAAAATGTCAGTGAAGACACCTGCCACTTGGTCAGCCCATGCACACGTCCTGGTAATCTGACTGGCCCCGCAGCCTTGTGAATGTTGACCTGTTTAAAGGTCTTACTCATGTCGGCTATGGACCGCATGATCCCACAGTCGTCCGGAACAGCTGATGCTCTCATGCATTCCTCAGTGTTGCTTGCCTAGAAGCGAGCATAGAAGTGATTTAGCTCGTCTGGTAGACTCATGTCACTGGGCAGCTCGCAGCTGTGCTTCCCTTTGTAGTCAGTAATAGTTTGCAAGCCCTGCCACATCCGACGAGCGTCGGAGCCGGTGTAGTATGATTCAGTCTTAGTCCTGTATTGACACTTTGCCTGTTTGATGGTTCGTCGCAGAGCACAGCAGGATTTCTTATAAGCTTCCCTCACCTTGAAAGCGTCAGCTCTATGTCAAGACTTCCACCGAATTCGGTCCCTCTCCTTGTTCGGGCGGTCGACGTCACCGACCTTCTAGCCATCGCTGATCCATGTTTTATTTTCCATTGGTTTTGTCTTGTCTACCATCACACCTGGCTCCAATCTCAGCAATTACATGTTGTGTATTTAACCCTCTGTTTCCCCCATTGTCCTTGTCGGTGATTGTTTGTTGTATGTATTGGTGCAAGTTATGTTCTGGTGGCGACGGGATTTGCATGCCTCTTATTTTATTTTGTAGATTTTGGTTTTCTGAGTTTTTGTATATTCATTAAACTGCTCAGTTTATACCAAGTTCACTCTCCTGCGCCTGACTTCCCTGCCACCAGCACGCACCCATTACACTCTACGCTTTAGCTCAGTGCGAATGTTGCCTGTAATCCATGGCTTCTGATTGGGGTATGTAAGTACAGTCACTGTGGGCACGACGTCCTCGATGCACTTATTGATAAAGCCAGTGACTGATGTGGTATACACACACATACACACACACACACACACACACACACACACACACACACACACACACACACACACACACACACACACACACACACACACACACACACACACACACACACAAACAGGATGGCAATGTAGGTTACTGTACACTATTTTGTCCTATTTTCAAACAAAACAAATAACATTTTAATATAAAGTGATAATAGTAAAATGCAGATGAATAATGTGTGGCTCACATTAGATATCAGGGCAGGTGGAGAAGAGGAAATGGACCAAAGACAGAGGTGGAGAAGAGGAAATGGAACAAAGACAGAGGTGGAGAAGAGGAAATGGAACAAAGACAGAGGTGGAGAAGAGGAAATGGAACAATGACAGAGGTGGAGAAGAGGAAATGGAACAGAGGTTGTATTTCAGGCCCTGGTTGTTGTGTAAAAAAAAAGAGCTGTCATAACTGACTCAAAAGAGAGTCTCTGTCTGCCTGCCTGCCTGCCTGCCAGTGTGCCTGTCTATCTGCCTGCCTGCCTGCCTGCCTGTGTGCCTGTCTATCTGCCTGCCTGCCTGCCTGCCTGTGTGCCTGTCTATCTGCCTGCCTGCCTGTGTGCCTGTCTATCTGCCTGCCTGCCTGCCTGTGTGCCTGTCTATCTGTCTGCCTGCCTGCCTGTATGCCTGTCTATCTGTCTGCCTGCCTGCCTGTGTGCCTGTCTATCTGTCTGCCTGCCTGCCTGTGTGCCTGTCTATCTGTCTGCCTGCCTGCCTGTATGCCTGTCTATCTGTCTGCCTGCCTGCCTGTGTGCCTGTCTATCTGCCTGCCTGCCTGTGTGCCTGTCTATCTGTCTGCCTGCCTGCCTGTATGCCTGTCTATCTGTCTGCCTGCCTGCCTGCCTGTGTGCCTGTCT
Source organism: Oncorhynchus mykiss (assembly GCF_013265735.2). Lineage (NCBI taxonomy): Eukaryota > Metazoa > Chordata > Actinopteri > Salmoniformes > Salmonidae > Oncorhynchus > Oncorhynchus mykiss. Next base: position 2,214,327 of record NC_048574.1, read on the forward strand.
ATCTGTCTGCCTGCCTGCCTGTGTGCCTGTCTATCTGTCTGCCTGCCTGCCTGTATGCCTGTCTATCTGTCTGCCTGTGTGCCTGCCTGTGTGCCTGTCTATCTGTCTGCCTGCCTGCCTGTGTGCCTGTCTATCTGCCTGCCTGCCTGTGTGCCTGTCTATCTGCCTGCCTGCCTGCCTGTGTGCCTGTCTATCTGTCTGCCTGCCTGCCTGTATGCCTGTCTATCTGTCTGCCTGCCTGCCTGCCTGTGTGCCTGTCTATCTGTCTGCCTGCCTGCCTGTGTGCCTGTCTATCTGTCTGCCTGCCTGCCTGTATGCCTGTCTATCTGTCTGCCTGCCTGCCTGCCTGTGTGCCTGTCTATCTGTCTGCCTGCCTGCCTGTGTGCCTGTCTATCTGTCTGTCTGCCTGCCTGTATGCCTGTCTATCTGTCTGCCTGTGTGCCTGCCTGTGTGCCTGTCTATCTGTCTGCCTGCCTGCCTGTGTGCCTGTCTATCTGTCTGTCTGCCTGCCTGTGTGCCTGTCTATCTGTCTGTCTGCCTGCCTGTGTGCCTGTCTGTCTGTCTGTCTGTCTGCTTGCCTGTGTGCCTGTCTGTCTGCCTGCCTGCCTGTCTGTCTGTCTGTCTGTCTGTCTGCCTGTCTGTCTGCCTATCTGTGTGCCTGATGAGGAGAGTATCTATATGTCTGTCTGTCTGGCTGGCTGGCTGGCTGGATGGCTGGCTGTGTGTATGTCCTCTGTCCTCCTTTCTGGCAGACAGAGGTGTGTATGTCTTCTGTCTGTCTGTCTGTCTGTTTGGCTGTCTGTGTGTATGTCTTCTGTCTTCTGTCTGTTGTGACAAACATTAGTGTCACAAGAGTTTTGATGGGATAAAAAGTTGATATAGTAATATTGTATTGTTAATGAACAGACAGCCAAGGCTGTAAAGACAGTACTCTGTGTGTGTGTGTGTGTGTGTGTGTGTGTGTGTGTGTGTGTGTGTGTGTGTGTGTGTGTGTGTGTGTGTGTGTGTGTGTGTGTGTGCGTGTGTGCGCGCGCGTGTGTGTGTGTGTGTGTGTGTTTACAATGGTTCTACTGTGACTTGCCCTTAAACCTCCCTCACATGGGCTCACATGATCCCACCAATACCTCCACGAGATAGATGAACCGTGAGAGAGAGAGAGAGAGAGAGAGAGAGAGGAGAGGAAAGTCATACGCTACATCAAATACAGAGAGTTTCTCCAACAGAGATAGTTCATGAACTCTTCAACCCTGATCCATTAACTTTTCACCTCTGATCCATGAACTCTGATGGAACCACAGCTTTAACCCACCAAAACCAACAGGAATGACATGTTACATATTAAGATGCTGCAACTCCACATTCCATATTGTACTTGGCTGAAACGCAGCCTAGTCTCTCTTCTTGTTCTCAATACAAAGTGTGTGGACACCTGCTCGTTGAACATCTCATTCCAAAATCATGGGCATTGATATGGAGTTGGTCCCTCCTTTGCTGCTATAACAGCCTCCACTCTTCTGGGAAGGCTTTCCACTAGATGTTGGAACATTGCTGCTATAACAGCCTCCTCTCTTCTGGGAAGGCTTTCCACTAGATGTTGGAACATTGCTGCTATAACAGCCTCCTCTCTTCTGGGAAGGCTTTCCACTAGATGTTGGTACATTGCTGCCAGGACTTGCTTCCATCCAGCCAAAAGAGGTGTTGTTGGGCACTGATGTTGGGCGATTAGGCCTGGCTCTCAGTCGGTGTCCCAATTCATCACAAAGGTGTTCAATGGGGGTTGAGGTCAGGACTGCAGGACAGTCAAGTTCTTCCACGCCGATCTCGACAAACCTTCTCTGTACGGACCTCGCTTTGTGCACAGGGGGATTGTCATGCAAAAACAGGAAATGGCCACAAAGTGGGAAGCACAGAATCATCTAGAATGCCATTGTATGCTATAGAGTTAAGATTTCCCTTCCCTGGAACTAAGGTGTCTACCATGAAAAACAGCCCCAGACCAGTATTCCTCATCCACCAAACTTTACAGTTTGAACAATGCATTGGGGCAGGTAGCGTTCTCCTGGCATCCACCAAACCCAGATTTGTTCGTTGGACTGCCAGTTGGTGAAGTGTGATTTATCACTCCACAGAACGCGTTTCCACTGCTCTAGAGTCCAATACCGATGAGCTTTACACTACTCCAGCCGACGCTTGGCATTGCGCGTGGTGATTTTAGGATTATGTGCGTCTGCTCTGCCATGGAAACGCATTTCATGAAGCTCCCGACGAACAGTTCTTGTGCTGACGTTACTTCCAGAGAAAGTTTGGAACTCGGTAGTGAGTGTTGTAACTGAGGACAGACGATTTCTACGCACTACGTTCTTCAGCACTGTGAGGTCCCGTTCTGTTGGCTTGTGTGGCCTGCCACTTCGCGGCTGAGCCGTTGTTGCTCCTAGATGGTTCCACTTCACATAACAGCATAACAGCACAGTTGACCAGGGCAGCTCTAGCGAGGCAGAAATTTGATGAGCTGACTTGTTGGAAAGGTGTTATTGTGAAGCGCTAGAGCTTCACACGTTGAAAGTCACTGAGCTCTTCAGTAAGGCCAGTTTACTGCCAATGTTTGTCTATGGAGATTGCATGTCTGCATCCTCAATGTTATACACCTGTGAGCAATTGGTGTGGCTGAAATAGCCAAATCCACTAATTTGAAGGGGTATCCACATACTGTTGACCCTGTAGCGTACATTATCATTCCCACCTGTCCATTTTTTTTTATGAATATAATACAGACAGTCATTCAACATCATTCTCAATGGTTTCTCAGTGCTTCAAATAGAATAACAATAGTTTTTCCCCAATAAGATGTCGTGTTGCCCAACAGCTGTTAACCATATAAATAACTTTTTTCTTGTATGAACGAAGTTGACAAAAAGGTTTGGATAAATATGTGTTCTAATTGATGGCGATAGCTTTAATTGATAGAGAGGCATACAAGCATAACAGAAGTTGAGATAAGAAGCGTGATTACTTAGTAGGTTAGATAAGGAGCAGTCTATCCTACCGGCGATGTCCCAAAGTTGTAGCCGGACCGTCTCAGAGTCCCAGTTCAGGACCTTCAAGGCGAAATCCACGCCGATGGTGGCTCGGTAGTTGGTGGAGTAAGTCTGATGGACATACCGCTTAATGATAGAGGTCTTCCCCACACCCAAGTCCCCGATCACCAACACCTGGAACACAGAACACAAGCAGACCCACGTCATTATCATCATCCTCTATTAGAAATCAGTAGAAATTGTCGGAGCACAACATCACCCATCATTCTCCACTATAGGCCTAAATCACAAGAATTTTTATTCAAAAGATCTATCTTATCATAATAACTTAATAAATACATTGAAAATATAAATATGAGGTTACCTTGTACAGGTGTTCCTTCCCGGGGTTCTGCATCCCGACGGTTGGAGAGAGGGGAAGTCGTTAGTTGGTTGGCCAGTTTGAGGTACTGTTCCCCTGTAGTTTAATCATATGTTTAGAAGGAAACAGTGTGTTTGGTTCTAAATTTAGTTTTAAATAGCAGTTCCCTTTCTTCTCTCCTCTCCGCTCTGCTCTGCTCTGCTCTGCTCTTCTCGCAAGCATACACACACACACACACACACAAACACACACACACCCGGTAGGGAGGAATGCCTAGCTGCAGGGGAACATGTGACCCAGGAGCAGCAGCTCTGGTATCGCCTCGTGCCACGGGGAGGGAGACACATGCTAGGAAGCTCGTGAGAGGCACATTCATGTTGAGATGTCATGGCTGCGTCACGGGAGATTGTAAAGAACATCATCTGGTTGTTAACCAACAATACCGGCTCTGTGATCGGCTGCCATTACGGCTCCTCTAATACAAGTAGCTTTACAGTCCACAACAATCACTGTGACCGGGTGCCATTACGGCTCCTCTAATACAAGTAGCTTACAGTCCACTACAATCACTGTGACCGGCTGCCATTACGGCTCCTTTAATACAAGTAGCTTACAGTCCACTACAATCACTGTGACCGGCTGCCATTACGGCTCCTTTAATACAAGTAGCTTACAGTCCACTACAATCACTAAAACTTACAACATCCCAAGATGGCCAGATGGCCACCCCTGAGCAGGATAACCTCTCGGCCATATGGATACAGAACAATTCTATCACTCTGGGCCTTGTGTGAATCACTATGCTCCGATCCATTTATTTATTTATGTATTTCACCTTTATTTAACCAGGTAGGCAGGTTGAGAACAAGTTCTCATTTACAATTGCGACCTGGCCAAGATAAAGGAAAGCAGTTCGACACATACAACGACACAGAGTTACACATGGAGTAAAACAAACATACAGTCAATAATACAGTATAAACAAGTCTATATACGATGTGAGCAAATGAGGTGAGATAAGGGAGGTAAAGGCAAAAAGGCCATGGTGGCAAAGTAAATACAATATAGCAAGTAAAACACTGGAATGGTAGATTTGCAATGGGAGAATGTGCAAAGTAGAAATAAAAATAATGGGGTGCAAAGGAGCAAAATAAATAAATTAATTAAATACAGTAGGGAAAGAGGTAGTTGTTTGGGCTAAATTATAGGTGGACTATGTACAGGTGCAGTAATCTGTGAGCTGCTCTGACAGCTGGTGCTTAAAGATAGTGAGGGAGATAAGTGTTTCCAGTTTCAGAGATTTTTGTAGTTCGTTCCAGTCATTGGCAGCAGAGAACTGGAAGGAGAGGCGGCCAAAGAAATAATTGGTTTTGGGGGTGACTAGAGAGATATACCTGCTGGAGCGTGTGCTACAGGTGGGAGATGCAATGGTGACCAGCGAGCTGAGATAAGGGGGGACTTTACCTAGCAGGGTCTTGTAGATGACATGGAGCCAGTGGGTTTGGCGGCAAGTATGAAGCGAGGGCCAGCCAACGAGAGCGCACAGGTCGCAATGGTGGGTAGTATATGGGGCTTTGGTGACAAAACGGATTGCACTGTGATAGACTGCATCCAATTTGTTGAGTAGGGTATTGGAGGCTATTTTGTAAATGACATCGCCAAAGTCGAGGATTGGTAGGATGGTCAGTTTTACAAGGGTATGTTTGGCAGCATGAGTGAAGGATGCTTTGTTGCGAAATAGGAAGCCAATTCTAGATTTAACTTTGGATTGGAGATGTTTGATATGGGTCTGGAAGGAGAGTTTACAGTCTAACCAGACACCTAAGTATTTGTAGTTGTCCACGTATTCTAAGTCAGAGCCGTCCAGAGTAGTAATGTTGGACAGGCGGGTAGGTACAGGTAGCGATCGGTTGAAGAGCATGCATTTAGTGTTACTTGTATTTAAGAGCAATTGGAGGCCACGGAAGGAGAGTTGTATGGCATTGAAGCTTGCCTGGAGGGTTGTTAACACAGTGTCCAAAGAAGGGCCAGAAGTATACAGAATGGTGTCGTCTGCGTAGAGGTGGATCAGAGACTCACCAGCAGCAAGAGCGACCTCATTGATGTATACAGAGAAGAGAGTCGGTCCATGTGTGAATCACTTTGCTCTGGGACCTCTGTGAATCACTATGCTCTGGGCCATGTGTAAATCACTATGCTTTGGGCCATTTGTGAATCACTATGCTCTGAACCCTGTGTGAAACACTATGCTCTGGGACCTCTGTGAATCACTATGCTCTGGGCCCTGTGTGAATCACTATGCTCTGAACCCTGTGTGAAACACTATGCTCTGGAGCCTGTGTGAATCACTATGCTTTGAGCCCTTTGTGAATCACTATGCTCTGGGACCACTGTGAATCACTATGCTCTGGGCCCTGTGTGAATCACTATGCTCTGGACCCTGTGTGAATCACTTTGCTCTGGGACCTCTGTGAATCACTATGCTCTGGGCCCTGTGTGAATCACTATGCTCTGAACCCTGTGTGAAACACTATGCTCTGGACCCTGTGTGAATCACTATGCTCTGGGCCCTGTGTGAATCACTATGCTTTGGGCCCTGTGTGAATCACTATGCTCTGGGCCCTGTGTGAATCACTATGCTCTGGGCCCTGTGTGAATCACTAACATGTGCTCACTGCACTCAGTGTTACGTGCACTTGGCCTTATCTTAGAGCCCAAAAATAAAATACCTCCAGATTTGTTTTTTATCCTATTCAAATCAAATCGTATTTGTCACATTCATTAGCAGATGTTATTGCGGATGTAGTGAAATGCTTGCATTTCTTGCTCCAACAGTGCACTAAGGGGTGGCAGGGTAGCCTAGTGGCTACAGCGTTGGACTAGTAACCGGAAGGTTGCAAGTTCAGATCCCCGAGCTGACAAGGTACAAATATGTTAACCCACTGTTCCTAGGCCGTCATTGAAAATAACAATTTGTTCCTAACTGACTTGCCTGGTAAAATAAAATAGGCCTTTCTACTGACTGGGAGGAGTTTCATCTCAGGGGTTATCAATATTATGGGGTTGTCACAAACGTGGTCAGGTTAATGACAGGACCAAGGTGCAGCGTGGTTAGCGTACATTTCTTTTTATTATGAATGTCGCCAACAAAAACAAGAAACAACCAAAAACGACGTGACGCTGATTAGGGCTATACAGGCCACTAACACACTATACAGGCCACTAACACAGACATCTACCCACAACTAAGGTGGAAAAACAGGCTACCTAAGTATGATTCCCAATCAAAGACAAAGTTGATTGAGAACCATACCCGGCCAAAACATAGAAACAGAAAACATTGAAATAAAGAAACTAGAATGCCCACCCTAGTCACACCCTGGCCTAACCAAAATAGAGAATAAAAGCCTCTCTATGGCCAAGGCGTGACAGTACCCCCCACCCCAAAGGTGCAGACTCCGGCCGCAAAACCTGACTCTATAGGGGAGGGTCCGGGTGGGCCTCTATTTCGGTGGCGGCTCCGGTGCGGGACGCAGGCCCCTTCTCCACCTCTGGCTCCCCCCACTTTGGTGGTGCCTCTGGACTGGGGACCCTCACTGCAGGCCCCGGACTGGGGACCCTCGCTGCAGGCCCAGGACTGGGGACCCTCGTAGCAGGCCCAGGACTGGGGACCCTCGTAGCAGGCCCAGGATGGGGACCATCGCTGCAGGCCCAAGACTGGGGACCCTCGATGCAGGCCCAGGACTGGGGACCCTCGCTGCAGGCCCAGGACTGGGGACCCTCGCTGCAGGCCCAGGACTGGGGACCCTCGTAGCAGGCCCAGGACTGGGGACCCTCGTAGCAGGCCCCGGGATGGGGACCATCGCTGCAGGCCCAGGACTGGGGACCCTCGTAGCAGGCCCGGGATGGGGACCATCGCTGCAGGCCCAGGACTGGGGACCCTCGCTGCAGGCCCAGGACTGGGGACTCTCACTGCAGGCCCAGGACTGGGGATCCTCGTAGCAGGCCCCGGACTGGGAACCCTCGTAGCAGGCCCAGGACTGGGGACCCTCGCTGCAGGCCCAGGACTGGGGACCCTCGTAACAGGCCCCGGGATGGGGACCATCGCTGCAGGCCCAGGACTGGGGACCCTCGTAGCAGGCCCGGGATGGGGACCATCGCTGCAGGCCCAGGACTGGGGACCCTCGCTGCAGGCCCAGGACTGGGGACTCTCACTGCAGGCCCAGGATGGGGATCCTCGTAGCAGGCCCCGGACTGGGAACCCTCGTAGCAGGCCCAGGACTGGGGACCCTCGCTGCAGGCCCAGGACTGGGGACCCTCGTAGCAGGCCCCGGGATGAGGACCCTCGCTGCAGGCCCAGGACTGGGGACCCTCGCTGCAGGCCCAGGACTGGGGACCCTCGTAGCAGGCCCCGGGATGGGGACCCTCGTAGCAGGCCCAGGACTGGGGACCCTCGTAGCAGGCCCAGGCCTGGGGACCCTCGTAGCAGGCCCCGGGATGGGGACCATCGCTGCAGACCCAGGACTGGGGACCCTCGTAGCAGGCCCAGGACTGGGGACCCTCGTAGCAGGCCCCGGACTGGGGACCCTCGTAGCAGGCCCCGGACTGGGGACCCTCATAGCAGGCCCAGGGCTGGGGACCCTCATAGCAGGCCCTGGACTGGGGACCCTCGTAGCAGACCCAGGACTGGGGACCCTCGTAGCAGGCCCAGGACTGGGGACCCTCGTAGCAGGCCCCAGGATGGGGACCATCGCTGGAGGACCGTTGCTGGAGGACCGTTGCTGGAGGACCCGGGATGGGGACCGTTGCTGGAGGCTCCGAACTGGAGACCCTCACTGCAGGCTCCGTGCCATGAAATAGCTAGAAAGGGTCATCAAGAGCCCAGGAAACAGCTGGACAGGGTAATCAAGAGCCCAGGAAACGGCTGGACAGGGTAATCAAGAGTCCAGGAAATGGCTGGAAAGGGTAATCAAGAGCCCAGGAAACGGCTGGAAAGGGTAATCAAGAGCTCAGGAAACGGCTGGACAGGGTAATCAAGAGCCCAGGAAACGGCTGGACAGGGTAATCAAGAGTCCAGGAAATGGCTGGAAAGGGTAATCAAGAGCCCAGGAAACAGCTGGACAGGGTAATCAAGAGCCCAGGAAACGGCTGGACAGGGTAATCAAGAGCCCAGGAAACGGCTGGACAGGGTAATCAAGAGTCCAGGAAATGGCTGGACAGTGTAATCAAGAGCCCAGGAAACGGCTGGACAGGGTAATCAAGAGCCCAGGAAACGGCTGGACAGGGTAATCAAGAGTCCAGGAAATGGCTGGAAAGGGTAATCAAGAGCCCAGGAAACGGCTGGAAAGGGTAATCAAGAGCCCAGGAAACAGCTGGACAGGGTAATCAAGAGCCCAGGAAATTGATGGTAAGGGTAATCAAGAGCCCAGGAAACGGCTGGACAGGGTAATCAAGAGCCCAGGAAACGGCTGGACAGGGTAATCAAGAGTCCAGGAAATGGCTGGAAAGGGTAATCAAGAGCCCAGGAAACAGCTGGACAGGGTAATCAAAAGCCCAGGAAACAGCTGGACAGGGTAATCAAGAGCCCAGGAAATGGATGGTAAGGGTAATCAAGAGCCCAGGAAATGGCACCGCTACATACCTGAGCAGACTGATGCTGTCCTTGAGGAGCTGGCGGTGGGGAGGAGCGTAGTTGAGGTGGCCCGAGAGTTAGGGATGCCACACACCACTCTCCAAGATTATAAAAAGAGGAAATATCCCAATTCCCCTCACTCCAACCTGGCCATCACCCCGGAAGAGTATCGCCAGCTTGTCCCTTTGAGCCGGACTATGGTCAAGCTCTCGGCTCTAGCCATCATCAAAATAAGTTGTTGACCGATCATTGTAAATCTGGAGAGGAGGTTGAGCGATAACTGGTAGTCCAATTTCAGAATTCGCCACCCTGAACTGAACACTAGAATTCCAGACCATTTGGAGAAGGCCAAGGTCTGTGGAGCAATGCCACGAGCCCGTCTACGACTGTGACGAAACAGGGTTCGGGTCCAAACCCAGGTCAAGAGAGAGGGTGCTGTGGCAGAAGGGTCATCACAGTTCACTTCTGCTGAGAGCACAGAACACTTCCTTCAGAATGTTTCATGTTCTACGTTGTTATGTGTTGCTATGTGTTTTGACCATGAATGAAGTTCCGTCTCAGGAAATAAAAGTTATTTGAATTGATTACTTCATACATACACACACTAGGTTTGAGAGTAACAATGGTCAAACAAACTGATACATGACACAGGAAGGTTTCTTTTTCACTTGTTAGATTTACTGTCTGGAGACACACACAAGCGGAGTCTTTGGTGAACTTTCTTGGTAACTGCAGTTACCATATACAGGATCTTCAGAAATTATATATATATATTTTTTTTAAACACTAGGCTCCAAGAATAGGTTGAATTACATTGCCAACTTCAGGTTTGCCTGTGTTATGCGGAGCAGAGGTTGAAACAATAGTTGTTTTTTTGATCTAATGTAATGAATTATTGTTTCAGGTGTTATTGTTAGTCACATTGCTATTAACTCATGAAAGATTAGTCTAATATGGCACATAATAACATTAATACTAATATTATTTCTTTATAGGACATAAACAATGAAGGTTTCTTAAAAGTTTATATGGATAAGCATGTGTCCATCTGCAGTATATATAGTAGAAGAGCTACCCCTGCTGGATAAAGGCAGTATGGCACGCAGTAACGAGAGCAGGATCAGAGGTGTCTGATTTTTTTCTCAAATAACATTGTTCCAATACCATGACAATCAAGTCTAATGTATAAAAAAAAGGTAGATCATTTGCAATATTTTGAAGCTAAATGTAACACTTTAGCAAAAGCACATTTCAAATCGAATTAAATCCAATTTTGTCACGTGAGCCGAATACAACAGGTGTAGGTAGACCTTACTGTGAAATGCTGATTTACAAGCCCTTAACCAAAAATGCAGTACAATAAATAGAGTTAAGAAAATATTTACTAAATAAACTCAAGTTAAAAATTAAATTAAAAATAACACAATAAAATAACAATGTGGAGGCTATATACAGGGGGTACCAGTACAGAGTCAATGTGGAGGCAATATACAGGTATTACGGTACAGAGTCAATGTGGAGGCAATATACAGGCTATTACGGTACAGAGTCAATGTGGAGGCAATATACAGGGGGTACCGGTACAGAGTCAATGTGGAGGCTATATATAGGGTATTACGGTACAGAGTCAATGTGAAGGCTATATACAGGGTATTACGGTACAGAGTCAATGTGGAGGCTATATACAGGGGGTACCGGTACAGAGTCAATGTGGAGGCTATAAACAGGGGGTACCAGTACAGAGTCAATGTGGAGGCAATATACAGGGTATTACGGTACAGAGTCAATGTGGAGGCTATATACAGGGTATTACGGTACAGAGTCAATGTGGAGGCTATATACAGGGTATTACGGTACAGAGTCAATGTGGAGGCTATATACAGGGGGTACCGGTACAGAGTCAATGTGGAGGCTATATACAGGGGGTACCGGTACAGAGTCAATGTGGAGGCTATATACAGGGGGTACCGGTACAGAGTCAATGTGGAGGCTATATACAGGGGGTACCAATACAGAGTCAATGTGGAGGCTATATACAGGGGGTACCGACTTTCTGACATAATTAGAAACTTATAATATTTGAAAATAGAGTACGCTAGACTCTCTTAACTGTATACATGGATGAACGCTTCTCTCTCTGTCACAGATGCCATGGTTGCCCTTAGTTTGAAGATGTAATCCGGAGACAGGTGTTTTATACAACAGCCTCCTGTGTTCTCTTTTTGACTCCCTCCGCATTTACAATCAAAAGTCTGAATTTTCCCCATCTCTTTAGCTATCATACTCTGCTTCATAAGGGCATTCCACTGATTTCAAAACTCGATCCTCCAGAAAGTACAGAGAACAACACTTATGCAGTTCTGCTCAAAACAGCTGTGTTAGAAAGGATTACCTACACATACTGACCAGCTCATATTACAGACAGTGCTACATGGCAGACCAATCCAAACTCATCTCTTGGCATGTCCAACCCACTCATTATCTCAGCCAATCATGGCTAGCAGGAAGGTTACTGTATTTTTCTGTGGTTAAACCAACTAGGCTCGTAATTTAACAACTGTATTAGTATTTACATATGGCATACACGTTTGATATTAAGGCACATGAAAGTTCACATGTTCCGGAAGACATTTCTGCCAAAAAAGGCATGTTTACATTCAAATGTCTCTCCTGTAAAGTAGTGTTGCGCGGCATATATTCCTGAAACGAGTCACAAATCACCATTGGCCTCCCTTAGCAGTTTCCTTCCTCTCCGGCTACTTCGTTAGGAAGGTCGCCTGTATCTTTGTAGTGACTGGGTGTATTCATACACCACCCAAAGCCTAATTATTAACTTCACCATGCTCAAAGGGATATTCAACGTCTGCACCCCACACATTCAATTTCTTATGCGATTTGTTTAGCTCGTTTTTACTCCTGAATTTATTTAGGCTTGCCATAACAAAGGGTTTGAATACTTATTGACTCAAGACAGTTCAGTGTTACGTTTTTTATGAATACATTTTTTTGTTTGAATAATAACTTTGTGTGTAGATCAGTGACACAAAATCTAATTGTTTAATTCAAGCTATAAAATGTGGAAAAAGGGGTGTGAATACTTTCTGAAGGCCCTGTATCAGAACACAGATCAAAACTGGTCACACTTTTACAGCATTCGTTTCATCAACTGTTGTACAATATGATGCAAAACACAGGCAAAACAGCATTTTGACTGTACTGGACCTTTAACACTGCGTTTGACTAGTAATATAGAGTAGGTTTATGAAAGATTTAAAACAGAGTATTGAGTTTGTAAATATAAGAAAAAGACACCGTTTCACACAATGTATGTGTTTGATATGGACCGGGTTGTGCACTAATGGGGCATTCCATTGGTTTTCAAGCGGGATCTTTGCCCACCGGTGCCACAGGCGAACTCCCGGTGCCACAGGCGAGCTCAATCAAGCGCACCATTGGATTAACCGGGGAAAGAATTAGGAGGAGCGTCACTCTAAATCACCAGTATGGAGATGCACCTGTCATCCTTCTGAAGATGTATTTAAACTCCTGACAACCCTACAGGAGGCATTCGGCTGTTGGGTCGCAAAGAGAGAACTTTGTTCGTCTAAACTAACCCAACGGTCAACATGCCCACCACGAGTGCTACTGATGACCGTCTGAACAAGTTCAAGAACAAGGGAAAAGAGCCGTCGGTAAGTCTGCTCCGTAGCCTAGACTTTGATTCTCCATACTGTCGAGTTAGTTGAAGGTCCTTCCCTTTTGTTCTGCCTTCTTTTTTTCCACATTTCGGTTTTGGATCGTTTCCCCCCTCCAACTCCATTACAGGATGACAGCACGTATAGCCTTCAATCGTAACGATTTTCCCAGAATTTGACGAGTTAAAAAAAAAAAAGCCTGATTGTAGCCAATATATCGATGTCTTGTCTGTAGAAGCTCCGTGAGCGGCGGATCGCGGAGTGCGTAGAGCTGCGTAAAGCCGCGAAGAACGAAAACTTCCTCAAGAGGAGGAACATTACCACTCTACCGGAGGATGCCGTCCAGTCACCGGAGTTGAACACCGACAACCACGAGGTACATATTTGATGAGTTGTTACAGTAAAGGGATTGTTCTCCCAAATTACAATGACTGTATTCATTTTACCTAGGCTGTGAAGTCTATGGACAAAGTGTGACCCCAGCTATCCATAATGTCTCCACATTTAACGTTTTATCAACATGTGGAGTACCAAACCCTTTCAAGTGACGGGATTGGTATTCGAGGATTTGAACATTTTTGGACATTGTGTGAAATGTTAAAATTGACCTATGACTTGAATGGTGTTTGTGCACGTGCTGAAACGTCTGAGGAATCTAATTCATGGCTTGATGGCAAACTGTACCTTAAAGTAATCACTAGTTAACAGTCATATTTGTGGCCTACAATCAAACCATGGCTAAGGGATTTTACAGGGAGTGCCTGGACACAGCCCTTCGCTGTGGTATATTGGCCATATACCACCAACCTCTGAGGTGCCTTGGTATTAAACTGGTTACCAACATAATTAAAGCAGTAAAAATACATGTTGTCATGCCCATTTTATATGGTCTGATATGCAATGGCTTTCAGCATTCAGGGCTCGAACCACCCACTTTAAAATATAAGTTGTCTTGGCACCTCCAGGTCACTAACTTTCAGGATGCTGTTGGCTTATCAAAGGTAAAACAGCATCCCAAATAACACCCTTCTGTACGTGGTTTACAACTTTAACCTCTATGGACCCTGGTTAAAAGTCCACTATAGTAGAGACTAGGGTGCCATTTGGGAAGCAGATCTGGTCAAGGTTGATAAATTTCAATTCAGGAAATAACCTCTAATTCCTATACCACATGTCAGAGTATTGTGGGGATTCTTTATTTGGATGTCAGTTTACTGAATTGAAATTGACCTTGAATTATTATTTAAAAGGAAATGACCCCACCTCTGCAGGGCTATTTCTGTAGAATAGTATGGTTGTCATGCTTTGTCTCCAGGTGACTGTGATTACCATCGAGGAGGTTGTTGGTCATGTGAACAGTGACTGCAAGGAGAGACAGACCAGAGGATGTCAGGCTGCCAGGTAAGGTCCAGCATTGAGTTGGTTACTTAGGTAATTGACCCTGACTTTGGTGTTACTAGCAGCACTTACCAACTGACCTGCATGACCTCTTCTGGTTGACACTTTGGCAGCGGTCTCATTTCTCACAACTGTTTTGATAAGTCTTTGCTGTGCATCTCTATTTAGACCAGTCAGTCAAATGGTTTGAAGATGGGGGTAAGGTCATAATCATGTCCACTGGCAAGAGAACACTGCAACGTTAACATTGTATTAGAAACAGTCAATGGCTTTGGGGAAGAGGGATACCTAGTCGGTCGCACCACTGAATGCATTAATTACAGGACTAGGTTGACGAGACCTGCAGGGACAAGGGGTAACTCATCCCCCCCCCCCCCCCCCCCCCCCCCCTGTAGGAAGCTGCTGTCTCGTGAGTGTAACCCCCCTCTAAAGGAGATTGTGGAGGCAGGGCTGCTATCCAGATTTGTTGAGTTCCTAGGAAGGGATGATGACCCCAGTCTGCAGTTTGAAGCCGCCTGGGCTCTAACCAACATCGCCTCGGGGACCTCCTGGCACACACAACAGGTGCGTGCACACACAGCCCTGGGCTTTCACCATTGCTTCAGGTACACTGTGGAGTCACTCGGCTAGCTGGGGCTCGGCTAACCTGGTGAGTCCCCCTCGGTGGTGAAAGCGTACTAGACTAAACAAAAAATATAAACGCAACATGTAAAGTGTTGGTCCCATGTTTCATGAGCTGAAATAAAAGATCCTAGAAGTCTTCCAAGCTTATTTCTCACATTTTGTGCACAAAGTTGTTAACATCTGTTAGTGAGCATTCCTCCTTTGGCAAGATATGCCACACCTGTCAGGTGGATTGTTTTATCAAGTAGCTGTTTAATCAGCATGATCATTACACAGGTGCGCCTTGTGCTGGGGACAATAAAAGGTCACTGTAAAATGTGCCGTTTGTCACAACACAATGCCACAGATGTCTCAAGTTGAGGTGAGTGCAATTGGCATGCTGACTACAGGAATGTCAACCAGAGCTGTTGCCAGAGAATTGAAGATGAATTTCTCTACCATAAGCCACTCAATGTCATTTTAGAGAATTTGGCAGTATGTCCAACCGGCTTCACAATGGCAGACCACATGTAAACGTGGTAGCCCAGGACTGCTTCACCTGGGGGAAAGTCTGAGACAGCCACCCCGACAGATGAAACTGAGTATTATCTAGGTAAAGTGCTTTTGTGGGAGACACTCTGATTGGCTGGGCCCCTGTCCAATCATGTGAAACCCATAGAATAGGGCGTAATACCTTTCCAATTGATTTCCTTATGAATTAACTCGGTCACGTTTCGTGTGTATTAATAAAAAACTTTCCAAACTGCTGCACTGATCAGAAACCGATGGTGTGGAGAGCACAAGTGGTGCCAGCCTTTTAAACTGCATTGTTTAGGGCTTGTAAGTAAACATTTACTACACCTGTTGTATTTGTCCCATGTGATGTAGCCTTTGATTGGCCTGGCTGTAGTTGACTGGTGTAATGTCTCCCTCTACAGGTGGTAGAGCATGGTGCAGTCCCAGCTTTCATATCTCTGCTGGCATCCCCCATGTTGCACATCAGTGAGCAGGCTGTCTGGGCCCTGGGCAACATAGCAGGTAACACCGAGCCCAGGAAACATGAGGGCCACTGGGCTTGAACAAAAGCCTACATGTTAAGACTGTTTCCTGTTTTCAGGTGATGGACCGGCGTATCGAGATACTCTGATAGAATGTAACGTGATCCCTGCTCTGCTGTCTAGGATCACCCCAGACACACCTGTAAGTTCCCGTACACCTGTAGGGTCCTTAACGTACACCTGTAGGGTCCTTAACGTTATGGTTTGGCAGCTTTGTCACCTGCCATGTTTGAACCAATTTTACATTCTGTTCCTTAACTTGTTTTCCTTCTGTTCTGACCCGTAAAATACAATTCTTAACCTCTTCTGAATCAAACTTTAAGATTTCACAATTAGTGTGGCTCATGCAGCTTTTCTATGGAGTGGGCAAGCTATTTACTGTCATTGAAAATAAGAATTTATTAACTGACTTGCCTAGTAAAATAAAAGAGTTCATGCTTTGGCCAGACGAGTAGGGTTTAAGATGCAGGTGAGGGTGGAGGAGGCTTGGCTTTAATGCATGTCATAAGATGCCCAGTGCTGAATTAGGCCTGCGGAAATATTGTATTGAAAGTAGTCAGACCCCTTATTCCACGTTCTGTTACATTACTGACTTATTCATTCTGTTCCTACCCTAAATTATAGAATATGTCCCCATCTTCAGTTTCCTGAACTGGTTACAATTCATCTCTCCTCTCCAGGTGGGGTACCTTCGTAACTTGACATGGACCCTGTCTAACCTCTGTAGGAACAAGAACCCCTTCCCTCCCCTATCTGCTGTCCAACAGGTAACCTCCACAAACACACACTATGTTGCATTCAGTTCTCTACCTATTCATCTAGAAGTGTACACTTCCTCCCCCAGGTGCTGCCTTCTCTGATTCAGCTCCTCCACCTGAGTGATCAGGATATCTTGAGTGATGCATGCTGGGCCGTGTCCTACCTGACTGATGGTGCCAACGACCGTATCGATATTGTGGTCCAGACTGGTATTGTCCCCCGTCTGGTGTCCCTCATGGGCTTTGAGGCGCTCACTGTGGTGGTAAATAAAGTTCTGGTTGTCTTTAAAAGACTAGTCCTTTACTGTCAGAGGGACTGACGCAGGGCTCGCTGTGGGGGGTGGGACTGACGCAGGGCTCGTTGTGGCCACTCTAAACACCAGAGCTGAAGGCCTGTGGTGTTCTAAACTAACTCCAACTTCTCTCTCTCGCTCCCTCTCCAGACCCCAGCTCTGCGCTCCATAGGGAACATAGTGAGTGGCTCAGACATCCAGACTCAGGTGACTAACTATGGACTGATACAATTTAGCAGTTAGTGTTTGACCTGTAGTTGCTGTTCATCTCCTCTGCTCTTGGAACCGGTTTTGTCTGTGACCTTGACCAAGGCACTTCACACAAACCTGTTCCAGGGTGCTGTACTCTGGCTGACCCTGTAAAAACACATTTCATGGCACTTAGCCAGTGGCTTTATGGTTGCCTGTAAGCTTTAGCAGTTAACGAATATTCCCTTGATGAGAATGTCATTCCATTTAACTGGCTACTACACTATGATTACAAAGCTTTGTCCATTTGTATTGTAGTTCATTAGGATACATTATTTTGACCGGGTGGCGAGAGGATTCTGAACTACCTGTGAGCTTGATTTAACTTTGTTACTTTAATAATTGTATTCCTGTCAGGTGGCCATCGACGCAGGGGTGCTGTCTGTCCTGCCTAGTTTAATGAGACACAGCAAACCCAGTGTTCAGAAGGAGGCAACCTGGGCTGTATCTAACATCGCTGCTGGTCCCGCTCAACAGATACAACAACTGCTCACCTGCGGCCTGCTGCCCCCGCTTATTGACCTGCTACGCAACGTTGGTGACACCTCACTACACCTGCACACTAGCCAACTGATACAGCAGCGACTCACCTGTGCTTTTTCAAACTTCTCCTTTGGAACCCCCAGATGTTACAATGTATTTTTAGCCCTGAACTAGAACACCTTAATCAAGGGCTTGATGATTAGTTGACAAGTTGTATCAGTTGCGCTAGTTCTGGAACGGCTGGCTGGGGGTCCTGGAGGAGAGGGTTGGGAACCACTAGTCTACCGCCTGCACTTATAGACCAGAGGTGTCCTACGAAGCAGGTTTAAGTTCACAGAACTTCGCTGGCTGAGTTCAACACGGGATAAACAGCCATACAAATGTGGCTGACCTTTTAGCCTGGTACATGTCTATGGCAACGCATCCTTCACAACTCCACTTACCCGGAATCAAGTGTCTGAGTAATTAGTTGAGGACCAAATCAATCAGATTCCCTCCCCTTCAAAGACTTATCATCGCTTTCATTTGACTAAAAATATTTAATTGTTTTTTGTGAAATAGTAGTTCAAATACTGTGCATGAGGCTTTAAAACATTGTAACACTTTTGTAAGACATAAAATATATCGACAGGAGTGGGAGGTTCGTCCATTCATAAGCTGCATTAACAATCTGTAATAGACTAACTTCTAAAAGCCTCACTTTAGTTTGGATGTTTCAGCATTCGACTAGCCTTGTGGGACGTGTAGTTACAACCTGCGGGAGGCAATAGCCACATCGTAGTACTGATGAACCCTGGAATGTGAAGCTGGCTAGCTGTAGATCTACTCAGGGTTGAACTTGTACAGGAGGATACTGCTATGTAATGGTAGTTAAACACCACTCGCTCCACATTAGATGCGCTCACAGGTGGCAATTTGATGGACTCAACTTTACTGTAAAGGGCACAAGCACTTACCCCGTATCTCAGTGACTGATGCAGTGTGGGTCACGACTAACCACCCCAGTCTAATCCCCCTATATCTGGTGTTTTCCCAGGGGGACTTTAAGACTCAGCGGGAGGCGGTGTGGGCCATCACTAACTTCACCAGCGGGGGCACTGTGGAGCAAGTTATCCAACTGGTCCAATCAGGAGGCCTGGAGGCCATCCTCAACCTACTGACTGTCAAAGACTCCAAGACCATCCTCGTCATATTGGATGCCATCAACAACCTCTTCATGGTGAGATACCTAGTCATTGCTGCTACTTTTAAAGTTTAGGGGGTGACCCGCTTTCTCTCCCAGGCAGCGGAGAAGCAATCTGAGGAGCTACCTCGTTACGTTCGTTCTCTTGTCCCAGGCAGCGAAGAAGCAGTCTGTTTGAGGAGCTACCTTGTAAAACCTCATTATGTTCTCTCATCCCCTCTTGTTCCAGGCAGCAGAGAAGATGGGTGAGACTGATAAGCTGTGTCTACTGGTTGAGGAGTTGGGAGGCCTGGATAAGATCGAGATGCTGCAGAACCATGAGAATGACACCGTGTACCGTACTGCCCAGGCACTCATAGAGAAGTTCTTCACTGATGTCAGTAAATATCACCTGGAAGTAGTCGCTGTCTGAAAGGTGTTGAAGCAGTCAAGTCCTTGATCCCTCATTGTCCTCCCCTCTCGGTGCAATGCTACTCTTCCTCCAATTAGCTTTTGCTTGAGAATTCATTGAGTTGACTGCTTTTACACTTCACACAGAGCCCTAGAACAATCTTATTGCATTTACAATTTGTAGTTTAAAATCTAATTGATCAGGTGGGTCTAACATCTTGCATTGTCCCAGGAGGAGGCTGAGGGTCTTCAGACTGAAGCCACTGACACAACCTTTGCCTTCAAGACCCAGGATGTGCAGAAGACCTTCCGGTTTTAATAATCCAACAGGATGTCCAGTGTTAAAATACAACATTTTGGAATATGTAATAAATATATTTTTTGCACTTCTGGGCCAGCTGCCAAGTTTATCAACTCCACTGTAATGTTTCATTGTTTACTAGGGTGGTATCAGATTCATACCCATCTGGGGGGGGGGGGGGTGATATTACAGGCAGCACACATGGTGCTTTTTCATACCAAATGTAGCACATTGTCAGGAGGTATTGACTTCTGTAACTAAACCTTGATCTCAAAAGCCACTTATCTGGCAAGTAAACATAGTTGGATCATTTCTACTTATCTTGGTTAACTTAGTTTAAGAGTTGGGCCAGTAACACCGGTTTGACTCGTGCCCCTACTAGGTGAAAAATCAGATGCTCCCTTCAGCAAATTATATAAATGTAGCATGCACCCCCTGAGCTTTTGAGTGGCACAACCCCCTCCCAACTTTAATCACACCCTGTTACATGATCTCTTGCACAATATCATTTGAATATTATTGACTAGCTACTTTGGTTATGGCACACCATTCCCTACAGGCTGTTTCAAGTTAATGTTCAATTGAGCTGACTTGCTTTCCCATTTAATGCAGTAACCCTGAACACCATGCCGTTACATTTCACTGGTGCAGATCTCTCTGACTTAATGGTTAAAACATGGTTACTGTCTCACTGGTCCTTAGAACTATTGGCACAGTTCCTGATACTTGTTGGTCAATTCAGAATTTAATCTAACAAAAGCATGGTCTTCAAATCTACCAATCATGGAACATATTGAAAGCTTCTATTCCAACTGAACGTAGGGGAATTATTGGCTGTAAACATTGGTTGTCTTGATGCATTAGTTGGTTTTCAAACCAACCTTTTCTGGGAGTCCATTTTCAGTTCTGTTTGGTGCTTAGTGAGTATGACCAAGATGGCATTTATTCAGCCATTTCCCAACCTCTACATCAGGGGTAGGCAATTTTGGCTCGAGGGCCACATTTGGCGTTACAATTTGTTCAAAAGCAGTTCGCAGGCCAGAAAGGCGACGCCCTTTACTGTGTAGGTCCATTATGGGCATCTAGTTCCACACACTCGTGGCCTGGAGTCCAGCGAGCTGAATTGGCTCGCCTGCATTAGATGGAACATCGTTTTCTATGGATGAGAACCGAGCAATAGATGGCTAACAGACCGTTGTCCTTAGTGTTCAGATGAGGTGGAAGTTGGGTGTTTTTATACAGACACCCTGGCTAGCTCATGGCCTTGGAGAATACTGCAAAGCAGGATCAAGGAGTTCTTGAATTTTAAACCAGAAATTATCGTTTTGGGACGGGGGGGGTTCATTAAAGCTAAACCTGGATGTGTTTTTCTGGGTGAACCAAGTAGACCCAAGCTTTTCTTTCTAAAAACTGAAGTTAGTACCTTCGCAAAGTATTCAGACTCCTTTTTCCACATTTTGTTGCAGCCTTGTTCTAAAATGGATGACGTTTTTTTTTGTTCCTTCAGTCTACACAACACCCCATAATGACAGCAAAAACAAATCCAATCCAAAAAAATGCCATTTAAAGTCCCAGTTAAGTATGGACACATCTATTTGACATTGTAGAATAATAGTGAAGACTATGAAATGACACCTATGGAATCCTGTAGTAACCAAAAAAGTGTTAAACAAATAAAAATATATTTTAGATTCTTCGAAGTAGCCACCCTTTGCCTTGACAGCTTTGCACGCTCTTGGCATTATCACCCTGAATGCTTTTCCAACAGTCTTGAAGGAGTTCCTATGCTGAACACTTTTACTTCAGTCTGCGGTCCAACTCATCCCAAACCATCTCAATTGGGTTGAGGTCATCTGATGCAGCACTCCATCACTCTCCTTCTTGGTCAAATAGCCCTTACACAGCCTGGAGGTGTGTTGGGTCATTGTCCTGTTGAAAAAACAATTATAGTCCCACAAATCCCAAACCAGATGGGATGGTATATCGCTGCAGAATACTGTGGTTGCCATGCTGGTTAAGTGTGCCTTGAATTCTAAATAAATCAGTGTCACCATCAAAGCACCTCCACACCACCTCCTCCATGCTTCACAGTGGGAACCACATGCAGAGATCATCTGTTCAGCTACACTGCGTCTCACGAAGACACTACTGTTGGAACCAAAAATCTATTATTTGGACTCATCAGACCAAAGGACAGATTTCCACCGGTCTAATGTCCATTGCTCGTGTTTCTTGGCCCAAGCAAGTCTCTTCTCATTATTGGTGTCCTTTAGGGCTCCCGAGTGGCGCAGGGTTCTAAGTCACTGCATCTTAGAGCGAGAGGTGTCACTACAGACCCTGGGTCGAATCCAGACGGAATCACACCCGGCCGTGATTGGGAGTCCCATAAGGAGGCGTATAATTGGCCCAGCATCGTCCGAGTTTGGCCGGTGTAGTCCGTAATTGTAAATAAGAATTTGTTCTTACCCGACTTGCCTAGTTAAATAAAGGTAACTTTTTTTTTTAAATAGTAGTGGTTTCTTTGCAGCAATTCGACCATGAAGGCCTGATTCACACAGTCTCCTCTGAAGAGTTGATGTTGAGATGTGTCTGTTACTTGAACTCTGTGAAGCATTTATTTGGGCTGCAATCTGAGGCTGGTAACTCTAATGAACTTATCCTCTGCAGCAGAGGTAACTCTGGGTCCTCCTTTCCTGTGGCGGTCCTCATGAGAGCCAGTTTCATCATAGCGCTTGATGGTTTTTGTGACTGCATTTGAAGAAACTTTCAAAGTTTCCGTATTGACTGAACTTCATGTCTTAAAGTAATGATGGACTGTTGTTTCTCTTTGCGTATTTGAGCTGTTCTTGACATAATATGGACTTGGTCGTTGACTGAGTGGCTGGTTGACTGGCTGGCTGGTTGACTGAGTGGCTGGTTGACTGAGTGGCTGGTTGACTGGCTGGTTGACTGACTGACTGACAGGCTGGCTGACTCTGGCTGACCTCTCCTATCCAGAGGCGTTGAGAATAAGGGCTGTCCAGCTTGTCTCCTATCTGACAGTGGTGAGAAGAGTGGAAGAAGGGAGTAACGTTGGAACAAACCATGGTGGTTGGATTAGAGACATCTGTAAATGTTCCTCGCCAACAGGATCCTGACATGTTAAAAAAAGGTGGACTTTTGTATTGTTTATAGCATTGGTTATAAACTGCACAGAGCAGAGAGGAAATAGGAGAAAAGAGGCATTGTGGGTGTGGCTGAACGTTTATTGGGGACTCCTTCATCACAGGCCCCTGAGTCTGTATAGGGATGTGATCTGGACTATGACTGAAGGAGTGGGATGGGTTTAAATATGTATTTTATTTGTTGTTTTGTATTTGTTTTTTCCCCTTTCCCGCAATGGATTTTGTTTTTCCTCTGTTCATTACCCATACAGTAGGTGGCGGAATGCACCTTTAACGTTTGTTTGCGGACCGGCATAACACCACAGAAGAAGAAGAAGAAGAAGAAGAAGAAGAAGAAGAAGGTACGTCCTAGGGATACCGAGTAGCACTAACCTGAATGTCAAGCTACTCTTTTCTGTCATATCAACGTGATTATTTTCGGGTTGTATGTTCTCTTCATTGTAACTATTATATGTTTTTACGTATTCATACATGAATTGCACATCGTGTGGAGACGTCTTTTTCAGTTCAATATAAACGTAGAGGCTGGCAAGATATTTCAACGCTAACGCATTGCAAAGCTAGTGAAGCTAACTAGCCGATTTGGACAGGACGTTACACCATGGAGCCCGAAGCACAAATACGAAACGTAAGTTCATCTCAATGTGACCATGTTTTTTCATCAACGGACATGTTATAGATGTAGCCATGTGATGACTCCCAAGACGAGGCTTTTTTGTGTGTGTTGATCACTATGTTTGGTTGTTTTTAGCTACGGGACTTTCTGATGGTCTACAACCGTATGACAGAGATCTGTTTCCAGCGATGCACCAGTAACTTCAACTACAGAAGTCTCACCATGGACGAGGTGAGGCCTGGCTCGTTACATGGCTGTGGGTGAGAGATGGGGCTCGGTAGATCAACTCCTCAGGGACCTGGCTCTGTCTTTACCCAGTGGTGTAGTGATGGTTGTTTTTAGGTGAGAGGGCAAAATCGTTTCCTCATTCAAAGTGTTTGTATTGACCGATGTAGCCTATTGAATGAATACACACACACACACACACACACACACACACGGCATTCGGAAAGTATTCAGACCCCTTGACATTTTCCACATTTTGTTTACGTTACAGCCTTATTCTAAAATAGATTTTCTCTTTGCAATCTACACACAATACCCCATATGACAAAGGAAAAACAGGTTTAGAAATTTGTGCAAATGTATTAAAAATAAAAAACTGAAATATCACATTTAAATAAGTATTCAGACCTTTTATTCAGTACTTTATTGAAGCACCTTTTGACAGAGATTACAGCCTGGAGTCTGCTAGACGCTACAAGTTTGGTACACCTGTATTTGGGGAGTTTCTCCCAATCTTCTCTGCAGATCCTCTCAAGCTCTCAGTCAGGTTGGCTGGGGAGTGTCGCGGAACAGCTATTTTCAGGTCTTTCCAGAGATGTTTGATTGGGTTCAAGTCTGGACATTCAGAGACTTGTCCCGAAGCCACTCCTGCGTTGTCTTGGCTGTGTTTAAGATCATTGTCCTGTTGGAAGGTGAACCTTCGCCCCCAGTCTGAGGTCCTGAGCGCTCTGGAGCAGATTTTCATCAAGGATCTCTCAGTACTTTGCTCTGCTCATCTTTCCCTTGATCCCGACTAGTCTCCCAGTCCCTGCTGCTGAAAAACATCCCCCACAGCATGATGCTGCCACCACCATGCTTCACCATAGGGATGCTGCCAGGTTTCCTCCAGACAAGACACTTGGCATTCAAGCCAAGGTTTCATCAGACCAGAGAATATTGTTTCTCAGGATCTGAGAGTCGTTTAGGTGCCTATTGGTAAACTCCATGTGCCTTTTACTGAGTGGCTTCCGTCTGGCCACTCTACCATAAAGGCCAGATTGGTTGAGTGCTGCAGAGATGGTTGTCCTTCTGGAAGGTTCTCCCAAAGAGGAACTCTGGAGCTCTGTCAGAGTGACTATCGGGTTCTTGGTCATCTCCCTGACCAAGCTCTCCTCCCACGATTGCTCAGTTTGGCTGGGCAACCAGCTCTAGGAAGAGTATTGGTGGTTCCAAACTTCTGCTATTTAAGAGTGATGGAGACCACTGTGTTCTTGAGGACCTTCAATGCTGCAGACAGTTTTTTGGTACCCGTCGCCAGATCTGTGCCTCGTCACAATTCTGTCTCGGAGCTCTACGGACAATTCCTTCGACCTCATGGCTTGGTTTTTGCTCTGACATGCACTGTCAACTGTGGGACCTTATATAGACAGGTGTGTGCCTTTCCAAATCATGTCCAATCAATTGAATTTACCACAGGTGGACTCCATTCAAGTTGTAGAAACATCTTAACAACAGGTATAGCTTTAATTTGGTGTATTGCATGTGTGATTTCATGAAAGTTTAATTTTTATAGTAATTTATTTGAATTTCTGCATTTTCACTGGATGTTGGCCAGGTGGGACGCTTACCGTCCCACATATCCCAGAGTTAAGGATGATCAATTAAAACAGGATGCACCGGAGCTAAATTTCATGTCTCAAAGGGTCTGAATCCTTATGTAAATAATAAATAAGGTGTTTCTGTTTTTATTTTTTAAAGCATTTGCAAACATTTCTAAAAACATCTTTGCGTTGTCATTATGGGGTATTGTGATGGTATTGTGTGTAGATTTATGAGGAGAAAAAAAAATCCATTTTAGAATAAGGCTGTAACGTAACAAAATGTGGAAAAAGTGAAGGGGTCTGAATACTTTCCAAATGCACTCTATATATGGTATTGTTCGTTCCTTGGTTCACTACATGATAAGCACTGAAGTTGAAATGATTGATTGTATACCTCATTGACAAATATATATTAAGTATACAGTGGGGCAAAAAAGTATTTAGTCAGCCACCAATTGTGCAAGTTCTCCCACTTAAAAAGATGAGAGGCCTGTAATTTTTAACATAGGTACACTTCAACTATGACAGACAAAATGAGAAAAAAAATCCAGAAAATCACAGCCCCAAAGCATGATGTTTCCACCCCCATGCTTCACAGTTGGTATGGGAAGTCTTTGTCCTCAGGCCTGGAGAGAAGTTTTTGTCCTCAGGCCTGGAGGGAAGTCTTTGTCCTGTACTGTACTGACACAAATGACTGATGATTGGTTGAAAGAAATTGATAATAATAAGATAGTGGGAGCTGTACTGTTAGAATTCAGTGATACTCTAGGACTCGGTATTTAGAATGAGATGTGTTTAACACCCAGCCTGTGTTTATCCTCCCGTCCTCTAGGAGCGCTGTGCAGACAGCTGTGCCGGGAAGCTGATCCGCTCCAACCACCGTCTGATGGGAACCTATGTCAACCTGATGCCGGGGATGGTGCAGCGCCGCATGGCTGAGATGGAGAAGAAGAACGCTGAGCTGGTCACAGCAGAGGCTGAGGCTGCAGGTGCACTGGAGGGGACACCTGACTTGGCTGATCAAGGCCTACCTATAGCCTCAACCGGGGGTAAAGCCTCCGCTCCTGCCCCGGGGACAAGTGAGGCTATGACGGCTTCAGAGGTATCAGTGATGGCTGCCTCAGTCTTAAAGCCTGCTGTTTTAGATTTCTCTGCAGACCTGGGTCCAGCTGCCTCACCCTCCACCCCCTCGTCCACCTCCACAGAGGTTAAACTAGCAGCTGCTTCACCTTCCACCCCAGCCTCAGAACCACTGGTGTCTTCCTCCCTCTCCCAGGCTGTGAATGGAGTAGAGCTCACCAGGCTGACTTCAGGCCCAATTTTAGAGTTGTCCCCTGTTAGACATGATCAATCCACAGTCACTGCTGCTCCCAGTGCAACACCAAGTGGTCCCCACCTTAGTAGATAACCAGGCACCAGTAATGTTAGTTCCGCCCACATTTACATATGGTGCCTGTAGAGGCGACACCAGCGCCTACAATAGTGGCTCTTATGGTTACACAGAGATCAGCCCTAACCCCAGGCCCAGCCCTAACCCCAGCCCTAACCCCAGACCCAACCCTAACCCCAGACCCAACCCTAACCCCAGACCCAACCCTAACCCCAGACCCAACCCTAACCCCAGACCCAGCCCTTACCCCAGGCCCAGCCCTTACCCCAGGCCCTAACCTCAGGCCCAGCCCTAACCCCAGCCCTAACCCCAGGCCCTAACCCCAGGCCCAGCCCTAACCCCGGCCCTAACCCCAGCTAGCCCTTACCCCGGCCCTAACCCCAGCTAGCCCTTACCCCAGCCCTCACCCCAGGCCCTAACCCCAGGTCCAGGCCTTACCCCGGCCCTAACCCCAGCTAGCCCTTACCCCAGGCCTTACCCCGGCCCTAACCCCAGGCCCTAACCCCAGGCCCAGCCCTAACCCCAGGCCCTGCCCTAACCCCAGTTCCATAACTAGCTCCAGTACAGCTCCAGTCATAGTCCCAGCTCCTACCAGTGATGTCCCTCTCTCCCCAAACCATCCACCCTGACCACACAGGACTCTCAGCTGCCATCTTGAGTGTATGTGATCTATAGAATTGAACCAAGGATCCTGGAGAACTACTGGAAGTGCAGGGTTTCAATACAGCCCTGCCGAAACATTGTAATAATCAAGGTCTTCAGTCAGCTATTATTGTCTGAATCAAGGGTGTCACCTTACTGACCTACAGGGTAAGTGCTTGGTCATCAGCAATACAGAGTAGATATGTTGATGATGAGTTTACCTTGGTGTTACAACACTGTATAGGCACCATGATGGAAAAATACCTTTCTGTCAAATATTAAACCGTTCTGGAGAGGAAGTCGTCATTGTGATTTTTAGATTTCTTGTCAAACTTCTTTCCTATGATGTGTTTGTCTGTGTGATTTTGAGGAGGAGGGAAATTGTTCGTCCCCTGAAGGAGTTAAAAGCAGTGGAATGGACAAGACAATATTGTTTCTCCTGGTCTGAGTGTCTTTAGGTGCCTTTTGGAAAACTTCAAGCAGGCTGTCATGTGCCTTTAACTGAGGAGTGGCTTCTGTCTGACCACTCTAACATAAAGGCCTGATTGGTGGAGTGCTGCAGAGATGGTTGTCCTTCTGAAAGGTTCTCCCATCTCCACAGAGGAACTCTGGAGCTCTGTCAGATTGACCATTGGGTTATTCTCCCCCGATTGGTCAGTTTGGTCAGGCGGCCAGCTCTAGGAAGAGTCTTGGTGTTTCCAAACTGCTTCCATTTAAGAATGATGGAGGCCACTGTCTTCTTGGGGACCTTCAATGCAGCAGACATTTTTTGGTACCCTTCCCCAGATCTGTACCTCGACACAATCCTGTTTCAGAGCTCTACAGACAATTCCTTCGACATGGCTTGGTTTTTGCTCTGACATGCACTGTCAACTGTGGGACCAAACCATGTCCAATTAATTGAGTTTACCACAGGTGGACTCCAATTAAGTTGTGGAAACATCTCCAGGATGATCAATGGAAACAGGAAGCACCTGAGATCAATTACGAGTCTCATAGCAAAGGGTCTGAATACTTCTGTAAATAAGGTATTTCAGTTTTTAAATTTATAATAATTTTTCAAACATTTCTAAAAACCTGTTTTCGCTTTGTCATTATGGGTTATTGTGTGTAGATTGTTGAGGAAAATGTTTAATCTATTTTAGAATAAGATTGTAACGTAACAAAAATGTGGAAAAATTAAATGTTTGAATACTTTCCAAATGCTCTATATGTACTGGCCCATACAATATTACAGTAAATTAGATATGGGTATATTAAGCTGTAGTATAGAGCTAGGAAGCACACCTGATGAACCAAAACACTCATCTTTCTGATAATAGATTTCATCACTTTGCTACAGAAAAATGTAGTGATATTTCCTGGTATAAATCATCAATTAGAGCTCTGAGGAATCTAGTCGATGTGACTTGGTCCGTTTCATTCACACCAATTGAGATTCTGGCTCTCATTTTGGGGGGGTAATATTTCTTATTCTTACTAGTGAAAATAATAAAGTTGGATTTTTAACATTTTTAAAGATAGACATTATCTGGGACCATTCAGAACATTTTCCTGAGTTGGCTTCATTTATTACTGAGTCAAAATTCTTGTATTATAAAATCAAATTGGTATCATTAGCAAAGAGAATGGGAAGCGCGGTAGAAGACCCAGCAGTCAGGTTATTGATATAGATTAGTATGGTAGAAGACCCAGCAGTCAGGTTATTGATATAAATTAGTATGGTAGAAGACCAAGCAGTCAGGTTATTGATATAGATTCGTATGGTAGAAGACCCAGCAGTCAGGTTATTGATATAGATTAGTATGGTAGAAGACCCAGCAGTCAGGTTATTGATATAGATTAGTATGGTAGAAGACCCAGCAGTAAGGTTATTGATATAAATTAGTATGGTAGAAGACCAAGCAGTAAGGTTATTGATATAGATTAGTATGGTAGAAGACCCAGCAGTCGGGTTATTGATATAGATTAGTATGGTAGAAGACCCAGCAGTAAGGTTATTGATATAAATTAGTATGGTAGAAGACCAAGCAGTAAGGTTATTGATATAAATTAGTATGGTAGAAGACCAAGCAGTCAGGTTATTGATATAGATTAGTATGGTAGAAGACCCAGCAGTCAGGTTATTGATATAGATTAGTATGGTAGAAGACCCAGCAGTAAGGTTATTGATATAGATTAGTATGGTAGAAGACCCAGCAGTCGGGTTATTGATATAGATTAGTATGGTAGAAGACCCAGCAGTAAGGTTATTGATATAAATTAGTATGGTAGAAGACCAAGCAGTAAGGTTATTGATATAAATTAGTATGGTAGAAGACCAAGCAGTCAGGTTATTGATATAGATTAGTATGGTAGAAGACCCAGCAGTCAGGTTATTGATATAGATTAGTATGGTAGAAGACCCAGCAGTAAGGTTATTGATATAGATTAGTATGGTAGAAGACCAGGCAGTCAGGTTATTAATGTAGATTAGTATAGTAGAAGACCCAGCAGTCAGGTTATTGATGTAGATTAGTATGGTAGAAGACCCAGCAGTCAGGTTATTGATGTAGATTAGTATGGTAGAAGACCCAGCAGTCAGGTTATTGATGTAGATTAGTATGGTAGAAGACCCATCAGTCAGGTTATTGATATAGATTAGTATGGTAGAAGACCCAGCAGTCAGGTTATTGATATAGATTAGTATGGTAGAAGACCCAGCAGTCAGGTTATTGATATAGATTAGTATGGTAGAAGACCCAGCAGTCAGGTTATTGATATAGATGAGGAATAACAAAGGTCCAATTATCCAACCCTGTGGCTTACCCTGTATCACAGATGTTGTTGCAGGTGTAGCGAAATGCACACCAAAGGATAACTTTGCACTGGTAGTTGCACAGCCGCTTGTATCAACACACTGTTCTCTCACATAAACACCGATATGTGTATAATCATGAGAACCTTAGTAATGCAATTTAGAAAGTAGTATTTCATGATCAAACGCTTTGGATAAATCTGAAAATATATACTCTCTGTATTCTTTGTTAAGGGCTGTAAAGATTTTATCCACAAGTTGCAAAAGAGCCACATCTGTGGAGTAGTTTTTACCAAAACCATATTGGTGCTCATAGAATACAGTGTGGATTTCAAACGTTTCTCTAGGATTGTAGAAGAATTATGACCGTACAGATATTGGTCAATAATATGTAAAAGGTCTTGGATCCCCAGATTTATAGATGGAATAACTTTGGCAATTTTCAAGTCCTTAGGAACAATGCTGGTGTGCATATATTTGGTGAAGACATATGTTAGAGGCTCAGTCATCGAGGAAGACACTGATTTCACCAAAGAGGCACAAATCTCAACGTGACCTGCTGCTGATATCTTTAAGTTACCAATTACCTCCATTATATCATCACCTCCATTACATCAGCAGGATCAAACTGAACCAGAGAAGGGAAATGTCACTTAATTTAATCCAGGGGATTTACATCACTCTTTACTTTGACAGAGATGAACCCACAATCACAAAAAAATATGACATTCCCCGAATACAACAGGTGTAGGCAATGCAGTGAAATTCTTACTTACAAACCCTTAACCAATAATACTTTAAGAAGTTAAGAAAAAAAATAAGTGTTAGGTAAAAAAGTAACAAATTATTCAACGGCAGCAGTAAAATAACAAGCGAGGTTATATACAGGGTATTACGGTACAGAGTCAATGTGGAGGCTATATACAGGGTATTATGGTACAGAGTCAATGTGGAGGCCAAATACAGGGGGTACCGGTACAGAGTTAATGTGGAGACTATATACAGGGTATTACGGTACAGAGTCAATGTGGAGGCTATATACAGGGTATTACGGTACAGAGTCAATGTGGAGGCTATATACAGGGTATTACGGTACAGAGTCAATGTGGAGGCTATATACAGGGTGTTACGGTATTAGCTGTTAAGGATCTGTTTGGGCGCTATGCAAATTGTAGTGGGTCTAGGGTTTCTGGAATAAAGGTGTTGATGTGAGCCATTATCAGCCTTTCAAAGCACTTCATGGCTACAGACGTGAGTGCTACAGGTAGGTCGGTAGTCATTTAGGCAGGTTGCCTTTGTGTTCTTGGGCACAGGGACTATGGTGGTCTGATTGAAACATGTTAGATTACAGACTCAGTCAGGGACAGATTGAAAATGTCAGTAAAGGCTATTTTTCAGATGTTGCCCTACCGGAGTTACACAGTAATAGCGTCACTGCTATTAGTTTCACGACTGACATTTGGACAAGCGATATCAGCCCCATGCGCCTGCTGAGTCTGACAGCACAGTGGGTCGTCGAGGAAGTCGTACTGAGGAAAGCCGTATTGCTCCAGAATATGCTGGTTGTCGTACCGCTGCTGCCATTTCAATGGCATTTGAGAACATGTTTGAAACTAGGAAACATGAACACTCACTCCTAGCTCTATTCAAACAACTGACTGGAGAAATCAGCTCGTCAACAGCGCCTGCAGCAGACGCCCACTGTCATGGCGTTGAAATATGGAACGCCGTTTGGGTCTTTGAAAAAAAAAAGATGCACGTAAAATAACACTATTTGACGTATCAAATAAGCTTGTCGACCAATCAGGACCTGCATATGACTGCACGTCACATAATAATTTAATGCATTCATACATTTCTTTTAACATAGTTATTACATATTACATATACACTCGTATTTCATATGTCACAGGGATTAATCGATACGTATGCTATGATGCTGGTAAAGTTGTCTCACTCAGCTACAGTGCTGCTCATTAAAAAAGCAGGCTAGCTCATTGGATGCAAACAATATTCTTCCCCAAAAAACAAGGACATCTGTTTCAGTAGCTATAGCTAGCTAACTATATACAGTGGGGCAAAAAAGTATATCTGTACTGTATCTGCTCTGTATCTGCTCTGTACTGTATCTGCACTGTACTGTATCTTCTCTGTATCTGCTCTGTATCTGTACTGTATCTGCGCTGTACTGTATCTGCTCTGTACTGTATCTGCACTGTATCTCCTCTGTACTGTATCTGCTCTGTACTGTATCTGTACTGTATCTGCTCTGTATCTGCTCTGTACTGTATCTCCTCTGTATCTGCTCTGTATCTGCATCTCCTCTGTACTGTATCTGCTCTGTACTGTATCTGCACTGTATCTCCTCTGTACTGTATCTGCTCTGTACTGTATCTGTACTGTATCTGCTCTGTATCTCCTCTGTACTGTATCTGCTCTGTACTGTATCTTCTCTGTATTTGTACTGTATCTGCTCTGTATCTGCTCTGTATCTGTATCTGCTCTGTACTGTATCTGCTCTGTATCTGCTCTGTACTGTATCTGCTCTGTATCTGCACTGTATCTGTACTGTATCTGCTCTGTATCTGTATCTGCTCTGTACTGTATCTTCTCTGTATCTGCTCTGTACTGTATCTGTACTGTATCTGCATTGTATCTGTATCTGCTCTGTATCTGTACTGTATCTGCTCTGTATCTGTATCTGCTCTGTACTGTATCTTCTCTGTATCTGCTCTGTACTGTATCTGCTCTATCTGCATTGTATCTGCTCTGTACTGTATCTGCTCTGTGTTGAATCTGTAACTGTACAGTATCTGCTCTGTGTTGTATCTGTACTGTACCTGCTCTGTACTGTATCTGCTCTGTACTGTATCTGTACTGTACCTGCTCTGTACTGTATCTGCTCTGTATCTGCTCTGTACTGTGTCTGCACTGAATCTGCTCTGTACTGTATCTACACTGTATCTGCACTGTATCTGTACTGTATCTGCACTGTACTGTATCTACACTGTATCTGCACTGTATCTGTACTGTATCTGCACTGTACTGTATCTGCACTGTATCTGTACTGTACCTGCTCTGTATCTGCTCTGTACTGTATCTTCTCTGTATCTGCTCTGTACTGTATCTGCTCTATCTGCATTGTATCTGCTCTGTACTGTATCTGCTCTGTGTTGAATCTGTAACTGTACAGTATCTGCTCTGTGTTGTATCTGTACTGTACCTGCTCTGTACTGTATCTGCTCTGTACTGTATCTGTACTGTACCTGCTCTGTACTGTATCTGTACTGTACCTGCTCTGTACTGTATCTGCTCTGTATCTGCTCTGTACTGTGTCTGCACTGAATCTGCTCTGTACTGTATCTACACTGTATCTGCACTGTATCTGTACTGTATCTGCACTGTACTGTATCTGCTCTGTATCTGCACTGTACTGTATCTGCACTGTACTGTACTGTATCTGCACTGTACTGTACTGTATCTGCACTGTACTGTACTGTATCTGCACTGTATCTGTACTGTATCTGCTCTGTATCTGCACTGTACTGTATCTGTACTGTATCTGCACTGTACTGTACTGTATCTGTACTGTATCTGTACTGTATCTGCTCTGTGCTGTATCTGCTCTGTATCTGCACTGTACTGTATCTGCACTGTATTGTATCTTCACTGTATCTGTACTGTATCTGTATCTGCACTGTACTGTATCTGCACTGTACTGTATCTGTACTGTATCTGTACTGTATATGTGCTGTATCTGCTCTGTATCTGCACTGTACTATATCTGTTCTGTATCTGCACTGTACTGTATCTGCTCTGTACTGTATCTGCACTGTACTGTATCTGCACTGTATCTGTACTGTATCTGCATTGTACTGTATCTGCACTGTATTTGCTCTGTATCTGTACTGTATCTGCTTTGTATCTGTACTGTATCTGTACTGTATCTTCTCTGTACTGTATCTGCACTGTATCTGCACTGTATCTGTACTGTATCTGTGTCTGCACTGTATCTGCTCTGTATCTGTACTGTATCTGCTCTGTACTGTATCTGCACTGTATCTGTACTGTATCTGTATCTGCACTGTATCTGCACTGTACTGTATCTGTGCTGTATCTGCACTGTACTGTATCTGTGCTGTATCTGCACTGTATCTGTGCTGTATCTGCACTGTACTGTATCTGTGCTGTATCTGTACTGTATCTGCACTGTATCTGTACTGTATCTGCTCTGTACTGTATCTGTACTGTATCTGTATCTGCACTGTATCTGCACTATCTGCACTGTATCTGTACTGTATCTGTACTGTATCTGTACTGTATATGCACTGTATCTGTACTGTACTGTATCTGTACTGTACTGTATCTGTACTGTGTCTGCACTGTATCTGTATCTGCACTGTATCTGTACTGTATCTGCACTGTATCTGCTCTGTACTGTATCTGTACTGTATCTGCACTGTATCTGCTCTGTACTGTATCTGCACTGTATCTGCACTGTACTGTATCTGTACTGTATCTGCTCTGTACTGTATCTGTACTGTATCTGTGCTGTATCTGTGCTGTATCTGTACTGTATCTGCTCTGTATCTGCACTGTATTGTATCTGTACTGTATCTGCTCTGTATCTGTACTGTATCTGCTCTGTATCTGCTCTGTACTGTATCTGCACTGTATCTGCTCTGTACTGTATCTGTACTGTATCTGTGCTGTATCTGTGCTGTATCTGTACTGTATCTGCTCTGTATCTGCACTGTATTGTATCTGTACTGTATCTGCTCTGTATCTGTACTGTATCTGCTCTGTATCTGCTCTGTGCTGTATCTGTGCTGTATCTGTACTGTATCTGCCAAAGTGGATGACATTTAGATTTGTTCGTCACTGGCCTCCACATAATACCCCATAATGTCAAAGTGGAATTATGTTTTTAGAAATGTTTTCAAATGAATTTAAAATGATAATGTCTTGAGTCAAGTATTTAACCCCTAAATACATTCAGGAAACAACATTTGCTTAACAAGTCACAAACTGCATGGACTCACTCTGTGTGCAATAATAGTGTTTAACATGATTTTTAAATAACTACCTCATCTCTGTTCCCCACAAATACAATTGTCTGTAAGGTTCTTCAGTCTAGCAGTGAATGTAAAACTGATTGAACCACAAAGACCAGGGGGGGTTTCTAATGCCTCACAAAGAAGGGCACCTATTGGTAGGTGAGTAAATATGAAAAAAAGCAGACATTGAATATCCGTTTGAGCATGGTGAAGTTATTAATTACACTTTGGATGGTGTATCAATACACCCAGTCACTACAAAGATACAAAGATTCCTAACTCAGTTGCCGGAGAGGAAAAAAGCCGCTCAGGGATTTCACCATGAGGACAATGGTGACTTTAAAACTGTAACAGAGTTACAGAGTTATGTCTGTGATAGGAGACAACGGAGGATGGATCTACAACATTGTAGTTACTCCACAATATTAACCTAAATGACAGAGGGAAAAGAAGGAAGCCTGTACAGAATAAACATATTCCAAACATGCATCCTGTTTACAATAAGGCACTAATGTAAAACTATACATATAAATATGGCAAAGAAATTAACTTTAAGTCCTGAATACAAAGTGTAATGTTTGGGGTAAATCCAGCACTTCATATTTTCAAGCATGGTGGTGGCTGCATCATGTTATGGGTATGATTGTCATCGGCAAGGACTAGGGAGTTTTTTTTAAGGTAAATGAAACAGAATAGAGCTAAGCATGTTTGGGGCAAATCAGTGAGTACCACTCTTCATATTTTCAAGCATGGTGGTGGCTGCATCATGTTATGGGTATGCTTGTCATCGGCAAGGACTAGGGAGTTTTTTT
Source organism: Oncorhynchus mykiss (assembly GCF_013265735.2). Lineage (NCBI taxonomy): Eukaryota > Metazoa > Chordata > Actinopteri > Salmoniformes > Salmonidae > Oncorhynchus > Oncorhynchus mykiss. The sequence goes on from NC_048574.1 coordinate 2,250,049, forward strand.
TAAGGTAAATGAAACAGAATAGAGCTAAGCATGTTTGGGGCAAATCAGTGAGTACCACTCTTCATATTTTCAAGCATGGTGGTGGCTACATCATGTTATGAACATGCTTGTCATCGGCAAAGGAGGGGTTTTTTTGTATAAAAAGAAATGGAATAGAGTTAAGCTCAGGCAAAATTTTAAGAGGATTCAATCTGCTGTCCAACAGAAACTGGGAGACAAATTCACCTTTCAGCAGGAAAATAACCTAAAACACAAGGCCAAATAAACACTGATGTAGCTTACCAATATGACATTGAATGTTCCAGAGTGACCCCGTTTAGACTGAAATTGGCTTGGAAAACTATGGCAAGACTTTAAAATAGCTGTCTAACAATGATCAACAACCAATTTGACAGAGCTTGAAGAATTTTCCAAACAAATAATGTGAAAATATTGTACAATACTGGTGTGCAAAGTCTTTAGAGAATTACCCTGACAGCTGTAATCGCTGCCAAAGGTGTTGGTGACATCATACGGTGTAGTTTTATCCGTTAGCACATCCTTAGCTTTTAACTTATACATAAATGCTTCCTAAATGTTAGATGTTAGTCGATGAAGATTATCTCATAGAACAAAACGTGTCAGATCTCCTAAGCCTGTGTTTACCACAGAACTTATTTTTCGTCATTTATCCAAAAACCCTTTTCATTTCCACACGAGTCATTTCACACACTGGGTTGCCTGCTCCGATCAGCCTTGTGACTGTTAAAGACAGTTCAAAGGAGCTTACCCACTGGGCAAAAACTGGTTAAATCAACATTGTTTCCATGTCAATTTAAACAAAAATAATCTATGGGATGACGTTGAATCAAAGTGGAAATTTAATTGGATTTGCAAAAAGTAATCAATGTAAAGGCATTTCGTCTTTTTTTTCACCCAACTTTGACAACTCAACCAAGTGTAAATCGAATCTAGACGTTGATCTGTGCCCAGTCGGTGGGTCTAGTCACTGTTGGAGAAGTTATTGGTTTTCAGTCTGCTCCTCTCCGCCCTGTTCCTCTGGTAGGTCTCACCTAGTAGTCCCCCTGCACTGCGCTTCACCTCAAATGGGCTCCATTTCACATGGAATGTTGTTAAATTAGAAACGCAGACTCCCTTTAATACAGTGAATATGCCAATAAAAATGTGATGTATCTTTTCACGTAACAAAAACACAATTTTTTTCCTCAGTTGCAGCTGGTAAGGATTCTGAGAAAACATCTGGAATCAATAACTGGAATGACTGGTTCTGTTGATAGAAAAAAAACACAAACTCCCTGATACGAAAACTAAAAGAACACTTCCACTTCAAATGTAGGATGATGCATCATGTTGTTTCCAGGACCAGACAGAGTGGTAGGATGATGCCTCATGTGTTTCCAGGACCAGACAGAGTGGTAGGATGATGCCTCATGTGTTTCCAGGACCAGACAGAGTGGTAGGATGATGCATCATGTTGTTTCCAGGACCAGACAGAGTGGTAGGATGATGCCTCATGTGTTTCCAGGACCAGACAGCGTGGTAGGATGATGCATCAGGTTTTTCCCGGACCAGACAGAGTGGTAGGATGATGCCTCATGTGTTTCCAGGACCAGACAGAGTGGTAGGATGATGCATCATGTGTTTCCAGGACCAGACAGAGTGGTAGGATGATGCCTCATGTGTTTCCAGGACCAGACAGAGTGGTAGGATGATGCATCATGTGTTTCCAGGACCAGACAGAGTGGTAGGATGATGCCTCATGTGTTTCCAGGACCAGACAGAGTGGTAGGATGATGCCTCATGTGTTTCCAGGACCAGACAGAGTGGTAGGATGATGCCTCATGTGTTTCCAGGACCAGACAGAGTGGTAGGATGATGCCTCATGTGTTTCCAGGACCAGACAGAGTGGTAGGATGATGCCTCATGTGTTTCCAGGACCAGACAGAGTGGTAGGATGATGCATCATGTTTTTCCAGGACCAGACTGAGGAGAGTGGTAGGATGATGCCTCATGTGTTTCCAGGACCAGACAGAGTGGTAGGATGATGCCTCATGTGTTTCCAGGACCAGACAGAGTGGTAGGATGATGCCTCATGTGTTTCCAGGAACAGACAGAGTGGTTGGATGATGCCTCATGTGTTTCCAGGACCAGACAGAGTGGTAGGATGATTCCTTATGTGTTTCCAGGACCAGACAGAGTGGTAGGATGATGCCTCATGTGTTTCCAGGACCAGACTGAGTGGTAGGATGATGCGTCATGTTTTTCCAGGACCAGACTGAGGAGAGTGGTAGGATGATGCCTCATGTTTTTCCAGGACCAGACAGAGTGGTAGGATGATGCATCGTGTTGTTTCCAGGAACAGACTGAGGAGAGTGGTAGGATGATGCATCATGTTGTTTCCAGGACCAGACTGAGGAGCGTGGTAGGATGATGCATCATGTTTTTCCAGGACCAGACTGAGGAGAGTGGTAGGATGAAGCATCATGTTGTTCCCAGGACCAGACTGAGGAAAGTGGTAGGATGATGCATCATGTTGTTTCCAGGACCAGACTGAGGAGAGTGGTAGGATGATGCATCATGTTTTTCCAGGACCAGACTGAGGAGAGTGGTAGGATGAAGCATCATGTTGTTTCCAGGACCAGACTGAGGACCAGACTGAGTGGTAGGATGATGCATCATGTTGTTTCCAGGACCAGACAGAGTGGTAGGATGATGCATCATGTCTTTCCAGGACCAGACTGAGAAGAGTGGTAGGATGATGCATCATGTTTTTCCAGGACCAGACTGAGGAGAGTGGTAGGATGAAGCATCATGTTGTTTCCAAGACCAGACTGAGGACCAGACTGAGTTGTAGGATGATGCATCATGTTGTTTCCAGGACCAGACAGAGTGGTACGATGATGCATCATGTCTTTCCAGGACCAGACAGAGTGGTAGGATGATGCATCATGTGTTTCCAGGACCAGACTGAGGAGAGTGGTAGGATGATGCATCATGTTTTTCCAGGAGCAGACTGAGGAGAGTGGTAGGATGATACATCATGTTGTTTCCAGGACCAGACTGAGGACCAGACTGAGTGGTAGGATGATGCATCATGTAGTTTCCAGGACCAGACAGAGTGGTAGGATGATGCATCATGTCTTTCCAGGACCAGACAGAGTGGTAGGATGATGCATCATGTCTTTCCAGGACCAGACAGAGTGGTAGGATGATGCATCATGTCTTTCCAGGACCAGACTGAGGAGAGTGGTAGGATGATGCATCATGTTGTTTCCAGGACCAGACTGAGGAGAGTGTAGATTGATAAATCATGTTGTTTCCAGGACCAGACTGGGGAGAGTGGTAGGATGATGCATCATGTTGTTTCCAGGACCAGACAGAGTGGTAGGATGAAGCATCATGTGTTTCCAGGACCAGACTGAGTGGTAGGATGATGCATCATGTTGTTTCCAGGACCAGGCAGAGGAGAGTGGTAGGATGATGCATCATGTCTTTCCAGGACCAGACAGAGTGGTAGGATGATGCATCATGTGTTTCCAGGACCTGACTGAGGAGAGTGGTAGGATGATGCATCATGTTTTCCCAGGACCAGACTGAGAAGAGTGGTAGGATGATGCATCATGTGTTTCCAGGACCAGACTGAGGAGAGTGGTAGGATGATGCATCATGTGTTTCCAGAACCAGACTGAGTGGTAGGATGATGCATCATGTTGTTTCCAGGACCAGACTGAGTGGTAGGATGATGCATCATGTTGTTTCCAGGATCAGACAGAGGAGAGTGGTAGGATGATGCATCATGTGTTTCCAGGACCAGACTGAGTGGTAGGATGATGCATCATGTTGTTTCCAGGACCAGACTGAGTGGTAGGATGATGCATCATGTTGTTTCCAGGACCAGACAGAGGAGAGTGGTAGGATGATGCATCATGTTGTTTCCAAGATGAGACAGAGGAGAGTGGTAAGATGATGCATCATGTGTTTCCCAGGACCCGCCTGATGAGAGTGGTAGGATGATGCATCATGTTGTTTCCAAGACGAGACAGAGGAGAGTGGTAGGATGATGCATCATGTGTTTCCCAGGACCAGCCTGATGAGAGTGGTAGGATGATACATCATGTCTTTCCAGGACCAGACTGAGGAGAGTGGTAGGATGAAGCATCACGTGTTTCCAGGACCAGACTGAGGAGAGTGGTAGGATGATGGATCATGTTGTTTCCAGGACCAGACTGAGGAGAGTGGTAGGATGATGCATCATGTTGTTTCCAGGACCAGACTGAGGAGAGTGGTAGGATGATGCATCATGTATACCCAGGACCAGACTGAGTGGTAGGATGATGAATCATGTTGTTTCCAGGACCAGACAGAGTGGTAGGATGATGCATCATGTCTTTCCAGGACCAGACAGAGTGGTAGGATGATGCATCATGTCTTTCCAGGACCATACAGAGTTGTAGGATGATGCATCATGTCTTTCCAGGACCAGACTGAGGAGAGTGGTAGGATGATGCATCATGTTGTTTCCAGGACCAGACTGAGGAGAGTGGTAGGATGATACATCATGTTGTTTCCAGGACCAGACAGAGGAGAGTGGTAGGATGATACATCATGTTGTTTCCAGGACCAGACAGAGGAGAGTGGTAGGATGATGCATCATGTGTTTCCAGGACCAGACTGAGGAGAGTGGTATGTGAAAAATGTTGTTTCATGCACTAGAGTGTCCCAAATGGAACTCTTTTCCCTACTTAGTGTACTCCGTTTGATCAAAGCGCTATGGGCCCTGGTCAAACGTACTACACCACATAAAAAACTGGGACAATCCTCAAATCTTCCCCACAGAGGAGGGACCGTAGCCTCGACACAGGTGGTCGGTGGGGTCACTGATCTGAGATCAGCGTATCCACACCAACTCCCTACCTTGACCACCAGTGGGAAAAGGCAAACTGAGCTTCCATCAGATTTCTTGGGTAACTCTTCTCTTTCTCTTAACATGAACCATGCGGAACCAAGCAGACCGCGTCTGGGCTGATAAATCACCAATATAACGGGCACGGTATCTGAACACACTGCACGTAGACGACAGACCTTCTTTAACTCACCATCGGAAGAAACGCTGAAGAAGTTAAGGTAGGCTCTAGATATCCATGTTTCTGTTTTTATAAACTTTATGTTAAATGAGAAATATGAAACTATTTCATGTATTCCATTCTATGTAATGTAGCCTAATATCAGTGTTAGTTTTTAGCCTAGATACAGAGCATTCGGAAAGTATACAGATCCCTTGGCTTTTTCCACAGTTTGTTACCTCACAGCCTTATTTTAAAATTGATTAAATTGTTTTTTTCAATCTACACACAATACCCCATAGTGACAAAGCAAAAACTGAAATATCCCATTTACGTAAATATTCAGACCCTTTACTCAGTACTTTGTTGAAGCACCTTTGACAGTGATTACAGCATCAATTCTTCTTGGGTCTGATGCTACAAGCTTGGCACACCTGTATTTGGGGAGTTTCTCCCATTCTTCTGTCAGGCTGGAAGGGGAGCGTCGTTGCACAGCTGTTTTCAGGTCTCCCCAGAGATGCTCCATCGGGTTCAAGTCCGGGCTCTGGCTGGGCCACTCAAGAACATTCAGAGACTTGTCCCGAAGCCAGTCCTGCGTTGTCTTGGCTGTGTGCTTATTGCCATTGTCCTGTTGGAAGGTGAACCTTCGCCCCAGTCTGAGGTCCTGAGCACTCTGGGGCAGGTTTTCATCAAAGATCTCTCTGTACTTTGCTCCGTTCGTCTTTCCCTCAATTCTGACTAGTCTCCCAGATCCTGCCGCTGAAAAACATCCCTACAGCATGACGCTGAACCACCATGCTTCACCTTAGGGATGGTGCCAGGTTTCCTCCACACTTAGAATTCAGGCCAAAGAGTTCAGTAATGGTTTCGTCAGACCAGAGAATCTTGTTTCTCTTGGTATTAGAGTCTTTAGGTTCCTTTTGGCAAACTCCAAGCGGGCTGTCATGTGCCTTTTTACTAAGGAGTGGCTTTCGTCTGGGCACTTTACCATAAAGGCCTGATTGGTGTAGTGCTGCAGAGATGTTTTTCCTTCTGGAAATTTCTCCCATCTCCACAGAGGAACTCTAGAGCTCTGTTAGAGTGACCACCGGGTTCTTGGTCACCTCCCGGACTGCTCAGTTTGGCCAGGCAGCCAGCTTTAGGAAGTCTTGGTGGTTCCAAACTTCTTCCTTTTAAGAATGATGGAGGCCACTGTGTTCTTGGGGACCTTCAATGCTGCAGAAATGTTTTGGTGTCCTTCCCCAGATCTATGCCTCGACACAATCCTGTCTCGGAGCTCTACGGACAATTCCTTCGACCTCATGGCTTGGTTTTTGCTCTGATTTACACTGTCAACTGTGGGACCTTATATAGACAGGTGTGTGCCTTTCCAAATCATGTCCAATCAATTGAATTTACCACAGGTGGACTCCAAGTTGTAAAAACATCTCTATGATGATCAATGGAAACAGGATGCACCTGAGCTCAATGTAGAGTCTAATAGCAAAGGATCTGAATACTGATGTAAGAAAGGTATTTCAGTTGTTTACTTTTTATACATTTGTATAAATGTCTAAAAACCTGTTTTCGCTTATTCATTATGTGGTATTGTGTGTAGAGTGATGAGGAAAAACATTTATTTAATACATTTTAGATTAAGGCTGTAACGTAACACAATGTGGAGAAAGTCGAGGGGTCTGAATACTTCCTGAATGCCCTGTACCTGCTACGTAGCCCTGTTGATAGATGAAATACACTTGGATTAGTTATTGGACGTGTCAATGTCCTTTTGCCTGCATATATTGAGTGAGTTTAGCCTTTCATATTCGTTATTATTTTATCTTGTTATAGACTTCTAACTGAAGATCATGTCTCTGATGCTACTGCTGGTGTTGGTGTGCCAAACCATGGCGTCGCCTCGACTCTCAGTATGTACCAATCACTGTGGGGAGCATTCTACGCATACCATTTCGCTGACTCTGTAGTCGTCCTTAGGCCCCGCTTCCTTTCAACAAGAAAGGGTGCTTTTGGAAAGCTTCTGTTTACTGCATACAAAGCCAATTTCTCTTTGGGGACACCATTAAATTATTTATTGATTGATTGAGTGAGTGAGTGAGTGAGTGATTGATTTAAATGTCCTGTATCTCCCACGAGGCATCAGACCCCTGTGTTCTAGAACTAGAGGAGTTGAGACGTGATGTCCGTATTCTGGAGAACAAACTGTTGATCGGAGTGTGGCAGCTCAACCATGTCAAGACACACAGCTACATCATCACCCCCCCATTACCCAGGTGTAGCATGACACACTACTTCTCTGTAGCTTGTATTCTGTTGAATCTCCCTGAACATAACATTATGGAGTCTCTCCTTCTAATCAACCCTGCCTCTGACCCTGACCCCAACCCTGACCCCAACCCTGACCCCAACCCTGACCCCAACCCTGACCACAACCCTTCCTCTGACCCTGACCCCAACCCTGCCTCTGACCCTGACCCCAACCCTGCCTCTGACCCTGACCCCAACCCTGACCCCAACCCTGACCCCAACCCTGACCCCAACCCTGACCCCAACCCTGACCCCAACCCTTCCTCTGACCCTGACCCCAACCCTGCCTCTGACCCTGACCCTGACCCCAACCCTGACCCCAACCCTGACCCCAACCCTTCCTCTGACCCTGACCCCGACCCTGACCCCAACCCTGTCTCTGACCCCAACCCTGCCTCTGACCCCAACCCTGACCCTAACCCTGCCTCTGACCTCAACCCTGCCTCTGACCCTGACCCCAACCCTGACCTCAAACCTGCCTCTGACCCTGACCTCAACCCTGCCTCTGACCCTGACCCCAACCCTGCCTCCGACCCTGACCCCAACTCTGACCCTAACTCTAACCAGTATTTCAATCTTTCGGGGAGAATTGGATATGGGAAAAAAATATAATTTCCTTTGCTTTATGCACGGACAATAAAGTAAAATTCTTCTTCTTCCCTGACCAGTAACTCAACCTTCAACCTAACAGAGGAATACAGGACAGGAGCCTCTCTGCCTCCAGCAGGAAGCCTCATCGTACATGACAAAGGTGAGAGATTCATAGCCTTGTTTTGCCAACTCCTACAGTATAGTCATCATTGTCAATGACCAAGACAACACTTAAACTGATTTGGGATCAGGCTAAGAGGCTACATCCTCCGTTTGCCAACAGATCTGACCCGCTGGCTTACAGTTGCGCTAGGGTCGGACAATGAGAAATGTGTTGTTCTCCGAATTGTCTAGCAGCCATTCAATATTCTCGGTGTAATGGGACAATTCGGAGTACAACGCATTTCCCATCCCTGTATTGAGGACCGTTTTCCCAAGCCATATGTTTTGCTAGCTCCGTGGTGTCCTAATCTACACAGGAAGCCTATCTGACCTAGTGCAGCTGGTAAGCAAGTGGATCTGCTAGCTACATCCTCTGGGAACCTTTCAACATTGTCTACTGTATGGCTGTGTCACCAGTATCTTCTGAGAACACAATATGAACACAAGGAGACGCTACCAGGTGTAGAAATAGTTGAAATCTACATCAGCTCTGTTCTGTTCCAGACTGTTCTATAACACCTCATGTAGAATCAACAAATCTATTCTTGTGTTTCTCAGTCAAGAAATTTCAGGCTATTTGTGTCTATTTCAACTATTTCAGTTGACTTTATACTAGAAGACCAGCGCTCTGATGCAGTCTGTCAAACAGGGAACTACTATATGAACATAAACAAATACTGTTGTCACAGAGGAACACACTAGTAGAGATGCTCTCCAGGTGCATGAAAAAAAACATTTTACGAAGCAGATACAATCATGACATTTTGTACAAACATTCCTCATCCCAGACTACTATTTCTTGAAAGTCACACCCTTCCCACATGCCAAAAAGAATGTTTCAGCTTAAAATGAATTACAGTATCTGCAGTTATCCTTCGATAACTCCAGACTTGGGAATTGTTGAAATGTTGTCAAATATGTATTCTAGATACCATTTTCTTTGCACCAAAAAAGGCATTTTACGTACACTACCGTTCAAAAGGTTAACCTAGAAATTTCCTTGTGACTCCGGGATGCTGGCCTTCTAGACAGAGTTGCAAAGAAAAAGCCATATCTCAGACCGGCCAATAAAAAGAAAAGATTAAGATGGATAAAAGAACACAGACACTGGACAGAGGAACTCTGCCTAGAAGGCCAGCATCCCGGAGTCGCCTCTTCACTGTTGACGTTGATACTGGTGTTTTGTGGGTACTATTTAATGAAGCTGCCAGTTGAGGACATTTGAGGCGTCTGTTTCTCAAACTAGACATTCTAATGTACTTGTCCTCTTGCTCAGTTGTGCACCGGGGCCTCTCACTCCTCTTTCTATTCTGGTTAGAGCCGGTTTGCGTTGTTCTCATGGAATAGCCTTCATTTCTCAGAACAAGACTGACGGGTTTCAGAAGAAAGGTCTTTGTTTCTGGCCATTTTGAGCCTGTAACCGAACCCACAAATGCTGATGCTCCAGATACTCAACTAATCTAAAAAAGGCCCGTTTTATTGTTTCTTTAATCAAAACAACAGTTTTCAGCTGTGCTAACATAATTGCAAAAGGGTTTTCTAATGATCAATTAGCCTTTTAAAATGATAAACTTGGATTAGCTAACACAACGTGCCATTGGAACACAGGAGTGATGGTTGCTGATAATGGGCTTCTGTACGCCTATGTAGATATTCCATAAAAATCTGTCGTTTCTAGCTACAATAGTCAAGTAATTTACAACATGAACAATGTCTACACTGTATTTCTGATCACTTTGATGTTATTTTAATGGACAAATGGACATTTCTAAGTGACCCCAAACTTTTGAACGGTAGTGTATATATATAATTTGCCTCCACAGGAACATGGACACAAGCTTGTACACACCAGAGGAGGCTGGTGGAGGAGCTATAGGAGGATGTGCTCATTGTAAAAACTGGAATGGAATGAATGGAACGGCATCAAACACATCATTGATTTATTCCATTCCAGCCATTACAATGAGCCTGTCCTCCTATAACCCCTGCCACCAGTCTCCTCTTGGAAACTTCTCTGTTTCTGGTAAAGGAGAATTTGAGAGTACCACATCCTGTTTTTGTAAATTTTGCTTGCCAAATTGCCAGTTTAAAAAGTATAAAAATATCTAATCAAATACACTACCGGTCCAAAGTTTTAGAACACCTACTCATTCAAGGGTTTTTCTTTATTTTTACTATTTTCTACATTGTAGAATAATAGTGAAGACATCAGAACTATGAAATAACACATATGGAATCATGTAGTAACCAATAAAGTGTTAAACAAATCAAAATATATTTCATTTGATGTCGCTCTACGCTCCACTTCTACGCAGACGACACTATTCTACTATTCTATGCCTCCAGCTGCTCTTAAATGCAAGTAAAACTAAATGCATGCTCTTCAACCGATCGCTGCCCGCACCCTCCCGCCCGTCCAGCATCACTACTCTGGACGGTTCTGACTTAGAATATGTGGACAACTACAAATACCTAGGTGTCTGGTTAGACTGTAAACTCTCCTTCCAGAATCACATCAAACATCTCCAATCCAAAGTTAAATCTAGAATTGGCTTCTGATTTCGCAACAAAGCCTCCTTCACTCATGCTGTCAAACATACCCTTGTAAAACTGACCATCCTACCGATCCTCGACTTCGGCGATGTCATTTACAAAATAGCCTCCAATACCCTACTCAATAAATTGGTTGCAGTCTATCACAGTGCAATCCGTTTTGTCACCAAAGCCCCATATACTACCCACCACTGCGACCTGTACGCTCTCGTTGGCTGGCCCTCGCTTCATACTCGTCGCCAGACCCACTGGCTCCAGGTCAACTATAAGTCTTTGCTAGGTAAAGTCCCCCCTTATCTCAGCTCGCTGGTCACCATAGCAGCACCCACCTGTAGCACGTGCTCCAGCAGGTATATCTCTCTGGTCACCCCCAAAACCAATTCTTCCTTTGGCCGCCTCTCCTTCCAGTTCTCTGCTGCCAATGACTGGAACGAACTACAAAAATCTCTGAAACTGGAAACACTTATCTCCCTCACTATCTTTAAGCACCAGCTGTCAGAGCAGCTCACAGATTACTGCACCTGTACATAGTCCACCTATAATTTAGCCCAAACAACTACCTCTTTCCCTACTGTATTTATTTATTTATTTTGCTCCTTTGCACCCCATTATTTTTTTTTCTACTTTGCACATTCTCCCACTGCAAATCTACAGTGATTTACTTTCTATATTGTATTTACTTCGCCACCATGGCCTTTTTTTGCCTTTACCTCCCTTATCTCACCTCATTTGCTCACATCGTATATAGACTTGTTTTTCTATTGTATTATTGACCGTATGTTTGTTTTACTCCATGTGTAACTAACTCTGTGTTGTTGTTTGTGTCGAACTGCTTTGCTTTATCTTGGCCAGGTCGCAATTGTAAATGAGAACTTGTTCTCAACTTGCCTACCTGGTTAAATAAAGGTGTTCTCAACTAGCCTACCTGGTTAAATAAAGGTGTTCTCAACTAGTCTACCTGGTTAAATAAAGGTGTTCTCAACTGGCCTACCTGGTTAAATAAAGGTGTTCTCAACTAGTCTACCTGGTTAAATAAAGGTTAAATAAAAAATAAATACAAAAGTTCCTGATGAACTCAACTGCCTCTTTAGCAGCTGGTTCCATGGACACACTGATTTCAATGTCCTTCGCCAAGGTCAGATTACTTTCAGTTAACAGTCTCTTTTGTGTAGCTTCGCTCCGTAGCCCACATTCTAGTCTTCAATAGTTTCCTCAGTCACGTGATCTTCATTTACTCATTGACGTTTCCCCCTCAAGTTCGCTCATTTAGCAGTTTTTAATTCCAAAGTTTGTCCTCACAGTTGAATAAATGTCCTTTCCGTTAATCCCTGTTTTTATTGGTTCCTTTTTAATCACGTTATTTTCCCGCTCTGACGTTTGTCTCGAGTCTTTTTCTGCCGTCCATGACGATGTTAACTCTCTCTGTCTTAGCTAGCTCGGCTATGTACTTGCCTCTGCTAGCAATACACTGTGCTAACATTAGCCTAGACTGTACCACAGAAAATAACCGTTTTCAACAGTTGAAAAAAACGACTTCTTCCAGACAGAACAGTTCCTGTAGATTCAGACCTACTCATCTTCCAGACAGAACAGTTCCTGTAGATTCAGACCTACTCATCTTTCAGACAGAATAGTTCCTGTAGATTCAGACCTTCTCATCTTCCAGACAGAATAGTTCCTGTAGATTCAGACCTTCTCATCTTCCAGACAGAACAGTTCCTGTAGATTCAGACCTTCTCATCTTCCAGACAGAACAGTTCCTGTAGATTCAGACCTACTCATCTTCCAGACAGAACAGTTCCTGTAGATTCAGACCTACTCATCTTTCAGACAGAATAGTTCCTGTAGATTCAGACCTTCTCATCTTCCAGACAGAATAGTTCCTGTAGATTCAGACCTTCTCATCTTCCAGACAGAACAGTTCCTGTAGTTTCAGACCTACTCATCTTCCAGACAGAATAGTTCCTGTAGATTCAGACCTACTCATCACCAATCTTTTGTCTCGTGGGTTTCATAACCACGTCTGTATAACAATTCAATAACAATGAGACGGGAGACAGGAATCAGTGCAACCATTTATCTGGAATGTGATCACCTCAACACATATACAAACCCCCATGATGCTCTGCGGCACAAGCCCAATAAACAACAAATACTTAAATAAATATGTAAATGGACACTAAACAAAACTCATAGAGGAATTTAAATGTTCAGTTCTAAAAAGTAGGGTCGATGGACAGGGTCAGAAAGGTCCGTATGTTTGATAGCTGGTTACAGAGGTGACATAACAAGCATCAGGTCCATTATAACACAGTGAAGTAGAGGTGGGAGCTAAAAGCAGACATGGACAGTGAGACGGTGTGAGGAGGTCAGGGGTCAAACACTAGATCAGGACAGGTACAAATGGCAGGGCTGGAAATAGACAGAGACACATTCTGATCATGGCTCAGACCTGACCTGAAACACCCAAACAGAAGATATTATAGAAAAGTCATGTCCAATAGGCTATATACTATTGTAGCGACCCGCACAGACGTGTGTTATGTGTTAGGCTATTAGTTGGTTGTGTTGTTCTTACCAGTACCCAGTGTTCACAGGGTCTGACATGCCAATCAACCTGCTATCTGCCAATCACGGGAATGCCTGGAATGTTCTGATGCCGGGCATCCTGGCGGTTGGCGGAGTGGCGTGGAGGGGGGTTGGGCAGGGGGATGGAGCATTGGAAGTTAAGACCAGGTTTAGCCTTTGTTCTCTCTCTTACGTCTGGGCTTCACAAGAGAAGGTCACGGTTGGCTTGTGGGGTATCTTTCATTTATTTGGCGTGGGCTACGGCCAAACGGTAGCCTGTGTATAGCTGAGTTAATAAACTGTCAATTCGTAAACTCAATTCCTCTGTCTGGACAATTGTTCCTTTATGATCTAGTCAGGTCATTACACTATATTCTATTCTACTGTATTTTAGTCAATACCACTCTGACATTGCTCATTCTAATATTTATGTATTTCTTAATTCCATTCTTTCATTTTTAGATTCATGTTTATTGTGGTATGTTGTTAGGTATTACTGCACTGTTGGAGATAGGAAAACAAGCATTTCGCTACACCTGCAATAACATCTGCTAAATATGTGTATGTGACCAATAAAATGTGATTTTATTTGTTTAAATAATATAAAAAAAATGTTTTATGGTAATTGAGTGTTACCCTTTTCAGTAAAATGTGCCTTCATAGTAAGTTGTGATAATATCTTTGCGTGTGTCACCTCTCACCTCCAGACTGCTCTGAGCTGTATGACAGACAGAGGCCAGACTCCGGGTTTTACCGGATCAGGCCTAGAGTGGATCAGGAGCCGGTCCTAGTCTTCTGTGACATGGAAGATGGAGGGGGATGGACTGTTATACAGCGACGAAGACATGGCAGGGTTGACTTCAACAGGTGTGTGTGTGTGTGTGTGTGTGTGTGTGTGTGTGTGTGTGTGTGTGTGTGTGTGTGTGTGTGTGATCTTTGGAAAGCTGGCCTGTTTAACCTCTGCAATCAGCTAGTAGTTTATCACATCAGCACTGTGGCATCCAGCTGCTGTGTTTCAAATCAAATTGTATTAGTCCTCCTCCTTTCCCTGTAGTCCACAATCATCTCCTTTGTCTTGATCACGTCAGCATAGTGATGCAAGGGGAAGCAGCAAGTGTGAGACTTTAACCAGTGCATGTTCTCTCCTCAATAGAGACTGAACCAGTGAATGTTCTCTCCTCCATAGAGACTGAACCAGTGAATGTTCTAGACTGACCCAGTGGATGTTCTCTCCTCCATAGAGACAGACCCAGTGAATGTTCTCTCCTCAATAGAGACTGAACCAGTGAATGTTCTCTCCTCCATAGAGACTGAACCAGTGAATGTTCTAGACTGACCCAGTGAATGTTCTCTCCTCCATAGAGACAGACCCAGTGAATGTTCTCTCCTCAATAGAGACTGAACCAGTGAATGTTCTCTCCTCCATAGAGACTGAACCAGTGAATGTTCTAGACTGACCCAGTGAATGTTCTCTCCTCCATAGAGACTGAACCAGTGAATGTTCTAGACTGACCAAGTGAATGCTCTCTCCTCCATAGAGACTGAACCAGTGAATGTTCTCTCCTCCATAGAGACTGACCCAGTGAATGTTCTCTCCTCCATAGAGACTGAACCAGTGAATGTTCTAGACTGACCCAGTGAATGTTCTCTCCTCCATAGAGACAGAACCAGTGAATGTTCTAGACTGACCAAGTGAATGCTCTCTCCTCCATAGAGACTGAACCAGTGAATGTTCTAGACTGACTCAGTGCATGTTCTCTCCTCCATAGAGACTGAACCAGTGAATGTTCTCTCCTCCATAGAGACTGAACCAGTGAATGTTATAGACTGACCCAGTGAATGTTCTCTCCTCCATAGAGACTGACCCAGTGAATGCTCTCTCCTCCATAGAGACTGAACCAGTGAATGTTATAGACTGACCCAGTGAATGCTCTCTCCTCCATAGAGACTGAACCAGTGAATGTTATAGACTGACCCAGTGAATGTTCTCTCCTCCATAGAGACTGAACCAGTGAATGTTCTAGACTGACCCAGTGAATGTTCTCTCCTCCATAGAGACTGAACCAGTGAATGTTCTAGACTGACCCAGTGAATGTTCTCTCCTCCATAGAGACTGAACCAGTGAATGTTCTAGACTGACCCAGTGAATGTTCTCTCCTCCATAGAGACTGAACCAGTGAATGTTCTCTCCTCCATAGAGACTGAACCAGTGAATGTTCTCTCCTCCATAGAGACTGACCCAGTGAATGTTCTCTCCTCTATAGAGAGTCAACCAGTGAATGTTCTAGACTGACCCAGTGAATGTTCTCTCCTCTGTAGAGACTGAACCAGTGAATGTTCTCTCCTCCATAGAGACTGACCCAGTGCATGTTCTAGACTGAACCTGTGAATGTTCTCTCCTCCATAGAGACTGAACCAGTGAATGTTCTAGACTGACCCAGTGAATGTTCTCTCCTCCATAGAGACTGACCCAGTGAATGTTTTCTCCTCCATAGAGACCATAGAGACCAGTGAATGTTCTCTCCTCCATAGACACTGAACCAGTGAATGTTCTCTCCTCCATAGAGACTGAACCAGTGAATGTTTTAGATTGATCCAGTGAATGTTCTCTCCTCCATAGAGACTAACCCAGTGAATATTCTAGACTGACCCAGTGAATGCTCTCTCCTCCATAGAGACTGAACCAGTGAATGTTCTAGACTGACCCAGTGAATGTTCTCTCCTCTATAGAGAGTGAACCAGTGAATGTTCTAGACTGACCCAGTGAATGTTCTCTCCTCTGTAGAGACTGAACCAGTGAATGTTCTCTCCTCCATAGAGACTGACCCAGTGCATGTTCTAGACTGAACCTGTGAATGTTCTCTCCTCCATAGAGACTGAACCAGTGAATGTTTTCTCCTCCATAGAGACCATAGAGACCAGTGAATGTTCTCTCCTCCATAGACACTGAACCAGTGAATGTTCTCTCCTCCATAGAGACTGAACCAGTGAATGTTTTAGATTGACCCAGTGAATGTTCTCTCCTCCATAGAGACTAACCCAGTGAATATTCTAGATTGACCCAGTGAATGCTCTCTCCTCCATAGAGACTGAACCAGTGAATGTTCTAGACTGACCCAGTGAATGCTCTCTCCTCTGTAGAGACTGACCCAGTGAATGTTATAGACTGACCCAGTGAATGTTCTCTCCTCCATAGAGACTGACCCAGTGAATGTTATAGACTGACCCAGTGAATGCTCTCTCCTCCATAGAGACTGAACCAGTGAATGTTCTAGACTGACCCAGTGAATGCTCTCTCCTCCATAGAGACTAAACCAGTGAATGTTATAGACTGTCCCAGTGAATGCTCTCTCCTCCATAGAGACTGAACCAGTGAATGTTCTAGACTGACCCAGTGAATGTTCTCTCCTCTGTAGAGACTGAACCAGTGAATGTTCTCTCCTCCATAGAGACTGACCCAGTGCATGTTCTAGACTGACCCAGTGAATGTTCTCTCCTCTGTAGAGACTGAACCTGTGAATGTTCTCTCCTCCATAGAGACTGACCCAGTGAATGTTCTCTCCTCTGTAGAGACTGAACCTGTGAATGTTCTCTCCTCCATAGAGACTGAACCAGTGAATGTTATAGACTGACCCAGTGAATGCTCTCTCCTCCATAGAGACTGAACCAGTGAATGTTCTCTCCTACATAGAGACTGAACCAGTGAATGTTCTCTCCTCCATAGAGACTGACCCAGTGAATGTTATAGACTGTCCCAGTGAATGCTCTCTCATCCATAGAGACTGAACCAGTGAATGTTATAGACTGACCCGGTGAATGCTCTCTCCTCCATAGAGACTGAACCAGTGAATGTTATAGACTGACCCAGTGAATTCTCTCTCCTCCATAGAGACTGGGTGGACTACAGAGACGGGTTTGGAGACTTTAAGCTGTGGAACGATGAATTCTGGCTGGGCAACGAACACATCCATTCTCTGGTGAAGGAAGGTAAGATCTGGGGCCATATGTAGGCTGTCAACCCTAACACAATGAGAGGCTTGATACATACGGCCCCAGAACACATTCACTCTCTGGTTTTAGGGCGGCAGATAGCCTAACGGTTAAGGGCCAGTAAGAGCCGGTAAGGGCCATTAAAAGCCAGTAAGGACCAGTAAGAGCCAGTAAGAGACAGTAAGGGACAGTAAGGGACAGTAAGGGCCATTAAAAGCCAGTAAGGGACAGTAAGGGACAGTAAGAGCCAGTAAGGGCCATTAAAAGCCAGTAAGGACCAGTAAGAGCCGGTAAGGGACGGTAAGGGATGGTAAGAGCTGGTAAGGGCCATTAAAAGCCAGTAAGGACCAGTAAGAGCCAGTAAGGGACAGTAAGTGCCAGTAAGAGCCAGTAAGGGACAGTAAGGGACAGTAAGAGCCAGTAAGGGACAGTAAGGGACAGTAAGAGCCAGTAAGGGCCAGTAAAAGACAGTAAGGACCAGTAAGAGCCGGTAAGGGACGATAAGGGATGGTAAGAGCTGGTAAGGGCCATTAAAAGCCAGTAAGGACCAGTAGGAGCCAGTAAGGGACAGTAAGTGCCAGTAAGAGCCAGTAAGGGACAGTAAGAGCCAGTAAGGGCCAGTAAGAGACAGTAAGAGACAGTAAGGGTCAGTAAGAGACAGTAAGGGACAGTAAGAGACAGTAAGGGACAGTAAGGGACAGTAAGAGACAGTAAGGGACAGTAAGAGACAGTAAGCGAAGGTTCACTGGTTTGAACCCCTGAGCCATCAAGGTAGAAAAATCTGCCGTTTTGCCCTTAAGCAAGGCAATTAACTCCCAAGCTGATGGCAATGATTAAGGCAGCCACCCCATACTGCTCTGATTCAGAGGGGTTAAATGCAGACACATTTCGATTGAATGCATTCAGATGTGCAACTGAATTAGGTGTCCCCCTTCCCTTTCCATCTAGAAGGGGAGACACGTTCACTCAACAAGAGATTACATACAGTAACAGCCATGACTCAGACCTCCATTAACAGCAAAGTCCCCAGACAGTGATCACATGTGAGAGTGCTGATCTGGATCACATCTCTCTAGCCCTAATAAACACTGGATCACAAGATAATTGAACAGGCTACTGTTGATTGTTGTGTGTTTTTTGTGTGTGAGTAATAATGTGCGTATGTATGTTTTAATAGTGTGTGTCTGTGTGTAATAATGTGTGTATGTGTGTACAGTGGTTCCTACTTTAAAAGTTGCGAGGGTATATCGCGGGACTTGGAGGTAACAACAAACCTCAGATGTCCCACTTCCTGGTTGGATTTTTTCTCCGGTTTTTGCCTGAGTTCTGTTATACTCACAGACATCATTCAAACAGTTTTAGAAACTACAGAGTGTTTTCCATCCAATACTAATAATAATATGCATATATTAGCATCTGGGACTGAGTAGGAGACAGTTTACTCTGGGCACCTTATTCATCCAAGCTACTCAATACTGCCCCCAGCCATAAGAAGTTAGAGGTACCCAGCATCAAGGCGTCATTGCTCCAGACCACCACAAGAGGGAGGTAGAGCACTCATTATGCATTTGGGCCCCAAGGTTTTTATATGACTAATCATATCAAATCAAATCAAATTTATTTTATATAGCCCTTCGTACATCAGCTGATATCTCAAAGTGCTGTACAGAAACCCAGCCTAAAACCCCAAACAGCAAGCAATGCAGGTGAAGAAGCACGGTGGCTAGGAAAAACTCCCTAGAAAGGCCAAAACCTAGGAAGAAACCTAGAGAGGAACCAGGCTATGTGGGGTGGCCAGTCCTCTTCTGGCTGTGCCGGGTGGAGATTATAACAAAACATGGTCAAGATGTTCAAATGTTCATAAATGACCAGCATGGTCGAATAATAATAAGGCAGAATAGTTGAAACTGGAGCAGCAGCACAGTCAGGTGGACTGGGGACAGCAAGGAGTCATCATGTCAGGTATTCCTGGGGCATGGTCCTAGGGCTCAGGTCCTCCGAGAGAGAGAAAGAAAGAGAGAATTAGAGAGAGCATATGTGGGATGGCCAGTCCTCTTCTGGCTGTGCCGGGTGGAGATTATAACAGAACATGGCCAAGATGTTCAAATGTTCATAAATGATCAGCATGGTCGAATAATAATAAGGCAGAACAGTTGAAACTGGAGCAGCAGCACAGCCAGGTGGACTGGGGACAGCAAGGAGTCATCATGTCAGGTAGTCCTGGGGCATGGTCCTAGGGCTCAGGTCCTCCGAGAGAGAGAAAGAGAGAAGGAGAGAATTAGAGAACGCACACTTAGATTCACACAGGACACCGAATAGGACAGGAGAAGTACTCCAGATATAACAAACTGACCCTAGCCCCCCGACACATAAACTACTGCAGCATAAATACTGGAGGCTGAGACAGGAGGGGTCAGGAGACACTGTGGCCCACTCCGAGGACACCCCCGGACAGGGCCAAACAGGAAGGATATAACCCCACCCACTTTGCCAAAGCACAGCCCCCACACCACTAGAGGGATATCTTCAACCACCAACTTACCATCCTGAGACAAGGCTGAGTATAGCCCACAAAGACCTCCGCCACGGCACAACTTAAGGGGGGGGGGGGGGGGCGCCAACCCAGACAGGATGACCACATCAGTGACTCAACCCACTCAGGTGACGCACCTCCTCCAGGGACGGCATGAGAGAGCCCCAGTAAAGCCAGTGACTCAGCCCCTGTAATAGGGTTAGAGGCAGAGAATCCCAGTGGAAAGAGGGGAACCGGCCAGGCAGAGACAGCAAGGGTGGTTCGTTGCTCCAGAGCCTTTCCGTTCACCCTCCCACTCCTGGGCCAGACTACACTCAATCATATGACCCACTGAAGAGATGAGTCTTCAGTAGAGACTTAAAGGTTGAGACCGAGTTTGCGTCTCTGACATGGGTAGGCAGACCGTTCCATAAAAATGGAGCTCTATAGGAGAAAGCCCTGCCTCCAGCTGTTTGCTTAAAAATTCTAGGGACAATTAGGAGGCATGCGTCTTGTGACCGTAGCGTACGTGTAGGTATGTACGGCAGGACCAAATCAGAGAGATAGATAGGAGCAAGCCCATGTAATGCTTTGTAGGTTAGCAGTAAAACCTTGAAATCAGCCCTTGCTTTGACAGGAAGCCAGTGTAGAGAGGCTAGCACTGGAGTAATATGATCAAATTTTTTGGTTCTAGTCAGGATTCTAGCAGCCGTATTTAGCACTAACTGAAGTTTATTTAGTGCTTTATCCGGGTAGCCGGAAAGTAGAGCATTGCAGTAGTCTAACCTGGAAGTGACAAAAGCATGGATTAATTTTTCTGCATCATTTTTGGACAGAAAGTTCCTGATTTTTGCAATGTTTCGTAGATGGAAAAAAGCTGTCCTTGAAATGGTCTTGATATGTTCTTCAAAAGAGAGATCAGGGTCCAGAGTAACGCCGAGGTCCTTCACAGTTTTATTTGAGACGACTGTACAACCATTAAGATTAATTGTCAGATTCAACAGAAGATCTCTTTGTTTCTTGGGACCTAGAACAAGCATCTCTGTTTTGTCCGAGTTTAAAAGTAGAAAGTTTGCAGCCATCCACTTCCTTATGTCTGAAACACATTCTTCTAGCAAGGGCAATTTTGGGGCTTCACCATGTTTAATTGAAATGTACAGCTGTGTGTCATCTGCATAGCAGTGAAAGTTAACATTATGTTTTCGAATAACATCCCCAAGAGGTAAAATATATAGTGAAAACAAAAGTGGTCCTAAAACGGAACCTTGAGGAACACCGAAATTTACAGTTGATTTGTCAGAGGACAGACCATTCACAGAGACAAACTGATATCTTTCCGACAGATAAGATCTAAACCAGGCCAGAACTTGTCCGTGTAGACCAATTTGGGTTTCCAATCTCTCCAAAAGAATGTGGTGATCGATGGTATCAAAAGCAGCACTAAGGTCTAGGAGCACGAGGACAGATGCAGAGCCTCGGTCCGATGCCATTAAAATGTCATTTACCACCTTCACAAGTGCCGTCTCAGTGCTATGATGGGGTCTAAAACCAGACTGAAGCATTTCGTATACATTGTTTGTCTTCAGGAAGGCAGTGAGTTGTTGCGCAACAGCCTTTTCTAAAATTTTTGAGAGGAATGGAAGATTCGATATAGGCCGATAGTTTTTAATATTTTCTGGGTCAAGGTTTGGCTTTTTCAAGAGAGGCTTTATTACTGCCACTTTTAATGAGTTTGGTACACATCCGGTGGATAGAGAGCCGTTTATTATGTTCAACATAGTAGGGCCAAGCACAGGAAGCAGCTCTTTCAGTAGTTTAGTTGGAATAGGGTCCAGTATGCAGCTTGAAGGTTTAGAGGCCATGATTATTTTCATCATTGTGTCAAGAGATATAGTACTAAAACACTTGAGTGTCTCTCTTGATCCTAGGTCCTGGCAGAGTTGTGCAGACTCATATAGAGTGTGTCGCGATACGAAACCTTCAGCCCCGCCCCTTGGCCGGCAGCGGGGTGCTATTGGTGGTTAGCGTCCCGTTCCCTGGATTGGACAGGGCACTATAGATACTTCAGGTTATCTCGGTATAACCAGGACCGCTCGCGTAGCCCTGCCTCTCTCTCTGTATCGAAGCGTTGTCCGCGTAGAGAGGTCTTTTGCCTTGTCACTCTCAACGGTCTAGCTCTAGCTGGGATGTGTGAACCCCACGTTTATCCTCTAGACTCTTTGTTTCACCACTAATTGACCCCTGAGTTGTTATTAAGCACTAGTCCTACCAGTCTCTATAAGATTTCCCTGTGGTTGAGTGTTTCCCCTCTGTGATGTATCTAGTTTAAAGTGTGAAGACCTTTAGTCAACTTAGTCTCACTACTCTGCCCGTCGGCTATGTATCGCTTGGAAAATAAAACTTAGATAGATCGATAAGACAATTAATGAATCACTACTGGACACACCTTCCTCTTTGTCTTTTAATGGTAACTCGCTCAATCACAGAGTATTGGTCTCCGTTTCCAGTGTCCCGGGTAGAGGGGAGTGTCAAAGTTGTTATCTCCCGTGCCGTTAACTGTCTTGGGAGGGCGTGTACTCGCGACAAAGCAAGACTACCGTTTATTTTTGGAAACACTCTGTTTTTTGTCTTTTACAATCAAACACACACTTCAAAATACACAATTTGTTACTTGGTCACACACAGCGTTAATCAAAAACATGCAAATGCCTTAATGCTCTATAAATGCCTGGTACAATGATGACACTTATCTCTAATAAATTGTAATAGTTTAAATTAATTACCTTTTAATAGTTGTATAATAGTTAGTAATACCTTTCACAGGAAGACCCACGAGATCAGGAGCAGAGTTTCAATCGGTCAGAGTTCTGAGAATTCAGTTTCGGTATCGATTCCTCCTATGAGAGATCGGTGGTTCACTTAAATTCCGAGATTCAAGTTAGTCTGGAGAGACCCTTCTCGCCCCAGAGGATATATCCGAGGCTGGCTGCGGCACTCGACCGGGCTGTAGTATTGTGCTCGGTGGCAACAAGACAAAACAGGCTCCGGGTCAACTGCCGGCAGGATCAGTCTATGATAATCTCCTGGTTCCTAGGCGAGTGGTTCACCGTTGGTCTACCGCAGTGTCTGTGGCAATAAGCCTTGGCCGGAGTGTTGAGCTCAATCAGTTAAGATATTGTTGCATCAAGATAAGCCGGGCGCAAGTCAAATGACGACAAGAGCAACTGTTCAATAGGCACGGACCTGAGTTCCAGCAAGTTAGAATCTATAGATAATTTGAGTGGTTCAACTAAATTTCGAGATTCAAGTTAGTCTGGAGGGACGAAAGATTCTCCGCTGAGCTACCGCAGTGTCAGTGGCTATAAGTCCCGGCCGGAATGTTGAGCTCAATCGGTTAAGATATTATTGCATCAAGATAAACCAAGCAACGGGTCAGATGGCGACTAGAACAACTGTTCAATAGCTAAACGGCCCAAGTTCCAGCAAGTTAGAATATTTAAGTCATTTGAGTCGGGTGGCAATTACCCAAAGGCAAATGGTTGTCTAAATGAATTCAGAATTCAAGAAGTCAGCGCCAAGGAAATGGCAATTTCTCTTTATACACCTTTTGTTTCTCTGCACCGGATCCGCTGCTCGTCCCATTTCCTCAGACCAACCAATGATCTCGAGTCGCTCTTTCCTGAAGCATATCGAGTCACCCTTTCCGGTAGCAGAGAGGGTGATGGCACATCTTACAACAGGAAATACTTTTCTTACAGTGCATATATGTGCCTCTGTTTATGACAGAGCCTATTACTCTAGCAACAATGATTCTAACAGTTTTTCCCATTCCTCAGAGGTGTCGTTGAGGGGTGGAGCAGGAGTTTCTTGGTACCAGGAGGTTGAGTTAGGAGGTGAGCTGGTGGCATACTCAGGTGATTGTGTCCAGTCAGGTAGTTCAGATGTTTCTGGAGGCTCAAAAACGGGTGGGGAGAGAGGAGGAAAAGGGACACAGAGGAGATCCCTTTGGTGTTTCACCACAAGTGACTCCAATGACGAATTTGACATCGTCGCTGGTGATTTTCGTCAGCAAAGATGTCTGACAAAAACATTACGGTGGAAGCAAATGTAAGTAATTCTAACGTTTTATATTTTTTATTTAACTAGACAAGTCAGTTAAGAACAAATTATTATTTTCAATGACGGCCTGGGAACAGTGGGTTAACTGCCTGTTCAGGGGCAGAACGACAGATTTGTACCTTGTCAGCTCGGGGATTTGAGCTTGCAACCTTTTGGTTACTAGTCTAACGCTCTAACCACTAGGGTACCCTGCCGTCCCTACACTCTAACCACTAGGCTACCCTGCCGTCCCTACACTCTAACCACTAGGCTACCCTGCCGTCCCTACACTCTAACCACTAGGCTACGCTGCCGCCCCTACACTCTAACCACTAGGCTACGCTGCCACCCCTACGCTCTAACCACTAGGCTACGCTGCCGCCCCTACACTCTAACCACTAGGCTACGCTGCCACCCCTACGCTCTAACCACTAGGCTACGCTGCCGCCCCGTCATAATGAATCATTCAAAAAAATGTAAAATTGAGAGGAATATGTTAGTTAATGTAGAGACAAACGATTGTGCATATTTTTTTGTTACAAAAATCGCTATTAGCAAGTCGTTTTCCAGTCATATCCAATACCAGGTGTATCAAACTCTTCTCTGAATGATGCTGTGTCTGCATGTATGTATTACAATTATACACTTCAACAGTGTTTACCACTCCTGCTCCTGGGACATCAATGACTTCACATTGTAACTATGCAATAGACTAGAAACATGATTTAAGTAAAGGCTGATTAATCATTCATATATACAGAATAAAAAACAGTAAGCTACACTTCCTATGCATATCTAACTCCCTTCATCTGCATTAATCTGAGGAGGTTCTCCCAGCCATGTAGACGATTGAATACAGGGTAGCTAAGTATATTTGTCACCAGAGCAGTTTAGAGCATATTACAATTTGCCTGTGAAAAACTAGACCTTCATACAAACTTGCTATACTGAATTCTTGACTCACAACCGAAGGTGCTGCCATATCCTGCCAACACTCCCACAAGCGAGCCACTCAGGTGGAGAATGACATGTGGAAGAGGGCGAGGAATGAGATGAGAGTAACAATCCAGGCTATTTGCTCACAGACCGGCATAATAATGTAATTAAACAAGCAGGGAGCAGGTTTAGAACCCTCAACATTCTAGCCCATCCAGCATGCTGTGCCAAAATGTATTAATTGTGGTTGGGACTGAATGTGGCAAAAAACACTTTATCTATTGGAATCTTTAACATGTGGACAGGGGAGAAAGAATTACTATTAGTTTTTCACCAGCGTAGCAGGAAGGGCTATTAGTTAAACAATAGACTATTCAACCTTTACTAAAGAATTGTCTAATAGCTGAGCTAGGTGTGACCCCCCCCCCCCAACTTGAGCTAGGTGTGAACCCCCCTCCCCAACTTGAGCTAGGTGTGAACCCCCCCCCCACCTCCAAAACATGCAACAAATCATTTGTATCCATCTTTCCACATCTATCTACACATGGTTAATGTTCTGGAAAAAAAATAGATATATACTGTAGCAGGTGTGTGTGTGTGTATATATATATATATATATATATATATATATATATATACACAGTGGGGAGAACAAGTATTTGATACACTGCCAATTTTGCAGGTTTTCCTACTTACAAAGCATGTAGAGGTCTGTAATTTGTAGCATAGGTACACTTCAACTGTGAGAGACGGAATCAAAAATCCCAAAAATCACATTGTATGATTTTTAAGAAATTAATTTGCATTTTATTGCATGACATAAGTATTCGATCACCTACCAACCAGTAAGAATTCTGGCTCTCACGACCTGCTGGTTTTTTTTAAGAAGCCCTCCTGTTCTCCACTCATTACCTGTATTAACTGCGCCTGTCAGAACTCGTTACCTGTATAAAAGACACCTGTCCACACACTCAATCAAACAGACTCCAACCTCTCCACAATGGCCAAGACCAGAGAGCTGTGTAAGGACATCAGGGTTAAATTGTAGACCTGCACAAGGCTGGGATGGGCTACAGGACAATAGGCAAGCAGCTCGGTGAGAAGGCAACAACTGTTGGCGCAATTATTAGAAAATTGAAGAAGTTCAAGATGACGGTCAATCAACCTCGGTCTGGGGCTCCATGTAAGATCTCACCTCGTGGGGCATGAATGATCATGAGGAAGGTGAGGGATCAGCCCAGAACTACAGGTCAGGACCTGGTCAATGACCTGAAAAGAGCTGGGACCACAGCCTCAAAGAAAACCATTAGTAACACACTACGCCGTCATGGACTAAAATCCTGCAGCGCACGCAAGGTCCCCCTGCTCAAGCCAGCGCATGTCCAGGCCCGTCTGAAGTTTGCCAATGACCATCTGGATGATCCAGAAGAGGAATGGGAGAAGGTCATGTGGTCTGATGAGACAAAAATATAGCTTTTTGTCTAAACTCCACTCGCCGTGTTTGGAGGAAGAAGAAGGATGAGTACAACCCAAGAACACCATCCCAACCGTGAAGCATGGAGGTGGAAACATCATTCTTTGGGGATGCTTTTCTGCAAAGGGGAAAGGACGACTGCACCGTATTGAGGGGAGGATGGATGGGGCCATATATCGCGTGACCTTGGCCAACAATCTGCTTCCCTCAGTAAGAGCATTGAAGATGGGTTTTGGCTGTGTCTTCCAGCATGACAACAACCCGAAACACACAGCCAGGGAGTGGCTCCGTAAGATGCATCTCAAGGTCCTGGAGTGGCCTAGCCAGTCTTCAGACTTGAACCCAATAGAAAATCTTTGGAGGGAGCTGAAAGTCTGTATTGCCCAGCCCCGAAACCTGAAGGATCTGGAGAAGGTCTGTATGGAGGAGTGGGCCAAAATCCCTGCTGCAGTGTGTGAAAACCTGGTCAAGAACTACAGGAAACATTTGACCTCTGTAATTGCAAACAAAGGTTTCTGTACCAAATATTAACTTCTGCTTTTCTGATGTATCAAATACTTATGTCATGCAATAAAATGCAAATTAATTACTTAAAAATCATAAAATGTGATTTTCGGGATTTTTGTTTTAGATTCCGTCTCTCACAGTTGAAGTGTACCTATGATCAAAATTACAGACCTCTACATGCTTTGTAAGTAGGAAAACCTGCAAAATAGGCAGTGTGACAAATACTTGTTCTCCCCACTGTAAGTATTTAATCACCTACCAACCAGTAAGAATTCCGGCTCTCACAGACCTGTTAGTTTTTTTTAAGAATCCCTAATGTTCTCCACTCATTACCTGTATTAACTGCGCTTGTTTGAACTCGCCATCATGGCTATTAGCAGGGCTATAATTTGTCCTTTATAAATATTATTTTGGCCTTTATTCATATTACAATCGCTCACTGTCGTTTCTTTAAAAATGAAATATTCTCCAAAACATCGTTATATATAGCCTTCCCGCCCTCTATTTCAGCACTGTTTCACGCTGCTCTGAGACAAGCATGGAGAAACCAAAATGTTCAGTTATATTCCATGATATTCTTTAGATATATGTGTTGACTGAATATAAATATGTGATGTATGCTAAATAATCAAGTTAGGTTTATCCAGGAATAAATCATTCTAAATAACAAACTGGCCTTTATTTACAAATTTGTGAGAATGTCTCACCCCATGTTCAACAATTGCTTTTTCGCTCATTCTAGATTAAATGAAAACGAAATCTCAAAAATATTGTTCGTTTAAATTTGTTTTATTATTATTATTCTCAGATATTGTCACAGATCCTAACAGAAAATGTCCCTTAGATATTCATTATAGACATATATTATAAACATTCAGAGATATTAGTTTAGAATCCTCCAACCCTCTAAATAGATATTCATTTAGATACCTCCAACCCTCTAAATAGATATTCATTTAGAATCCTCCAACCCTCTAAATAGATATTAATTTAGAATCCTCCAACCCTCTAAATAGATATTCATTTAGAATCCTCCAACCCTCTAAATAGATATTCATTTAGAATCCTCCAACCCTCTAAATAGATATTCATTTAGAATCCTCCAACCCTCTAAATAGATATTCATTTAGATACCTCCAACCCTCTAAATAGATATTAATTTAGAATCCTCCAACCCTCTAAATAGATATTCATTTAGAATCCTCCAACCCTCTAAATAGATATTCATTTAGAATCCTCCAACCCTCTAAATAGATATTCATTTAGAATCCTCCAACCCTCTAAATAGATATTCATTTAGAATCCTCCAACCCTCTAAATAGATATTCATTTAGAATCCTCCAACCCTCTAAATAGATATTCATTTAGAATCCTCCAACCCTCTAAATAGATATTCATTTAGAATCCTCCAACCCTCTAAATGTAGTTATTGGCGGCTTTATTTACACATTTGTGAGAATGTCTCACCCCATGTTCAAGAATTGCCTTTTTCTCAATCACTTCAGGTTAAATGAAAAGGAAAACTCAAAAATATTGTTACTTTTTTAAACAAAGCGATTATTATGATGAATTAATTTAGAATTATATAAAATGCCCCTTAGACATTAATTTAGATAGAATCCTCCAATCCTCTAAATGAAATTATTGGCGGAGAGTCACATCATTGAATTTATTTTTTTAGATATACTGTAGGCCTACCGTAGGCGACATGAGACTCACTAGTGGTGAGTAATGTGCTGTTAAAAGTGGGGTAGGTCTTATTTATTTAAAGATCATATTGAAGTTAGAAGCAAAAGGATTTGAAGCAATAGACTACAACTATTTTAGCACCGTTTCACACTGCTCTGAGACAAGCATGTGGACTGGTAGTGATATATCAATGGGGACTGGTAGTGATATATCAATGGGGACTGGTAGTGATAAATCAATGAGGACTGGTAGTGATAAATCAATGGAGACTGGTAGTGATATATCAATGGGGACTGGTAGTGATAAATCAATGGAGACTGGTAGTGATAAATCAATGGAGACTGGTAGTGATAAATCAATGGGGACTGGTAGTGATAAATCAATGGGGACTGGTAGTGATAAATCAATGGGGACTGGTAGTGATAAATCAATGGGGACTGGTAGTGATAAATCAATGGGGACTGGTAGTGATAAATCAATGGGGACTGGTAGTGATAAATCAATGGGGACTGGTAGTGATAAATCAATGGAGACTGGTAGTGATAAATCAATGGGGACTGGTAGTGATATATCAATGGGGACTGGTAGTGATAAATCAATGGGGACTGGTAGTGATAAATCAATGGGGACTGGTAGTGATAAATCAATGGGGACTGGTAGTGATAAATCAATGGGGACTGGTAGTGATACATTAATGGGGACTGGTAGTGATAAATCAATGAGATATTTATTTTGACTGAATCTCCGTTTGGGTATTGGTTAGACTAGAATTGGAAACGTAGGGTGTAAAATGTTATGTTCTTAGTGTAACCTTTATTTAACTAGGCAAGTCAGTTAAGAACAAACTCTTATTTACAAGGACAGCCTACCCCCCCCCCCCCCCCCATCTGGAAATTGAAGCCCGGTCTCCTGTGTCCCCGCATGCTCTCCCTTATGTAAGGAATTATGCATTTTCCCATGTTTACTACAATATGTATTGTAGGCTATGTTTACTTGTCAGATTGCACAGTAGTCTAATAAACAAATGTAGGTGGCTTATATCTTTAAAATACTTTATTATCCAAATGTAAAAGTATGTACTGTACAGTACTGTATTTCCTCATCAGTATCTTTATGCTTCGTTAATAAAATAATGATATAAATACTCTTTCAAAATGTAGATGTTGATTTAGTTATGGATCCATAATGAATTACTATGGGAATAAATATCACTGATTTACAAAAATATTGGAACAAAGTTGTCTAATGAAGGCAAACCATTTAGAATCCTCCAATCCTCTTCTGCTGTAGCCTACCCCCGAAACATCACGTTGTACAGCTCCATAATTTCCATTCCACCCTGACGGAAACCCTGAGGATTTCGTTTTTCTCAGGAATAAAAACACCATAATATTAATAAAATTAATTAAGCCAAGTTTCTTAAAATCAGTCCCATATACTATGTTATTTCAAAACAGGTTTTATATTCTCTGGTAATGCCAATATGGGAGACTATCAAATGCTTCTCAAAGATGCCCTCTGGTGGTCAAACTAGCACTAACCAGCATTAATGGTAAAAATGGCCGACAATTAAAAAACGTGCCACAGAATGCTGCAGCAGCACTAAAGGTGCAGTATGGCGCAACTTTTAAAGGAGGAACCACTGTGTGTGTGTAACAGTGTGTGTGTGTGTGTGTGTGTGTGTGTGTAATAACGTCTATGTGTGTGTGCAATCATGTGTGTGTGTGTAATAATTGTGTGTGTGTGTGTGTGTGTAATAGTGTGTGTGTGTGTAATAGTGTGTGTGTGTAATAATGTGTGTGTGTAATAATGTGTGTGTGTGTAATAACTGTGTGTGTAATAGTGTGTGTGTGTGTGTGTGTGTGTGTGTGTGTGTGTGTGTGTGTGTGTGTGTGTCTGTGTAAAAATATGTGTGTGTGTGTAATATGTGTTTGTGTGTGTGTGTGTAATAATATGTGTGTGTGTGTGTGTGTGTAATAATGTTTGTGTGTGTAATATGTGTGTGTAATAATGTGTGTGTGTAATATTTATGTATGTAATGTAATAGTGTGTGTGTGTAATAGTGTGTGTGTGTGTAATAGTGTGTGTGTGTAATAACGTGTGTGTGTGTAATAACTGTGTGTGTAATAGTGTGTGTGTGTGTGTGTAATAATTGTGTGTGTGTGTGTGTGTAATAGTGTGTGTGTGTGTAATAGTGTGTGTGTGTAATAACGTGTGTGTGTGTAATAACTGTGTGTGTAATAGTGTGTGTGTGTGTGTGTGTGTGTGTGTCTGTGTAAAAATATGTGTGTGTGTGTAATAATGTGTGTGTGTGTGTGTGTGTGTAATAATGTGTGTGTGTAATATGTGTGTGTGTGTGTGTGTGTGTGTAATAATGTTTGTGTGTGTAATATGTGTGTGTAATAATGTGTGTGTGTAATATGTATGTATGTGTATGTGTGTGTGATATGTGTGTGTGTGTGTGTGTAATATGTATGTATGTGTGGGTTTGAGGTGAGAACCTGGTGAAGATAGATCTGATGGACTGGAGCGGAGCCAAGACTCATACCTACTACCAGAACTTCAGGATCACAGATGAGAAGGTAAGACACTCTGAACACTGTGTATAGTCTGGGGGAGGAGAAGGTAAGACACTCAGAACACTGTGTATAGACTGGGGGATGAGAAGGTAAGACACTCAGAACACTGTGTATAGTCTGGGGGAGGAGAAGGTAAGACACTCAGAACACTGTGTATAGTCTGGGGGAGGAGAAGGTAAGACACTCAGAACACTGTGTATAGTCTGGGGGATGAGAAGGTAAGACACTCAGAACACTGTGTATAGCCTGGGGGATGAGAAGGTAAGACACTCAGAACACTGTGTATAGTCTGGGGGATGAGAAGGTAAGACACTCAGAACACTGTGTATAGTCTGGGGGAGGAGAAGGTAAGACACTCAGAACACTGTGTATAGTCTGGGGGATGAGAAGGTAAGACACTGGCTAGTAACAGTCTATGGGATCTCTGGTAACAGACTTTGGGATGGCTGGTAACAGGCTGTGGGGTGGTTTGTAACAGACTTTGGGATGACTGGTAAACAGGCTGTGGGGTGGTTTGTAACAGACTTTGGGATGGCTGGTAAACAGGCTGTGGGATGGTTTGTAACAGACTTTGGGATGGCTGGTAAACAGGCTGTGGGGTGGTTTGTAACAGACTTTGGGTTGGCTGGTAAACAGGCTGTGGGGTGGTTTGTAACAGACTTTGGAATGGCTGGTAACAGTCTGTGTGATGGCTGGTAAACAGGCTGTGGGATGGCTGGTAAACAGGCTGTGTGATGGCTGGTAAACAGGCTGTGGGATGGCTGGTTAAAAGGCTGTGCGATGGCTGGTAAACAGGCTGTGGGATGGCTGGTAACAGACTTTGGGATGGCTGGTAACAGTCTGTGTGATGGCTGGTAACAGGCTGTGGGATGGCTGGTAACAGGCTGTGTGATGGCTGGTAACAGACTTTGGGATGGCTGGTAACAGTCTGTGTGATGGCTGGTAACAGGCTGTGGGATGGCTGGTAAACAGGCTGTGGGATGGCTGGTTAAAAGGCTGTGCGATGGCTGGTAAACAGGCTGTGGGATGGCTGGTAACAGACTTTGGGATGGCTGGTAACAGGCTGTGTGATGGCTGGTAACAGACTTTGGGATGGCTGGTAACAGGCTGTGTGATGGCTGGTAACAGACTTTGCGATGGCTGGAAACAGTCTGTGTGATGGCTGGTAACAGACTTTGGGATGGCTGGTAACAGGCTGTGTGATGGCTGGTAACAGACTTTGGGATGGCTGGTAACAGGCTGTGTGATGGCTGGTAACAGACTTTGCGATGGCTGGAAACAGGCTGTGTGATGGCTGGTAACAGACTTTGGGATGGCTGGTAACAGGCTGTGTGATGGCTGGTAACAGACTTTGGGATGGCTGGTAACAGGCTGTGTGATGGCTGGTAACAGACTTTGGGATGGCTGGTAACAGGCTGTGTGATGGCTGGTAACAGACTTTGGGATGGCTAGTAACAGACTTTGGGATGGCTGGAAACAGGCTGTGTGATGGCTGGTAACAGACTTTGGGATGGCTGGTAACAGGCTGTGGGATGGCTGGTAACAGACTTTGGGATGGCTGGTAACAGTCTGTGTGATGGCTGGTAACAGTCTGTGTGATGGCTGGTAACAGTCTGTGTACTTCTGATTGAATTAATTTCATTATCTTTAGTAGTCACAGGGGCTACTCTGTCAGGTGGACAGAACGTATTTAAAAGACAGATCTGTCTGACACTTTTACTTTTAATTCATTTGTACAAATTTCCACTTTGACATTATGGGGTACTGTGTGTCGGCCAGTGACGAAAGAACATCTAAATTCAAGCTATTTTAATATCAGGCTGTAACACAACAAAATGTGGGAAAAGTCAAGGTGTGTGAATATTTTCTGAAAAGCCTCTACTTCCTGTAGATTATACTAATGTTCTGATCTCTTTGAAGTTCAAATCGCTGGAGACGTGAAACCAGTCATACAGTATGGCAGCATATTGAAACACGTTAGCACATTAGCACGTTAGCTTTCACACAGTAAAGTATAGGAAATGCATGGGCCATTATGCATAATTTAAATTATACTGCCTTTTCACTTGCAGAAATGTCTTAATTTATAGGCTACCGCGACATTCTCTATTTCCTTTAACTATCGTGTTCAATATCAGTCACTATCAGTATCGACCGTCAGTAGGTCTAATAACAAATATTCAACTGCCAATTGACTGTTAGTTCCCTTCAGTTGGCATAGCCTACATGGTACTACTGTACTCTAACCTTAACTATCTACCCCCTGTACCTCCCTTCCCTTTCCTCCCCTCTCTCTCCCTCTCCCTCTCCTCCCCTCCTCCCCAGGATAGCTATCGTCTATGGTACGGTGTGCATAGCGGTCGTGGAGGAGATGCTTTATCAGGAGGAAGGGGGATGGTGGAGCAGTGGTCTTCCTCTCTCAGTGGGATGCAGTTCAGCACCAGAGACCAGGTTAGACACATCTACCCAATCAATCAACCAATCATTCCCAGGTTAGTCACAGCTATCTAATCAATCATTCCCAGGTTAGTCACATCTACCCAATCAATCAACCAATCATTCCCAGGTTAGTCACAGCTATCTAATCAATCATTCCCAGATTAGTCACATCTACCCAATCAATCAACCAATCATTCCCAGGAAAGTCACAGCTATCTAATAAATCATTCCCAGATTAGTCACATCAATCAACCAATCATTCCCAGGAAAGTCACAGCTATCTAATAAATAATTCCCAGGTTAGTCGCAGCTAACTAATCAATCAATCATTCCCAGGTTAGTCACATCTAATCAATCAATAAATAGTTCCCAGGTTAGTCCAGCTATCTAATACATCATTCCCAGGTTAGTCACAGCTACCTAATCAATCATTCCCAGGTTAGTCACAGCTACATAATCAATACATCATTACCAGGTAAGTCACAGCTATCTAATCAATTAATCATTACCAGGTTAGTCACAGCTATCTAATCAATAAATCATTACCAGGTTAGTCACAGCTACATAATCAATACATCATTACAAAGTTAGTCACATCTACCTAATAAATCATTCCCAGGTTAGTCACAACTACATAATCAACACATCATTACCAGGTTAGTCACAACTACATAATCAATATATCATTACCAGGTTAGTCACAGCTATCGAATCAATAAATCATTAAAACACTCAGTGTAATGAGCAGGGTGAAAACACTCACAGTGAATTGAGTACAGTGACGACACTCATAGTGTATTGAGTACAGTGACGACACTCATAGTGTATTGAGCACAGTGAAGACACTCATAGTGTATTGAGCACAGTGAAGACACTCAGTGTATTGAGCACAGTGAAGACACTCAAGTGTATTGAGCACAGTGAAAACATTCATAGTGTATTGAGCACAGTGAAGACACTCAGTGTATTAAGCACAGTGAAAACACTCAGTGTATTGAGCACAGTGCAGACACTCATAGTGTATTGAGCACAGTGAAGACACTCATAGTGTATTGAGCACAGTGAAAACACTCATAGTGTATTGAGCACAGTGAAGACACTCATAGTGTATTGAGCACAGTGAAGACACTCAGTGTATTGAGCACAGTGAAGACACTCAGTGAATTGAGCAGGGTGAAGACACTCATAGTGCATTGAGCACAGTGAAGACACTCATAGTGCATTGAGCACAGTGAAGACACTCATAGTGTATTGAGCACAGTGAAGACACTCATAGTGTATTGAGCACAGTGACGACACTCATAGTGTATTGAGCACAGTGAAGACACTCAGTGTATTGAGCAGAGTGAAGGCACTCAGTGTATTGAGCACAGTGAAGACACTCATAGTGTATTGAGCACAGTGAAAACACTCATAGTGTATTGAGCACAGTGAAGACACTCAGTGTATTGAGCACAGTGAAGACACTCAGTGTATTGAGCACAGTGAAGACACTCATAGTGTATTGAGCACAGTGAAGACACAGTGTATTGAGCAGGGTGAAGACACTCATAGTGCATTGAGCACAGTGAAGACACTCATAGTGTATTGAGCACAGTGAAGACACAGTGTATTGAGCAGGGTGAAGACACTCATAGTGCATTGAGCACAGTGAAGACACTCATAGTGTATTGAGCACAGTGAAGACACTCAGTATATTGAGCACAGTGAAGACACTCAGTGTATTGAGCACAGTGAAGATACTCATAGTGTATTGAGCACAATGAAGACACTCATAGTGTATTGAGCACAGTGAAGACACTCATAGTGTATTGAGCACAGTGAAGACAATCATAGTGTATTGAGCACAGTGAAGACACTCATTGTGTATTGGGCACAGTGACGACGCTCATAGTGTATTAAGCACAGTGAAGACACTCAGTGTATTGAGCACAGTGAAGACTCATAGTGTATTGAGCACAGTGAAGACACTCAGTGTATTGAGCACAGTGAAAACACTCAGTGTATTGAGCACAGTGAAGACACTCATAGTGTATTGAGCACAGTGAAGACACTCAGTGTATTGAGCACAGTGAAGACACTCATTGTGTATTGAGCACAGTGAAGACACTCAGTGTATTGAGCACAGTGAAGACACTCAGTGTATTGAGCACAGTGAAGACACTCAGTGTATTGAGCACAGTGAAGATACTCATAGTGTATTGAGCACAATGAAGACACTCATAGTGTATTGAGCACAGTGAAGACACTCATAGTGTATTGAGCACAGTGAAGACAATCATAGTGTATTGAGCACAGTGAAGACACTCATTGTGTATTGGGCACAGTGACGACGCTCATAGTGTATTAAGCACAGTGAAGACACTCAGTGTATTGAGCACAGTGAAGACTCATAGTGTATTGAGCACAGTGAAGACACTCAGTGTATTGAGCACAGTGAAAACACTCAGTGTATTGAGCACAGTGAAGACACTCATAGTGTATTGAGCACAGTGAAGACACTCAGTGTATTGAGCACAGTGAAGACACTCATTGTGTATTGAGCACAGTGAAGACACTCAGTGTATTGAGCACAGTGAAGACACTCAGTGTATTGAGCACAGTGAAGACACTCAGTGTATTGAGCACAGTGAAGACACTCATAGTATATTGAGCACAGTGAAGACACTCAGTGTATTGAGCACAGTGAAGACACTCATTGTGTATTGAGCACAGTGACGACGCTCATAGTGTATTGAGCACAGTGAAGACACTCAGTGTATTGAGCACAGTGAAGACACTCATAGTGTATTGAGCACAGTGAAGACACTCAGTGTATTGAGCACAGTGAAGACACTCAGTGTATTGAGCACAGTGAAGACACTCAGTGTATTGAGCACAGTGAAGACACTCATTGTGTATTGAGCACAGTGAAGACACTCATAGTGTATTGAGCACAGTGAAGACACTCAGTGTATTGAGCACAGTGAAGACACTCAGTGAATTGAGCAGGGTGAAGACACTCATAGTGCATTGAGCACAGTGAAGACACTCATAGTGCATTGAGCACAGTGAAGACACTCATAGTGTATTGAGCACAGTGAAGACACTCATAGTGTATTGAGCACAGTGACGACACTCATAGTGTATTGAGCACAGTGAAGACACTCAGTGTATTGAGCAGAGTGAAGGCACTCAGTGTATTGAGCACAGTGAAGACACTCATAGTGTATTGAGCACAGTGAAAACACTCATAGTGTATTGAGCACAGTGAAGACACTCAGTGTATTGAGCACAGTGAAGACACTCAGTGTATTGAGCACAGTGAAGACACTCATAGTGTATTGAGCACAGTGAAGACACAGTGTATTGAGCAGGGTGAAGACACTCATAGTGCATTGAGCACAGTGAAGACACTCATAGTGTATTGAGCACAGTGAAGACACAGTGTATTGAGCAGGGTGAAGACACTCATAGTGCATTGAGCACAGTGAAGACACTCATAGTGTATTGAGCACAGTGAAGACACTCAGTATATTGAGCACAGTGAAGACACTCAGTGTATTGAGCACAGTGAAGATACTCATAGTGTATTGAGCACAATGAAGACACTCATAGTGTATTGAGCACAGTGAAGACACTCATAGTGTATTGAGCACAGTGAAGACAATCATAGTGTATTGAGCACAGTGAAGACACTCATTGTGTATTGGGCACAGTGACGACGCTCATAGTGTATTAAGCACAGTGAAGACACTCAGTGTATTGAGCACAGTGAAGACTCATAGTGTATTGAGCACAGTGAAGACACTCAGTGTATTGAGCACAGTGAAAACACTCAGTGTATTGAGCACAGTGAAGACACTCATAGTGTATTGAGCACAGTGAAGACACTCAGTGTATTGAGCACAGTGAAGACACTCATTGTGTATTGAGCACAGTGAAGACACTCAGTGTATTGAGCACAGTGAAGACACTCAGTGTATTGAGCACAGTGAAGACACTCAGTGTATTGAGCACAGTGAAGATACTCATAGTGTATTGAGCACAATGAAGACACTCATAGTGTATTGAGCACAGTGAAGACACTCATAGTGTATTGAGCACAGTGAAGACAATCATAGTGTATTGAGCACAGTGAAGACACTCATTGTGTATTGGGCACAGTGACGACGCTCATAGTGTATTAAGCACAGTGAAGACACTCAGTGTATTGAGCACAGTGAAGACTCATAGTGTATTGAGCACAGTGAAGACACTCAGTGTATTGAGCACAGTGAAAACACTCAGTGTATTGAGCACAGTGAAGACACTCATAGTGTATTGAGCACAGTGAAGACACTCAGTGTATTGAGCACAGTGAAGACACTCATTGTGTATTGAGCACAGTGAAGACACTCAGTGTATTGAGCACAGTGAAGACACTCAGTGTATTGAGCACAGTGAAGACACTCAGTGTATTGAGCACAGTGAAGACACTCATAGTATATTGAGCACAGTGAAGACACTCAGTGTATTGAGCACAGTGAAGACACTCATTGTGTATTGAGCACAGTGACGACGCTCATAGTGTATTGAGCACAGTGAAGACACTCAGTGTATTGAGCACAGTGAAGACACTCATAGTGTATTGAGCACAGTGAAGACACTCAGTGTATTGAGCACAGTGAAGACACTCAGTGTATTGAGCACAGTGAAGACACTCAGTGTATTGAGCACAGTGAAGACACTCATTGTGTATTGAGCACAGTGAAGACACTCAGTGTATTGAGCACAGTGAAGACACTCAGTGTATTGAGCACAGTGACGACGCTCATAGTGTATTGAGCACAGTGAAGACACTCAGTGTATTGAGCACAGTGAAGACACTCAGTGTATTGAGCACTGTGAAGACACTCAGTGTATTGAGCACAGTGAAGACACTCAGTGTATTGAGCACAGTGAAGACACTCAGTGTATTGAGCACAGTGAAGACACTCAGTGTATTGAGCACAGTGAAATGCACTACAATTTGGTAGTGAAAAGCAGAATGTAAACATGTGTCATCCTGATGATTCCTATAGGACCATGACCGCTACCTACAGGGTAGCTGTGCCCAGGAGAACAGAGGAGGCTGGTGGTACAACAGGTGGGTGAGGAGACTAATGTAGCCTCTCGCTTCTCACATTTCAGCTTTTTCATTTGTAAATAATTAGTAAACGTTTCTAAAAACACACATTAATTCCACTTTGACATTATGGGGTGTTGTGAGACGATCAGTGACACAACATCTCTATTTAATCCATTTCAAAAGTTGTAACACAACAATGTTGGAAAAAGTCAAGGGGTCTGAATACTTTCTGAAGTCACTGAACATCATCTAATTAGACTATATTGGGTTTGCAGTCATCATCAGCTATTGTTTCAATTCAACCCAGATTTCAACTAAAAATTGACAATATATATACGTCTAGGGTTTGAAGCTCTGGTAGATTTAAAATGGACAATATATATAGGTCTAGGGTTTGAAGCTCTGGTAGATTTAAAATGGACAATATATATAGGTCTAGGGTTTGAAGCTCTGGTAGATTTAAAATGGAATCTTCAAGTTAATGGTCAATATGTTCTAAGTAAACTCAATCTCAAAAATTTCAAAAATAATTTTTGTCAAATATATCATAAATGTGACTGGTGGAGTTATGTCACACAAACAGCTAACTTAAACATATGGAAATGTCTGCTCTACCCAAAATTACAAAAAACTAATTGCAGCATTACCACAGAAACGGAAGAGGCAAGTGGAAGGAGGAAAAAGTAAGGAACTTGTCTGACGGCATTAAAGACTGTAATTGGTTAAAATTAAAGAAAATTGTGATAAATAAAAAAGTATACCGGTTTCATTTAAGGACAAATAAATTCACAGCTGTGCCATATAGATTGCATATAGTTGGGAAGAGATTTTCGATGTACCGATTCCATGGCACATGATTTACGAACTGGTACGCAAAACAACCCCGGATTCAAAACTTAGTTTTCTAATTTAAATGATTATACAAACTTCTCTATTTGGGGGATACAACCTTTCCATCTCTGCCTATTTTGTCGTGAAGAGACAGAATCATTAGATCATTTGTTTTGGTACTGTCCTTATGTAGCTAGTTTTTGGATCGATGTTCAGGAATGGCTGAAGATTTGTAACATTTACCTGGAGCTAACACTGCAGATAACACTACTGGGTGATCTGGAAAGTCATAGTCAATCAGTCAATTATATAATAATACTTTTAGAAAAAATATGAATCTTTAATGTATAATCTGTAGAACGTATGAGAATGGAAAGGTTCAAGACTTTTGTCAAACATTACAGTTATACAGTGTGGCAATTACATTGATAGAACCAACAATCTATCTGTAATATTAACAAGTGCATTTAAAGTTTCATTTGATTCAGTACTTTTGATTTTAGTTGAGATAGAGACATGAAATTATTAATGTGTATAGACAAACTGATTCTATAATTGTGTTTGGTTGTCAACGCAACCAAATATCACCATTTGAAGGAGATGTATCTTCTGATTGGATAGTTCCATCTGTACCACTGACTTAGTTGTGATTGGATAGTTCCATCTGTACCACTGACTTAGTTCTGATTGGATAATTCCATCTGTACTACTGACTTAGTTCTGATTGGATAGTTCCATCTGTACCACTGAGTTAGTTCTGATTGGATAGTTCCATCTGTACCACTGACTTAGTTCTGATTGGATAGTTCCATCTGTACCACTGACTTAGTTGTGATTGGATAGTTCCATCTGTACCACTGACTTAGTTCTGATTGGATAGTTCAATTTGTACCACTGACTTAGTTCTGATTGGATAGTTCCATCTGTACCACTGACTTAGTTCTGATTGGATAGTTCCACCTGTTCCACTGACTTCGTTCTGATTGGATAGTTCCATCTATACCACTGAGTTAGTTCTGATTGGATAGTTCCATCTGCACCACTGACTTAGTTCTGATTGGATAGTTCCATCTGTACCACTGACTTAGTTCTGATTGGATAGTTCCATCTGTACCACTGACTGGTTTTAATTCCAGTTTGTCTACAAATTAATAACTGATATGTTGTATTCACGTCTCCATTTCAACCAAACATCGAAGATAAAGAATAGAACTAAATCAAATCCAACTTTAAATGCAGTTTCATTTGATTTATTCCTATTCTTTAACTTAAGACTTCTGTTTTGCTTTTAGATGGTTGAAAGCATAGTGATAACACATTCAACAACCTTCTGGCTGTCTGTGTGGGTGAATAAAGGCTGGAATCTCATTGATCAACGCCTCAACCAAATATTACCCACATTTCCACGTTGAAATGACGTGGTATGCCCAGTGGGAAATATTTGCTCCATATAAATAGTCATAAATCCATCAGATCGTCGGCGATCAGACTTAGTAAATCATAATTTGTCTTAAGTCAGTTTTAACTCTACCTCAGCTCAGTGTTTCTCAGCCTCTGAGTGCCGTAGGGAAATTATACTTATATCTCTGTGATCGGCATGGTCTCTCCATTCCTGTGCAGGAAGTAGTTTGTTTGTAATAGTTATAAGTCAAAGGTCAAAGTCAAATTGCAGGTCAAAATTGACTTCAGAACGGTTTAGCTCAGCCTCTGAGCATCATAGGGAAATCATACTTATACAGTATAGATGTGATCAGCACGGTTGCACCATTCCTGTGCAAATGGACGTGGAACCTACGGAAAGGGAGGAGCCTAGCACTATGGAACATAAGGAAAGGGAGGAGCCTAGCACTATAGAACATAAGGAAAGGGAGGAGCCTAGCACTATTGAACACAAGGAAAGGGAGGAGCCTAACACTATGGAACATAAGGAAAGGGAGGAGCCTAGCACTATGGAACATACGGAAAGGGAGGAGCCTAGCACTATGGAACATAAGGAAAGGGAGGAGCCTAGCACTATGGAACATAAGGAAAGGGAGGAGCCTAGCACTATGGAACATAAGGAAAGGGAGGAGCCTAGCACTATTGAACATAAGGAAAGGGAGGAGCGTAGCACTATTGAACATAAGGAAAGGGAGGAGCCTAGCACTATGGAACATAAGGAAAGGGAGGAGCCTAGCACTATGGAACATAAGGAAAGGGAGGAGCCTAGCACTATGGAACATAAGAAAGGGAGGAGCACTATGGAACATAAGAAAGGGAGGAGCACTATGGAACATAAGGAAAGGGAGGAGCACTATGGAACATACAGAAAGGGAGGAGCCTAGCACTATGGAACATAAGGAAAGGGAGGAGCCTAGCACTATGGGACATAAGGAAAGGGAGGAGCCTAGCACTATGGAACATACGGAAAGGGAGGAGCCTAGCACTATGGAACATTCAGAAAGGGAGGATTCTAGCACTATGGAACGTACAGAAAGGGAGGAGCCTAGCACTATGGAACATACAGAAAGGGAGAAGACTAGCACTATGGAACATACGGAAAGGGAGGAGCATATGGCTCTGTGTCCATCTCTTTCTCTTGGCTGGGCTTAACAGAGTGTAACATTATAAATGTCTATGTCCTCCTCTGTGTATCCAATCAGACCTCCCTCCTGGCAGCGCTGGGCAAACCTAGTGCTCCAACTCTGTACATGTTGTGTCCCTTTCCTCCTCCCTATCCAGCTGTCATGTCTTCCTGTCTGTCACTCTCTCTTTATCCGTATTGCTTACTATCTCTTGGCTGCACTTGATAAGCTCTAACACTGTAATGTATTTCTCTCGCCCTGTACTCAGAACTCAGTATATTTGTTGTGTGTTCACCTGTCTCTCCAGGTGTCATGCAGCCAACCTGAATGGGAAGTTCTACCGCGGCGGAGTCTACAAGGGTCTCTATGACAACGGTGTGGTGTGGGGCACCTGGAGAGGCCTGTGGTACTCCCTCCGACACACCACCATCAAAATTCGGCCCCTGCTCTCCCTGGACAGCCTGGCAGGCAGCGGAGCAGGGCCAGATGGGTAGAGGGTCCAGGAAATACTGAGGCTTCAGCCAGCACTAGGCCTCAACACATGGAGCCAGTCAACCACCGAATCACCTGCAGTAGAAAGTATTAGAGGCTTTAAAAAAACATTATTTAAAAAATAAATTTTCATTTATTATTTGTTATTTTCCATTCTTTTGTCAAATTCTTTGTAAATATATAAAACGTTAATGAGGCTTTGTCTTCCCAGTTTCATAGTATCGTTGACACATTAAGGTCACAGCAGGGGAATGATGTAGTTCAGACATATATGTTTTGAACTAAATGCAATTATGCAATAATAATAAATGAGCAGTATAAACTAACACGTGTCCCTGATGTTTACATGAGCAGTATAAACTAACACGTGTCCCTGATGTTTACATGAGCAGTATAAACTAACACGTGTCCCTGATGTTTACATGAGCAGTATAAACTAACACGTGTCCCTGATGTTTACATGAGCAGTATAAACTAACACGTGTCCCTGATGTTTACATGAGCAGTATAAACTAACACGTGTCCCTGATGTTTACATGAGCAGTATAAACTAACACGTGTCCCTGATGTTTACATGAGCAGTATAAACTAACACGTGTCCCTGATGTTTACATGAGCAGTATAAACTAACACGTGTCCCTGATGTTTACATGAGCAGTATAAACTAACACGTGTCCCTGATGTTTACATGAGCAGTATAAACTAACACGTGTCCCTGATGTTTACATGAGCAGTATAAACTAACACGTGTCCCTGATGTTTACATGAGCAGTATAAACTAACACGTGTCCCTGATGTTTACATGAGCAGTATAAACTAACACGTGTCCCTGATGTTTACATGAGCAGTATAAACTAACACGTGTCCCTGATGTTTACATGAGCAGTATAAACTAACATGTGTCCCTGATGTTTACATGAGCAGTATAAACTAACACGTGTCCCTGATGTTTATATGAGCAGTATAAACTAACACGTGTCCCTGATGTTTATATGAGCAGTATAAACTAACACGTGTCCCTGATGTTTACATGAGCAGTATAAACTAACACGTGTAGATGACCAGGGATGTTCTCTGTTTAGTGAGTTCTCCAGATCAGAGGCAGTAGGGATGACCAGGGATGTTCTCTGTTTAGTGAGTCCTCCAGATCAGAGGCAGTAGGGATGACCAGGGATGTTCTCTGTTTAGTGAGTCCTCCAGATCAGAGGCAGTAGGGATGACCAGGGATGTTCTCTGTTTAGTGAGTCCTCCAGATCAGAGGCAGTAGGGATGACCAGGGATG
Source organism: Oncorhynchus mykiss (assembly GCF_013265735.2). NCBI lineage: Eukaryota > Metazoa > Chordata > Actinopteri > Salmoniformes > Salmonidae > Oncorhynchus > Oncorhynchus mykiss. Next base: position 2,293,772 of record NC_048574.1, read on the forward strand.
TTCTCTGTTTAGTGAGTCCTCCAGATCAGAGACAGTAGGGATGACCAGGGATGTTCTCTGTTTAGTGAGTCCCCCAGATCAGAGGCAGTAGGGATGACCAGGGATGTTCTCTGTTTAGTGAGTCCTCCAGATCAGAGGCAGTAGGGATGACCAGGGATGTTCTCTGTTTAGTGAGTCCTCCAGATCAGAGGCAGTAGGGATGACCAGAGATGATCTCTTGATAAGTGTGTGAATTGGACCATTTTCCTGTATTTTTGCATGTCAAGGAAAATGTATTGAAAAAAAAAGTACAGTATTTTCTTTACAAATGTAGTTAAGTAAATATAGCTAAAAATATAAAATAGTAAAGTGCTGTACAGATACCACAAAAAATACTTTAGTACTTTCAAGTATTTTTTACTTAAGTAAAAATCTCTGCCAAAATGCCTTCACACCAGTACATATTTTATATACTGTAACACACCCACTTATCACACAGTACATTACTATATATACTGTAACACACCCACTTATCACATAGTACATTACTATATATACTGTAACACACCCACTTATCACATAGTACATTACTATATATACTGTTACACACCCACTTATCACATAGTACATTACTTTATATACTGTAACACACCCACTTATCACATAGTACATTACTTAATATACTGTAACACACCCACTTATCACGTAGTATTTAATTCATAAGTTAAGGCCTGATGTGAAACCTGAGCGAGGTGCACATGTCCAGTACATTAACAGATGCATGTGCCATATATTTAAGTGGTGGACACTTGATACGGTCACATGATATTGTTGTGGCATGTCACCAAATCATGTCACAACAACACATATCAATATTAATTTTATATATCAATATTTTGCTAGGTGGATGGGTCTCCACAGAAGGTGTAAACAGTGTTCCACTGATTTCAAAACGTGTTATTTCAGAGTGAGAGTCAGCATTGAATGGCACGTTCGTCATCCAGAAAGCAGTCCATCGCAACTTTTTCCCCACCGATCTTTGTCGATAGCGCCTGATAAATTCAGGGCAGCAATGTTTAGTCAATCCATCAAATGTATTTATATAGCCCTTCGTACATCAGCTGATATCTCACAGTGCTGTACAGAAACCCAGCCTAAAACCCCAAACAGCAAGCAATGCAGATGTAGAAGCACGGTGGCTAGGAAAAACTCCCTAGAAAAGCCAGAACCTAGGAAGAAACCTAGAGAGGAACCAGGCTATGTGGGGTGGCCAGTCCTCTTCTGGCTGTGCCGGGTGGAGATTATAACAGAATGTGGCCAAGATTTTCAAATGTTCATAGATGACCAGCAGGGTTACATCCCAATCCATAGAGCAGCAGGGTTAAATTATTGAGAGTAGTAGCAACATATTTGCAGTTCTCCATGGCTAAAGTTTTATCTTTTGGAGAAAAAAACTGCAGTAATCATTACAAGCAGCTCATTTTATAGACACAAGATGTAACACAGCAGACCAATCCAAACTCATCTCTCAGCATGTCCAGCCCACTCATTATCTCAGCCAATCATGGTTTAGCGTGTTACTCCACATTTTGACAGACAGATGACACAATCTTCAATCAAGAACATTACATTAAATATGCGTATATTACATTACAATTACACTTTAGTCAAATGAAATGACATTTAGTGCATCCACCAACGTGTCGCAGTCATATTAAATACATGTTCCCTCAATAAAGTGGCTAAGAAAAGTGTAAGTGCAAAAAAGGCAAGGGAGTTCATTAATCTACACTATAGGGGATTATAATGAGAGATTAAGACTATTCTACACTATAGGGGATATATAATGAGAGATTAAGACTATTCTACACTATAGGGGATTATAATGAGAGATTAAGACTATTCTACACTATAGGGGATTATAATGAGAGATTAAGACTATTCTACACTATAGGGGATTATAATGAGAGATTAAGACTGTTCTACACTATAGGGGATTATAATGAGATATTAAGACTATTCTACACTATAGGGGATTATAATGAGAGATTAAGACTATTCTACACTATAGGGGATTATAATGAGAGATTAAGACTATTCTACACTATAGGGGATTATAATGAGAGATTAAGACTATTCTACACTATAGGGTATATATAATGAGAGATTAAGACTATTCTACACTATAGGGGATTATAATGAGAGATTAAGACTATTCTACACTATAGGGGATTATAATGAGAGATTAAGACTATTCTACACTATAGGGGATTATAATGAGAGATTAAGACTATTCTACACTATAGGGGATTATAATGAGAGATTAAGACTATTCTACACTATAGGGGATTATAATGAGAGATTAAGACTATTCTACACTTTAGGGGATTATAATGAGAGATTAAGACTATTCTACACTATAGTGGATTATAATGAGAGATTAAGACTATTCGACACTATAGGTTATATATAATGAGAGATTAAGACAATTCTACACTATAGGGGATATATAATGAGAGATTAAGACTATTCTACACTATAGGGGATATATAATGAGAGATTAAGACTATTCAACACTATAGGGGATATATAATGAGAGATTAAGACTATTTTACACTATAGGGGATATATAATGAGAGATTAAGACTATTCTACACTATAGGGGATTATAATGAGAGATTAAGACTATTCTACACTATAGTGGATTATAATGAGAGATTAAGACTATTCTACACTATAGGGGAGTATAATGAGAGATTAAGACTATTCTACACTATAGGGGATATATAATGAGAGATTAAGACTATTCAACACTATAGGGGATATATAATGAGAGATTAAGACTATTCTACACTATAGGGGATTATAATGAGAGATTAAGACTATTCTACACTATAGGGGATATATAATGAGAGATTAAGACTATTCTACACTATAGGGGATTATAATGAGAGATTAAGACTATTCTACACTATAGGGGATTATAATGAGAGATTAAGACTATTCTACACTATAGGGGATTATAATGAGATATTAAGACTATTCTACACTATAGGGGATTATAATGAGAGATTAAGACTATTCTACACTATAGGGGATTATAATGAGAGATTAAGACTATTCTACACTATAGGGGATTATAATGAGAGATTAAGACTATTCTACACTATAGGGGAGTATAATGAGAGATTAAGACTATTCTACACTATAGGGGATATATAATGAGAGATTAAGACTATTCAACACTATAGGGGATATATAATGAGAGATTAAGACTATTCTACACTATAGGGGATTATAATGAGAGATTAAGACTATTCTACACTATAGGGGATATATAATGAGAGATTAAGACTATTCTACACTATAGGGGATTATAATGAGAGATTAAGACTATTCTACACTATAGGGGATTATAATGAGAGATTAAGACTATTCTACACTATAGGGGATTATAATGAGATATTAAGACTATTCTACACTATAGGGGATTATAATGAGAGATTAAGACTATTCTACACTATAGGGGATTATAATGAGAGATTAAGACTATTCTACACTATAGGGGATTATAATGAGAGATTAAGACTATTCTACACTATAGGGGATTATAATGAGAGATTGAGACTATTCTACACTATAGGGGATTATAATGAGAGATTAAGACTATTCTACACTATAGGGGATTATAATGAGAGATTAAGACTATTCTACACTATAGAGGATTATAATGAGAGATTAAGACTATTCTACACTATAGGGGATTATAATGAGAGATTAAGACTATTCTACACTATAGGGGATTATAATGGGAGATTAAGACTATTCTACACTATAGTGGATTATAATGAGAGATTAAGACTATTCTACACTATAGGGGATTATAATGAGAGATTAAGACTATTCTACACTATAGGGGATTATAATGAGAGATTAAGACTATTCTACACTATTCCTCTCCCTCGTCAGAATGGAGCTATTACCTCAGGTGTGTTCCTCCCCCTGTCAGAATGGAGCTGTTACCTCAGGTGTGTTCCTCCCCCTGTCAGAATGGAGCTGTTACCTCAGGTGTGTTCCTCCCCCTGTCAGAATGGAGCTGTTACCTCAGGTGTGTTCCTCCCCCTGTCAGAATGGAGCTGTTACCTCAGGGGTGTACCTCTCCCTGTCAGAATGGAGCTGTTACCTCAGGGGTTTTCCTCCCCCTGTCAGAATGGAGCTGTTACCTCAGGTGTGTTCCTCTCCCTGTCAGAATGGAGCCTTTACCTCAGGAGTGTTCCTCTCCCTGTCAGAATGGAGCTGTTACCTCAGGTGTGTCCCTCCCCCTGTCAGAATGGAGTTGTTACCTCAGGTGTGTTCCTCCCCCTGTCAGAATGGAGCTGTTACCTCAGGTGTGTTCCTCCCCCTGTCAGAATGGAGCTGTTACCTCAGGTGTGTTCCTCTCCCTGTCAGAATGGAACTGTTACCTCAAGTGTGTTCCTCTCCCTGTCAGAATGGAACTGTTACCTCAGGTGTGTTCCTCTCCCTGTCAGCATGGAGCTGTTACCTCAGGTGTGTTCCTCTCCCTGTCAGAATGGAGCTGTTACCTCAGGGGTGTTCCTCTCCCTGTCAGCATGGAGCTGTTACCTCAGGTGTGTTCCTCTCCCTGTCAGAATGAAGCTGTCATGTAATGTAATCCTGTAGATTACATCTATCATCCTAATGGAGGAGTAGATTACATCTATCATCCTGTAGATTACATATATCATCCTAATGGAGGAGTAGATTACATCGATCATCCTAATGGAGGAGTAGATTACATATATCATCCTAATGGAGGAGTAGATTACATCTATCATCCTAATGGAGGAGTAGATTACATCTATCATCCTAATGGAGGAGTAGATTACATCTATCATCCTAATGGAGGAGTAGATTACATCTATCATCCTAATGGAGGAGTAGATTACATCTATCATCCTAATGGAGGAGTAGATTACATCGATCATCCTAATGGAGGAGTAGATTACATCTATCATCCTAATGGAGGAGTAGATTACATCTATCATCCTAATGGAGGAGTAGATTACATCGATCATCCTAATGGAGGAGTAGATTACATCTATCATCCTGTAGATTACATATATCATCCTAATGGAGGAGTAGATTACATCTATCATCCTGTAGATTACATATATCATCCTAATGGAGGAGTAGATTACATATATCATCCTAATGGAGGAGTAGATTACATCGATCATCCTAATGGAGGAGTAGATTACATCTATCATCCTGTAGATTACATATATCATCCTAATGGAGGAGTAGATTACATCGATCATCCTAATGGAGGAGTAGATTACATCTATCATCCTAATGGAGGAGTAGATTACATCTATCATCCTGTAGATTACATATATCATCCTAATGGAGGAGTAGATTACATCGATCATCCTAATGGAGGAGTAGATTACATCCATCATCCTAATGGAGGAGTAGATTACATCTATCATCCTAATGGAGGAGTAGATTACATCTATCATCCTAATGGAGGAGTAGATTACATCTATCATCCTAATGGAGGAGTAGATTACATCTATCATCCTAATGGAGGAGTAGATTACATCTATCATCCTGTAGATTACATATATCATCCTAATGGAGGAGTAGATTACATCTATCATCCTGTAGATTACATCTATCATCCTAATGGAGGAGTAGATTACATCTATCATCCTGTAGATTACATATATCATCCTAATGGAGGAGTAGATTACATCGATCATCCTAATGGAGGAGTAGATTACATCGATCATCCTAATGGAGGAGTAGATTACATCGATCATCCTAATGGAGGAGTAGATTACATCTATCATCCTAATGGAGGAGTAGATTACATCTATCATCCTGTAGATTACATCTATCATCCTGTAGATTACATCTATCATCCTAATGGAGGAGTAGATTACATCTATCATCCTAATGGAGGAGTAGATTACATCTATCATCCTGTAGATTACATATATCATCCTAATGGAGGAGTAGATTACATCGATCATCCTAATGGAGGAGTAGATTACATCGATCATCCTAATGGAGGAGTAGATTACATCGATCATCCTAATGGAGGAGTAGATTACATCGATCATCCTAATGGAGGAGTAGATTACATCGATCATCCTAATGGAGGAGTAGATTACATCTATCATCCTAATGGAGGAGTAGATTACATCTATCATCCTGTAGATTACATCTGTCATCCTGTAGATTACATCTATCATCCTGTAGATTACATCTATCATCCTAATGGAGGAGTAGATTACATCTATCATCCTAATGGAGGAGTAGATTACATCTATCATCCTAATGGAGGAGTAGATTACATCGATCATCCTAATGGAGGAGTAGATTACATCGATCATCCTAATGGAGGAGTAGATTACATCGATCATCCTAATGGAGGAGTAGATTACATCTATCATCCTAATGGAGGAGTAGATTACATCTATCATCCTAATGGAGGAGTAGATTACATCTATCATCCTGTAGATTACATATATCATCCTAATGGAGGAGTAGATTACATCTATCATCCTGTAGATTACATCTGTCATCCTAATGGAGGAGTAGTTTACATCTATCATCCTAATGGAGGAGTAGATTACATCTATCATCCTAATGGAGGAGTAGATTACATCTATCATCCTGTAGATTACATATATCATCCTAATGGAGGAGTAGATTATATCTATCATCCTGTAGATTACATCTATCATCCTAATGGAGGAGTAGATTACATCTATCATCCTAATGGAGGAGTAGATTACATCTATCATCCTGTAGATTACATCTATCATCCTGTAGATTACATCTATCATCCTAACGGAGGAGTAGATTACATCTATCATCCTAATGGAGGAGTAGATTACATCTATCATCCTGTAGATTACATCTATCATCCTGTAGATTACATCTATCATCCTGTAGATTACATCTATCATCCTGTAGATTACATCTATCATCCTAATGGAGGAGTAGATTACATCTATCATCCTGTAGATTACATCTATCATCCTGTAGATTACATCTATCATCCTGTAGATTACATCTGTCATCCTAATGGAGGAGTAGTTTACATCTATCATCCTAATGGAGGAGTAGATTACATCTATCATCCTAATGGAGGAGTAGATTACATCTATCATCCTAATGGAGGAGTAGATTACATATATCATCCTAATGGAGGAGTAGATTATATCTATCATCCTGTAGATTACATCTATCATCCTAATGGAGGAGTAGATTACATCTATCATCCTAATGGAGGAGTAGATTACATCTATCATCCTGTAGATTACATATATCATCCTAATGGAGGAGTAGATTACATCTATCATCCTGTAGATTACATCTGTCATCCTAATGGAGGAGTAGTTTACATCTATCATCCTAATGGAGGAGTAGATTACATCTATCATCCTAATGGAGGAGTAGATTACATCTATCATCCTGTAGATTACATATATCATCCTAATGGAGGAGTAGATTACATCGATCATCCTAATGGAGGAGTAGATTACATCTGTCATCCTGTAGATTACATATATCATCCTAATGGAGGAGTAGATTACATCTATCATCCTGTAGATTACATATATCATCCTAATGGAGGAGTAGATTACATCTGTCATCCTGTAGATTACATATATCATCCTAATGGAGGAGTAGATTACATCTATCATCCTGTAGATTACATATATCATCCTAATGGAGGAGTAGATTACATCGATCATCCTGTAGATTACATATATCATCCTAATGGAGGAGTAGATTACATCTATCATCCTGTAGATTACATCTATCATCCTAATGGAGGAGTAGATTACATCTATCATCCTAATGGAGGAGTAGATTACATCTATCATCCTAATGGAGGTGTAGATTACATCTATCATCCTGTAGATTACATCTATCATCCTAATGGAGGAGTAGATTACATCGATCATCCTAATGGAGGAGTAGATTACATCTATCATCCTAATGGAGGAGTAGATTACATCGATCATCCTAATGGAGGAGTAGATTACATCTATCATCCTAATGGAGGAGTAGATTACATCTATCATCCTAATGGAGGAGTAGATTACATCGATCATCCTAATGGAGGAGTAGATTACATCTATCATCCTGTAGATTACATATATCATCCTAATGGAGGAGTAGATTACATCTATCATCCTGTAGATTACATATATCATCCTAATGGAGGAGTAGATTACATCTATCATCCTAATGGAGGAGTAGATTACATCGATCATCCTAATGGAGGAGTAGATTACATCGATCATCCTAATGGAGGAGTAGATTACATCTATCATCCTAATGGAGGAGTAGATTACATCTATCATCCTAATGGAGGAGTAGATTACATCTATCATCCTAATGGAGGAGTAGATTACATATATCATCCTAATGGAGGAGTAGATTACATATATCATCCTAATGGAGGAGTAGATTACATCTATCATCCTAATGGAGGAGTAGATTACATCTATCATCCTAATGGAGGTGGAGATTACATCTGTCATCCTAATGGAGGAGTAGATTACATCTATCATCCTAATGAAGGAGTAGATTACATCTATCATCCTAATGGAGGAGTAGATTACATCTATCATCCTAATGGAGGAGTAGATTACATCTATCATCCTGTAGATTACATATATCATCCTAATGGAGGAGTAGATTACATCTATCATCCTGTAGATTACATCTGTCATCCTAATGGAGGAGTAGATTACATCGATCATCCTAATGGAGGAGTAGATTACATCTATCATCCTAATGGAGGAGTAGATTACATCTATCATCCTAATGGAGGAGTAGATTACATCTATCATCCTGTAGATTACATATATCATCCTAATGGAGGAGTAGATTACATCTATCATCCTGTAGATTACATATATCATCCTAATGGAGGAGTAGATTACATCGATCATCCTGTAGATTACATATATCATCCTAATGGAGGAGTAGATTACATCTATCATCCTGTAGATTACATCTATCATCCTAATGGAGGAGTAGATTACATCTATCATCCTAATGGAGGAGTAGATTACATCTATCATCCTAATGGAGGAGTAGATTACATCTATCATCCTAATGGAGGAGTAGATTACATCTATCATCCTAATGGAGGAGTAGATTACATCTATCATCCTAATGGAGGAGTAGATTACATCTATCATCCTAATGGAGGAGTAGATTACATCGATCATCCTAATGGAGGAGTAGATTACATCTATCATCCTAATGGAGGAGTAGATTACATCTATCATCCTAATGGAGGAGTAGATTACATCTATCATCCTAATGGAGGAGTAGATTACATATATCATCCTAATGGAGGAGTAGATTACATATATCATCCTAATGGAGGAGTAGATTACATCTATCATCCTAATGGAGGAGTAGATTACATCTATCATCCTAATGGAGGTGGAGATTACATCTGTCATCCTAATGGAGGAGTAGATTACATCTATCATCCTAATGAAGGAGTAGATTACATCTATCATCCTGTAGATTACATCTGTCATCCTGTAGATTACATCTGTCATCCTGTAGATTACATCTGTCATCCTGTAGATTACATCTGTCATCCTAATGGAGGAGTAGATTACATCTATCATCCTGTAGATTACATATATCATCCTAATGGAGGAGTAGATTACATCTATCATCCTAATGGAGGAGTAGATTACATCTATCATCCTGTAGATTACATATATCATCCTAATGGAGGAGTAGATTACATCTATCATCCTGTAGATTACATCTGTCATCCTAATGGAGGAGTAGATTACATCGATCATCCTAATGGAGGAGTAGATTACATCTATCATCCTAATGGAGGAGTAGATTACATCTATCATCCTAATGGAGGAGTAGATTACATCTATCATCCTAATGGAGGAGTAGATTACATCTATCATCCTGTAGATTACATCTGTCATCCTGTAGATTACATCTATCATCCTAACGGAGGAGTAGATTACATCTATCATCCTAATGGAGGAGTAGATTACATCTATCATCCTAATGGAGGAGTAGATTACATCTATCATCCTGTAGATTACATCTATCATCCTAGTGGAGGAGTAGATTACATCTATCATCCTGTAGATTACATCTATCATCCTAGTGGAGGAGTAGATTACATATATCATCCTAATGGAGGAGTAGATTACATCTATCATCCTAATGGAGGAGTAGATTACATCTATCATCCTAATGGAGGAGTAGATTACATCTATCATCCTGTAGATTACATATATCATCCTAATGGAGGAGTAGATTACATCTATCATCCTGTAGATTACATCTATCATCCTAATGGAGGAGTAGATTACATCTGTCATCCTGTAGATTACATCTGTCATCCTGTAGATTTCATCTGTCATCCTGTAGATTACATCTGTCATCCTGTAGATTACATCTGTCATCCTGTAGATTTCATCTGTCATCCTGGAGATTACATCTATCATCCTAATGGAGGAGTAGATTATATCTATCATCCTAATGGAGGAGTAGATTGGATTTCTCTTAATTCGACCAATGTCAACGTCTGCTTTAGTTCTAATACCAGGAGCTGTTGTGGATTTGACAGCTCTAACACAGTTCCACCTCTGGCACCATTGTTACAACAGCCTTCTCTTTGGCTCCCCCTTCCGTCCAGCTCAGGTGTTCGGCGTCGCCAGCCTTCTAGCTGCTGCCCAACCTGTTGCTGGCAAGCACCCTTCAGTCATCAATCCCGAACTTGTCTCGTCATCATTACACACCTGGTTCCAATCCCCACTCTATCACTGTATACGTACTCCCTCTGTCATTTGTCTTTGTCGGTCATTGTAAATGTTGCTTGTTTTCCTGAGAGGAATCTCTCTTACTATTTCCTTAGTACTTAATATTTTGGGTTCGCCCTGTGCTTTTTTGTTTATGAAGATACATTTTTTTAGAACAACAGCGTTTGGGTTTCGTCCAGCTTTGTTCAATGGTGTTTAAATAAATTCTGTAGCTCTAAACCTACGAATGCCTCCTGCCTACTACTCCTCTCTACACCAGTGACAATCCATCGAAACATCAACTTTGTGGATTTCAGCTGAAGCGGATCTGATTGAATCGAGCCCTAAGTTAACATATTGTAAAACTTTAATATCCAGAGGCGTTTTTTTTTTGCTTACATAACTGAACACAACAGCTGCTTATTAAAGACAGGCTTCTATTTGAGCATCTTTTTTCTTAATGTTACCTCTTATTAAGTTAATTGTTTAATTCCAGCATTCACTTCCTGCATTTTTAAAACATTTATTGTTATCATTTTCACACTGTGTCAAATTAATTTTCTCTTAATATGCCTCAATGAAAAAGTGACATTGACTATTCTGTCAAGGGAAATATTTAACCTCTTTGACTGTGCATTTTCGGCCGATTTCTGGGTGCTTGTGCTCCTAAAGTTGACTTTTTATGCTGTCGGTTCTCAGCTGTTATCAGTCGACGGCAGTTTCTTACTGGCGATAAAACGGATGATTGACGTCATTTTTTCGAGTCATTACTGAATTATTTTATGTAACAAAACAAACTTTAAACCTTGTAAATAATTAATGGTAATTAACGATAACATCGTAAACAATTAATTTATTTGAAACAGGTGTTTATTTGCTGAAATGTGTGTCTTTGCCCGGCTATTAAAAGGGACAGTCAGCTTTCTGAGACAGCGTTTAATTGAAGTTTTATGGTATGTCAAATACATTAGCTCTACGCCCAAAACATTCAGACACACAAATCCATGCACTTTGGCAAAAAAAACATTGAAAACATTCAGTGTAGCAGGATCGGACACACAAACCCATGCACTTTGGCAAAAAAACATTTAAAAGCATATTTTTGGTAATTTACAAATAATTTACTGCAAGAAATATATACAATATGTTACATGCAGAAAATGTATTGAGCATATTACAACAGGTATACAGGTATATAAAGTCTCTCTGCTATTCATATTCTCGCCTCTAGAAAACATAGTATTTAAAACATTTATCCATTCCCTATATCTAAATTAATAACACATTGACTTAAGTATGTGGACATCTGTTCGTCGAACTTCCAAAATCACGGCCATTGACTTGGAGTTTGTCTGCTCTAACTGGATCTCGCGTTGTGCAGCATTGTCATGCTGAAACAGGAAAGGGCCTTCCCCAAACTGTTGCCACAAAGTTGGAAGCACAGAATCATCTAGAATGTCATTCAATGCTGCATCGTTAAGTTTTCCCTTCACTGGAACAAAAGGGCCTAGCCCGAACCATGAAAAACAACCCCAGACCATTATTCCTCCTTCACCAAACTTTACAGTTGGCACTATGCTTTCAGGCAGGTATCAATCTCATGGCATCCATCGAACCCAGATTTGTCTGCGGACAGCGTGATTTGTCATTTCAGAGAACACTTTTTCACTGCTCCAGAGTCCAATGGCGGCGAACTTAGGCTTGTGTGCGGCTGCTCGGCCATGGAGACCCATATTATGAAGCGCCCGATAAACAGTTCTTGTGCTGACGTTGCTTCCAGAGGCAGTTTGGAACTCGGTAGTGATTGTTGCAACTAAGACAGACTATTTTACTGGCTGAGAAGCTGTTGCTCTTAGACGTTTCCACTTCACAATAACAGCACTTACAGTTGACCGGGGCAGCTCTACCAGGGAGGAAATTTGATAAACTGACTTATTGGAAAGGTGGCATCCTATGGCAGTGACACATTGAAGGCAAGTGAGCTCTTCAGTAAGGCCATTGTACTGATATTGTTTGTCTAAGGACATTGCATGGCTGTGTGCTCAATTTTAAACACCTCTCAGCAATGGGTGTGCCTGAAATAGCTGAATCCACTCATTTGAAGGGGTATCCAACAAACTTTTGCAAAGTATTCAGGGCCCATGACTTTTTCCACATTTTGTTACGTAAAAGGCCCATGACAGCTTTCTTTCAGCTTGCTTTCAAAAGGCACCTAAAGACTCTCAGACCATGAGAGTCTGATCTGGTTTGATGAAACCCAGGTTGAACTATTTGGCCTGAATGCCAAGTGTCACGTCTAGATGAAACCTGGCACCATCCCTATGGTGAATCATGGTGGTGGCAGCATCATCCTCTGGGGATGTTTTTTCAGCGGCAGGGTCTGGGAGACTCGTCAGGATCAAGAGATCCTTGATGTAAACCTGCTCCAGAGTGCTCAGGACCTCAGACTGGGACGAAGGTTCACCTTCCAACAGGACAACAACCCTAAGCACACAGCCAAGACAATGCAGGAGTGGCTTCGGGACAAGTCTCTGAATGTCATTGAGTGGCCCGGCCAGAGCCCGGACTTGAACCCGCTCTAACATATATGGAGAGATCTGAAAATAGCTGTGCAGCGACGCTCCCCATCCAACCTGACAGAGCTTGAGAGGATCTGCAGACAAGAATGGGAGAAACAACCCAAATACAGTTGCGACGAGCTTGTAGCGTCATACCCAAGAAGACTCGAGGCCGCGGGGCCAGACGGATTACAAGGACGTGTACTCAAAGCATGCACCGACCAACTGGCAAGTGTCTTGACTGACATTTTCAACCTCTCTCTGACCAAGTCTGTAATACCTACATGTTTCAAGCAGACCAACATAGTCCCTGTGCCCAAGAAGAGCGAAGGTAACCTGCCTAAATTATTACCGCCCTGTAGCACTCACGTCTGTAGCCATGAAGGTCTTTGAAAGGCTGGTCATGGCTCACATCAACATCATCATGCCGGAAGCACTAGACCGACCCAATATGCATACCACCCCAACAGATCCACAGATGACACAATCTCAATCGTACTCCACACTGCCCTTTCCTACCTGGACAAAAGTAAGCTACATCATTATTGAGTTTGCTGACGATACAACAGTGGTAGGCCTGATCACCGACAATGATGAAACAGCCTATAGGGAGGAGGTCAGAGAGCTGGCAGTGTGGTGCCAGGACAACAACCTCTCCCTCAATGTGAGAACGATGAAGGATCTGATCGTGGACTATAGGAAAAGGAGGGCTGAACAGGCCTCCATTAACATCGACTGGGCTGAAGTGGATGAGAGGTAGAGAGATTCAAGTTCCTTGGTGACCATATTTACTCAGGAGACTGAATGGTTCCCCAGATCCTCAAAAAGTTATACAGCCGCACTATCGAGAGCACTGGTTGCATCACCGCCTGGTATGGAAACTGCTCGGTATCCGACCGAAAGGCGCTACAGAGGGTAGTTTGTACGGCCCAGTATATCACTGGGGCCAAGCTTAAAAAAAAAAAGTATTTAACTAGGCAAGTCAGTTAAGAACAAATTCTTAATTACAATGATGGCCTACCCCAGCCAAACCCTAACCCGGATGACGCTGGGCCAATTGTGCGCAATCCTATGGGACTCCCAATCACGACCGGTTGTGATACAGCCTGGAATTGAACCAGTGTCTGTAGTGACATCTCTAGCATTGAGATGCAGTGCCTTAGACGGCTGCGCCACTCGAGAGCTTCCTGACATCCAGGACCTATATACTAGGTTTTGTCAGAGGAAGGCCCCAAACATTGTAGAAGACTCTAGTCAAATGGCCACCGGACCATTAACATTGACACCCGCTTTGTTTTCACACTGCTACTTTTCGCTGTTACCTATCTATGCATAGCCACTTTACAAATTACTTTGAGAAACCTGTGCCCTCTGCACATTGACTCGGTACCGGTACCCCCCCCCCCCCCCCCCACCCAAATTGACTCGGTATCACCTGTATATAGCCTCATTAATGTTTTGTTATTTTCTTGTCTTACTTTTTGATATTTAATTTTTTCACGTTAAGTATATTTTGTAAATATTTCCTGAACTCTTTCTTGAACTGCATTGTTGGTTAAGGGCTTGTAAGTAATAATTTCACGGTAAAGTCTACGCCTTATGTATTCGGCGCAGGTGATGAATACAATTTTATTTCATTTGATTTGAAAGGTCTACTGACGTTGTGTGATACACAGCGATCTCTAGTGGTGAGCCACAACCACTACATCACAGGGGAGATAACGGAAGTTTACAAGGTAGCCTATATCCTGCTAGGGGAGATGGTAACAGTTGAGACTAGAAAATACACTGTTTCAGAGGAAACACACATATATAGCTCATCCATGGTTTTAGCAGATCTAAAGGTAGAGTATATTAGTAACAAAACGTTGGAAACAACGTTGATTCAACCAGTGGGTCCAATCAAACCCAGTCCTCAACAGCAACACTACACTACCCCACTCCCACCACATCAACCCACACTCTCCCTAAAATGAAGGAGGACAAGATCCAAGATGTCTGCTCAGTTTCTCTAGGTTTCCCTGGGTTGATATGGTTCTCCTGTCTGTAGTAGGAAACCCCCTGTGAGCTCACAATACGCCCTCAGGAGCAAACAGCAGTCTATCCTCTCTTCCTTCTTTTTCTCTACTCCTTTATTTTCTGCATTAGAATTGTATTTCCCCTACCCAGAAACACCTGCGAGAAGCTACATGTGCATACGCCACAGTGAGATGTTAGACTAAAGTCTAAATCCAGGACTCTGTTAAAAAACGGCATGGTACATCCCAAAATGAGACGGTTCATTCCAAGAGGGTTCTATCCTGTTTGATAAAGGTTCCAGACAGACAAAAGTTCCAAAGGGGCGTGATAAGGTGTGGTATGTAGGGTGGTCAGGGCAGGCTGTGGCAGTTGTCAGCTGGGTCCTAGCACTCTACAGGTCTCGGTCCTCCTCTCCCCGGGCCTCCAGACCATTATGTAGAAACGCCTCTTTCTCAGGAGACATGGGCTCCATGTTGTGTGAGTGGCTGGCTATGTAGCCGTTCAGCTCTACATCAGACCCAGGACAGGAGCGGTCCAGAGCCGCCTCAGCACTGTGGTGGATCCCGTAGCCAAAGTAGATCACAAACCCTGCAATAAACAGAGGGGTTAACAATGGAATGTCTTGGAAGAGGATATGTTTATTTTATTTTTGATTTAACCCTGGGGCATTGGGATATGTTTTTAGACCAGAGGACAGAGTGTCTCCAAAACCACTTCCAGCAGCATCTGGTCTCCCATCCAGGGACTGACCAGGACCAACCCTGCTTAGCTTCAGAGCCAAGCCAGCAGCATCTGGTCTCCCATCCAGGGACTGACCAGGACCAACCCTGCTTAGCTTCAGAGCCAAGCCAGCAGCATCTGGTCTCCCATCCAGGGACTGACCAGGACAAACCCTGCTTAGCTTCAGAGCCAAGCCAGAAGCATCTGGTCTCCCATCCAGGGACTGACCAGGACCAACCCTGCTTAGTTTCAGAGCCAAGCCAGCAGCATCTGTTCGCCCATCCAGGGACTGACCAGGACCAACCCTGCTTAGCTTCAGAGCCAAGCCAGCAGCATCTGGTCTCCCATCCAGGGACTGACCAGGACCAACCCTGCTTAGCTTCAGAGCCAAGCCAGCAGCATCTGGTCTCCCATCCAGGGACTGACCAGGACCAACCCTGCTTAGCTTCAGAGCCAAGCCAGCAGCGGTATATCTCTATAGAGGAGTTGATAATATTCTGATAATGTCTTGGAAGAGGATATCTCTATAGAGATGACATTGTTATAGAAAATAGTTTCTTACCTATAGCCATCCAGACAGCGAAGCGTATCCACGTGCCTCTGTCCAGTTGCATCATTAGGTAGACGTTGACAAACATGCTGACCACTGGGATGAACGGCAACAGGGGCACCTTAAGGGGTCGGAGGTAAAATACAAAGATTATGCAGAGGTCAGTGCGTCAGAAAAAAGAGGCGTCATCCGAGTCGATATTCACCTTAAAATAAGAAATTCTCCTCAACCAAGCCCACAAATTGGAGAAAACAAATATTGTGTAAAAGAGCCTACTTTGTCGTCGATTTTCTGTCATACAGAAATAACAAAACATGCCAAAAATATATTGTGTTGTTCAGGTCAAACAAGGTAAAATATCCCTACCCAATCCCACGTAGGGATATATAGAGCCTATGAGAAGAGTCTATTCGGTGTGGGAGACGGTGTCCAAGCAAGAAACACGAAGGTATGTGTGTGGAAAACATTTAATCAGAGACATTTAACTTGTTTAATATAGGCTGTTAGTAACTCCACTCACTATTTGTAGCTACAGTGGGGAGAACAAGTATTTGATACACTGCCGATATTGCAGCTTTTCCTACTTACAAAGCATGTAGAGGTCTGTAATTTTTATCATAGGTACACTTCAACTGTGAGAGACGGAATCTAAAACAAAATTCTAGAAAATCACATTGTATGATTTTTAAGTAATTAATTTGCATTTTATTGCATGACATAAGTATTTGATACATCAGAAAAGCAGAACGTAATATTTGGTAGAGAAACCTTTGTTTGTAATTACAGAGATCATACGTTTCTTGTAGTTCTTGACCAGGTTTGCACACACTGCAGCAGGGATTTTGGCCCACTCCTCCATACAGACCTTCTCCAGATCCTTCAGGTTTTGGGACTGTCGCTGGGCAATACAGACTTTCAGCTCCCTCCAAAGATTTTCTATTGGGTTCAGGTCTAGAGACTGGCCAGGCCACTCCAGGACCTTGAGATGCTTCTTACGGAGCCACTCCTTAGTTGCCCTGGCTGTGTGTTTCGGGTTGTTGTCATGCTGGAAGACCCAGCCACAACCCATCTTCAATGCTCTTACTGAAGGAAGGAGGTTTTTGGCCAAGAGGTCGCTATACATGGCCCCCTTCATCCTCCCCTCAATACGGTGCAGTCATCCTGTCCCCTTTGCAGAAAAGCATCCCCAAAGAATGTTTCCACCTCCATGCTTCACGGTTGGGATGGTGTTCTTGGGGTTGTACTCATCCTTCTTCTTCCTCCAAATACGGCGAGTGAAGTTTAGACCAAAAAGCTCTATTTTTGTCTCATCAGACCATATGACCTTGTCCCATTCCTCCTCTGGATCATCCAGATGGTCATTGACAAACTTCAGACGTGCCTGGACATGCGCTGGCTTGAGCAGGGGGACCTTGCGTGCGCTGCAGGATTTTAATCCATGACGGCATAGTGTTTTACTAATGGTTTTCTTTGAGAATGTGGTCCTGACGTGTAGTTCTGGGCTGATCCCTCACCTTCCTCATGATCATTGATGCCCCACGAGGTGAGATCTTGCATGGAGCCCCAGACCGAGGGTGATTGACCGTCATCTTGAACTTCTTCCATTTTCTAATAATTGCGCCTACAGTTGTTGCCTTCTTACCAAGCTGCTTGCCTATTGTCCTGTAGCCCATCCCAGCCTTGTGCAGGTCTACAATTTTGTCTCTGATGTCCTTACACAGCTCTCTGGTCTTGGCCATTGTGGAGAGGTTGGAGTCTGTTTGATTGAGTGTGTGGACAGGTGTCTTTTATCCAGGTTCCCAGAGTTCTCCAGAGTTCAAACAGGTGCAGTTAATACAGGTAATGAGTGGAGAACAGGAGGGCTTCTTAAAGAAAAACGAACAGGTCTGTGAGAGCCGGAATTTTTACTGGTTGGTAGGTGATCAAATACTTATGTCAAATACTTATGTCAATAAAATGCAAATTAATTACTTAAAAATCATACAATGTGATTTTCTGGATTTGAGTTTTAGATTCCGTCTCTCACAGTGGAAGTGTACCTCTGATAAAAAAAATTACAGACGTCTACATGCTTTGTAAGTAGGAAAACCTGCAAAATCAGCAGTATATCAAATACTTGTTCTCCCCACTGTATATAGTCTGTTTGTTTGTGTTGTTGGTCTTGGCTAGCTTAATGCTCCGGTCGTTAGCTAGCTGGCACTCATTCACATGGCTGCTAGGACATCACAAGGGGCATTTTATTTAACCTTCATTTAACTAGGCAAGTCTTATTTATAATGACAGTCTAGGAACAGTGGGTTAACTGGTCTAGGAACAGTGGGTTAACTGGTCTAGGAACAGTGGGTTAACTGGTCTAGGAACAGTGGATTAACTGGTCAAGGAACAGTGGATTAACTGGTCTAGGAACAGTGGGTTAACTGCCTTGTTCAGGGGCAGAACAACAGATTGTTACCTTGTCAGCTCGGGGATTAGATCTTGCAACCTTTTGAATACTAGTCCAACACTCTAACCACTAGGCTACATGCTCTAACCACTAGGCTACCTACTCTAACCACTAGGCTACCTGTCTCTAACCATTAGGCTACCTGTCTCTAACCACTAGACTACCTACCTCTAACCACTAGACTACCTGTCTCTAACCACTAGGCTACCTACTCTAACCACTAGGCTACCTACCTCTAACCACTAGACTACCTACCTCTAACCACTAGACTACCTACCTCTAACCACTAGACTACCTGTCTCTAACCACTAGGCTACCTGCTCTAACCACTAGACTACCTGTCTCTAACCACTAGACTACCTACCTCTAACCACTAGACTACCTACCTCTAACCACTAGACTACCTACCTCTAACCACTAGACTACCTACCTCTAACCACTAGACTACCTACCTCTAACCACTAGACTACCTGTATCTAACCACTAGACTACCTGTCTCTAACCACTAGGCTACCTACCTCTAACCACTAAACTACCTGTCTCTAACCACTAGGCTACCTGCCGCCCCGCATGAGGGAAACCTTACAATGTTATGTTTTTCTATGTAGTGAGAACACTCAGAAGCAGGCAGTGTTGAAAAAACATATTTAGATATGTTGTACTTTTCTTAAATGTAGTTTTGTAGTTGACTAAAACAAGCAGACAACAAGTCAAATGGACAATTTGGTTTTCCGTTAAGAAAAAAATCATTAATTTACTCATCAATTCACAATGCAGATTAATGGTCCAATTACCTATGTTGGAACGCTAGGGTCGGGCAATGAATGTATATCTACTGCAGTCACACCCTTTACATTTTTTTAAAACCTTTATTGAACTAGGCAAGTCAGTTAAGAACAAATTCTTATTTTCAATGACGGCCTAGGAACAGTGGGTTAACTGCCTGTTCAGGGGCAGAATGACAGATTTGGACCTTGTCAGCTCGGGGATTTAAACTTGCAACCTTCCGGTTACTAGTCCAACGCTCTAACCACTAGGCTACCCTGCCACCCCCCTTGAAAATACCTCGGCTACAACGTGTTTGTTTTTCCGTAAGGGTACACTACGACTTTATAAATGCCGACAATAAACCTTCTCTGGAGATAGTTTGGATGCGTCTCAATCCATCGCATCCAATAATGTCACACTTCCGCATGAAGATGGGGTGATGGAGTTGTTTGTCAGACCATGAGACATGTAGATGGGGTGTTGGAGGTGTTTGTCAGACCATGAGACATGAAGATGGGGTGATGGAGTTGTTTGTCAGACCATGAGACATGTAGATGGGGTGTTGGAGGTGTTTGTCAGACCATGAGACATGAAGATGGGGTGATGGAGTTGTTTGTCAGACCATGAGACATGTAGATGGGGTGTTGGAGGTGTTTGTCAGACCATGAGACATGTAGATGGGGTGATGGAGGTGTTTGTCAGACCATGAGACATGAAGATGGGGTGTTGGAGGTGTTTGTCAGGCCATGAGACATGAAGATGGGGTGTTGGAGGTGTTTGTCAGACCATGAGACATGAAGATGGGGTGTTGGAGGTGTTTGTCAGGCCATGAGACATGAAGATGGGGTGTTGGAGGTGTTTGTCAGACCATGAGACATGAAGATGGGGTGTTGGAGGTGTTTGTCAGACCATGAGACATCCCAAAAATAGCTATTCTCACAAAATCGTTCATAGCATCCGAATGGTTAGGCCTATAAACTATTATGACCTATCTATGGAAAGATGAGACTCTAACAAACACGATGGTGTTCTACGTTTTGCTTTACAGTCTGAAGTCAGTATAGCAGATCTGCCAACTTATGTCTGTGATTATCACAGTGAGTTCAGGAGAGGTGATTATCACAGTGATTTCAGGAGAGGTGATTATCACAATGAGTTCAGGTGTGACTAGTTGGCAGGAGAGGGGGCGTGTCAAGAGGGTGATTGGGAGTTTGTGGAATGGGCAGGATCCTTCAAAGCAGGCTAGATTGGCAGAAAGTTAACAGCTAGGAGGTTATTTGGTCCAATGTGCTTTATCTTGTTGAGGTGAGAGGTTTTAGTATGGGGTGGATTGGTCTTGGTGTTGGGGTCTTGGTGTTAGGGTCTTGGTGTTGGGGTATTGGTGTTAGGGTCTTGGTGTTAGAGCCTTGGTGTTGGGGTCTTGGTGTTGGGGTCTTGGTGTTGGGGTCTTGGTGTTGGGGTCTTGGTGTTAGGGTCTTGGTGTTGGGGTCTTGGTGTTAGGGTCTTGGTGTTGGGGTCTTGGTGTTGGGGTCTTGGTGTTAGGGTATTGGGGTCTTGGTGTTGGGGTCTTGGTGTTGGGGTCTTGGTGTTGGGGTCTTGGTGTTAGGGTGTAGGGGTCTTGGTGTTGGGGTCTTGGTGTTAGGGTCTTGGTGTTAGGGTCTTGGTGTTAGGGTCTTGGTGTTAGGGTCTTGGTGTTAGGGTCTTGGTGTTAGGGTGTTGGGGTCTTGGTGTTGGGGTCTTCGTGTTAGGGTCTTGGTGTTAGGGTGTTGGGGTCTTGGTGTCGGGGTCTTGATGTTGGGGTGTTGGTGTTAGGGTCTTGGTGTTGGGGTCTTGGTGTTGGGGTCTTGGTGTTAGGGTCTTGGTGTTAGGGTGTTGGGGTCTTGGTGTTGGGGTCTTGGTGTTGGGGTCTTGGTGTTAGGGTCTTGGTGTTAGGGTGTTGGGGTCTTGGTGTTAGGGTGTTGGGGTCTTGGTGTTGGGGTCTTGGTGTTGGGGTCTTGGTGTTAGGGTCTTGGTGTTAGGGTGTTGGGGTCTTGGTGTTGGGGTCTTGGTGGGGTTAGGTATTGTATACCCACCTTAAAGGACAGCTTGGTCTTGCTCTCTGGTTGTCTCCAGATTATAAAGGTGAGGAGAACACACACCATGAAGATGACGGTTAGAGCTACGATGTTCCACACTGCAAATCCACCCTGTACTGCTAGTATACTGAACACCAGGATCAGAAGGCCTATATGGGGAGGAGGATGAGGAGGAGGAGGAGGAGAGGAAGAGGGGAAGAGAGGGAGGAGAGGAGGAAAACACACACCATGAAGATGACGGTCAGAGCTACAATGTTCCACACTGCAGGGAGGCGTGAGGAGAGGGAAGGAGGGAGGAGAGGAGGTGGAAGAGGGGAGGAGAAGAGGAGAGGGAGGAGGAGAGGAGGGCAGGCAATGGAGGAGAGGGGAGGGCAGGCAATAGATGACAGAGGAGAGATTGAAAGGGATGAGAAGGGAGGAGACGACGGAGAAGGATGGGATGGGAGGGGAGGTGTGTGTGTGTCTGTGTAGCTTATCTGTAGTCTTCCTGTACCCCCCTTTACCCATGAGGCTGACAGTGATGTTGACAGTGCAGCCGGACAGGGCTGAGGGTTCAGTGTTGTCAGGGAACAGGACAGTCTTCAGGCTGAAGTGCTCCTTCACACCAGGCAGGATGCCCATACTGGGGGCGGAGATACCATCATTTAGCTCCATCTCCTCCACGGTACTGGCCATCTGATAGGCCAAGGAGCTGGGATGCTCTGGTTGGTACCTGGAACAGAGAGGAGGTTTACTGTGTCTCCTAACCTACTGTGTTAGTTCTCCTAACCTGCTATTTCCCTATTGCAGTGTTTCTCAACCCTCCTCCTTGCGGACTCCCAGATGTTTCATGATTTTTTAACCAGGTAGGCTAGTTGAGAACACCTTTATTTAACCAGGTAGGCTAGTTTAGAACACCTTTATTTAACCAGGTAGGCCAGTTGAGAACACCTTTATTTAACCAGGTAGGCCAGTTGAGAACACCTTTATTTAACCAGGTAGGCCAGTTGAGAACACCTTTATTTAACCAGGTAGGCCAGTTGAGAACAAGTTCCCATTTACAACTGCTACCTGACCAAGATAAAGCATAGTGCGACACAAACAACAACACAGAGTTACACATGGAATAAACAACCGTACAATCAATAGCACAATAGAAAAAAAATAAGTCTATATACAGTGTGTGTGAATGGCGTGAGGAGTTAGGCAATAAATAGACCATAGTAGCGAAGTAATTACAATTTATCAAATTAACACTGGAGTGATAGATGAGCAGATGATGATGTGCAAGTAGAAATACTAGTGTGCAAAGGAGCAGAAAAGTCAAATAAAACAATATGGGGATGAGGTAGAATGGGTGCGCTATTTGCAGATGGGCTATGTACAGCTGCAGCGATCGGTTAGCTGCTCAGATAGATGATGTTAAAAGGTAGTGAGGGAAATAAAAGTCTCCAGCTTCAGCAATTTTTGCAATTTTTTCCAGTCATTGGCAGCAGAGAACTGGAAGGAAAGGGGGCCAAAGGACAAGTTGGCTTTGAAATATACAGTGCCTTGCGAAAGTATTCGGCCCCCTTGAACTTTGCGACCTTTTGCCACATTTCAGGCTTCAAACATAAAGATATAAAACTTAAAAAAATTTTTGTGAAGAATCAACAACAAGTGGGACACAATCATGAAGTGGAACGACATTTATTGGATATTTCAAACTTTTTTAACAAATCAAAAACTGAAAAATTGGGCGTGCAAAATTATTCAGCCCCTTTACTTTCAGTGCAGCAAACTCTCCAGAAGTTCAGTGAGGATCTCTGAATGATCCAATGTTGACCTAAATGACTAATGATGATAAATACAATCCACCTGTGTGTAATCAAGTCTCCGTATAAATGCACCTGCACTGTGATAGTCTCAGAGGTCCGTTAAAAGCGCAGAGAGCATCATGAAGAACAAGGAACACACCAGGCCGTTCCGAGATACTGTTGTAAGTTTAAAGTTTAAAGCCGGATTTGGATACAAAAAGATTTCCCAAGCTTTAAACATCCCAAGGAGCACTGTGCAAGCGATAATATTGAAATGGAAGGAGTATCAGACCACTGCAAATCTACCAAGACCTGGCCGTCCCTCTAAACTTTCAGCTCATACAAGGAGAAGACTGATCAGAGATGCAGCCAAGAGGCCCATGATCACTCTGGATGAACTGCAGAGATCTACAGCTGAGGTGGGAGACTCTGTCCATAGGACAACAATCAGTCGTATATTGCACAAATCTGGCCTTTATGGAAGAGTGGCAAGAAGAAAGCCATTTCTTAAAGATATCCATAAAAAGTGTTGTTTAAAGTTTGCTACAAGCCACCTGGGAGACACACCAAACATGTGGAAGAAGGTGCTCTGGTCAGATGAAACCAAAATTGAACTTTTTGGCAACAATGCAAAACGTGTTTGGCGTAAAAGCAACACAGCTGAACACACCATCCCCACTGTCAACCATGGTGGTGGCAGCATCATGGTTTGGGCCTGCCTTTCTTCAGCAGGGACAGGGAAGATGGTTAAAATTGATGGGAAGATGGATGGAGCCAAATACACGACCATTCTGGAAGAAAACCTGATGGAGTCTGCAAAAGACCTGAGACTGGGACGGAGATTTGTCTTCCAACAAGACAATGATCCAAAACATAAAGCTAAATCTACAATGGAATGGTTCAAAAATAAACATATCCAGGTGTTAGAATGGCCAAGTCAAAGTTCAGACCTGAATCCAATCGAGAATCTGTGGAAAGAACTGAAAACTGCTGTTCACAAATGCTCTCCATCCAACCTCACTGAGCTCGAGCTGTTTTGCAAGGAGGAATGGGAAAAAATGTCAGTCTCTCGATGTGCAAAACTGATAGAGACATACCCCAAGCGACTTACAGCTGTAATCGCAGCAAAAGGTGGCGCTACAAAGTATTAACTTAAGGGGGCTGAATAATTTTGCACGCCCAATTTTTCAGTTTTTGATTTGTTAAAAAAGTTTGAAATATCCAATAAATGTCGTTCCACTTCATGATTGTGTCCCACTTGTTGTTGATTCTTCACAAAAAAATACAGTTTTATATCTTTATGTTTGAATCCTGAAATGAGGCAAAAGGTCGCAAAGTTCAAGGGGGCCGAATACTTTCGCAAGGCACTGTACCTGCTAGAGCGCGTGCTACAGGTGGGTGTTGCTATGGTGACCAGTGAGCTGAGATAAGGCGGAGCTTTACCTAGCAAAGACTTATAGATGACCTGGAGCCAGCGGGTTTGGCGACAGATATGTAGTGAGGGCCAGCCAACGAGAGCATAGAGGTCGCAGGCGTGGGTAGTATATGGGGCTTTGGTAACAAAATGGATGGCACTGTGATAGACTGTATCTAGTTTGCAGAGTATAGTATTGGAAGCTATTTTGTAAATGACATTGCCGAAGTCGAGGATCGGTAGGATAGTCAGTTTTACAAGGGTATGTTTGGCTGCGTGAGTGAAGGCGGCTTGTTGCGAAATAGGAAGCCAATTCTAGATTTAATTTTGGATTGGAGATGTTTAATATGAATTGGAAGGAGAGTTTACAGTCTAGCCAGACACCTAGGTATTTGTAGTTGTCCACGTATTCTAAGTTAGATCCGTCCAGAGTGGTGATGCTAGTCGGGCAGGCGGGTGTGGGCAGCGAACGGTTGACAAGCATGCATTTGGTTTTACTAGCATTTAAGAGCAGTCGGAGACCACGGAAGGAGTGTTGTATGGCATTGAAGCTCGTTTGGAGGTTAACACAGTGTTCAATGAAGGGCCAGATGTAAACAGAATGGTGTCGTCTGCGTAGAGGTGGATCAGGGAATTACCTGCAGCAAGAGCGACGTCGTTGATATGTACAGAGAAAAGAGTCGCCCCGAGAATTGAACCCTGTGGTACCCCCATAGACTGCCAGAGGTCAGGACAACAGGCCTTCCGATTTGACACACTGAACTCTGTCTGAGAAGTAGTTGCTGAACCAGGCGAGGCAGTCATTTGAGAAACGAAGGCTGTTGAGTCTGCCGATAAGAATACGGTGAAAAAAAGCCTTGGCCAGGTCGATGAAGACGGCTGCACTGTAATGTCTTTTATCAATGGCGGTTATGATATCATTTAGTACCTTGAGCGTGGCTGAGGTGCACCCCTGACCAGCTCGGAAACTGGATTGCACAGCGGAGAAGGTACGGTGGGATTTGAAATGGTCAGTGATCTGTTTATTGACTTGGCTTTCGAAGATTTTAGAAAGGCAGGGCAGGATGGAAATCGGTCTGTAACAGTTTGGGTCTAGAGTGTCACCCCCTTTGAAGAGGGGGATGACCGCGGCAGCTTTCCAATCTTTGGGGATCTTGGACAATATGGAATAGAGGTTGAACCGACTGGTAATAGGGGTTGCAACAATGGCGGCGGATAATTTTAGAAAGAGAGGGTCAGATTGTCTAGCCTGGCTGATTTGTAAGGGTCCAGGTTTTGCAGCTCTTTCAGAACATCTGCTCTCTGGATTTGGGTGAAGGAGAAGCTGGGAAGCTGGGGAGGATTGGGCAAGAGGCTGCGGGGGGTGCGGAGCTGTTGGCCGAGGTTGGGGTAGCCAGGAGGAAAGCATGGCCAGCTGTAGAAAAATGCTTCTTTAAATTCTCGATTATCGTTTTATCGGTGGTGACAGTGTTTCCTAGCCTCAGTGCAGTGGGCAACTGGGAGGAGATGCTCTTATTCTCCATGGACTTTACAGTGTCCCAGAGCTTTTTGGAGTTAAAGGATGCAAATTTCTATTTGAAAAAGCAAGTCTTTGCTTTCCTGACTGACTGCTTGTAGTGGTTCCTGACTTCCCTGAAAAGTTGCATATCGCCGGGACTATTCGATGCTAGTGCAGTCCGCCACATGATGTTTTTGTGCTGGTCAAGGGCAGTCAGGTCTGGAGTGAACCAATGACTCTATATTTTCTTAGTTCAACATTTTTTGAAAGGGGCATGCTTACAGTGCCTTGCGAAAGAATTCGGCCCCCTTGAACTTTGGAACCTTTTGCCACATTTCAGGCTTCAAACATGAAGATATAAAACTGTATTTTTTTGTGAAGAATCAACAACAAGTGGGACACAATCATGAAGTGGAACGACATTTATTGGATATTTCAAACTTTTTTAACAAATCAAAAACTGAAAAATTGGGTGTGCAAAATTATTCAGCCCCCTTAAGTTAATACTTTGTAGCGCCACCTTTTGCTGCGATTACATCTGTAAGTCGCTTGGGGTATGTCTCTATCAGTTTTGCACATCGAGAGACTGAAATTTTTTCCCATTCCTCCTTGCAAAACAGCTCGAGCTCAGTGAGGTTGGACAGAGAGCATTTGTGAACAGCAGTTTTCAGTTCTTTCCACAGATTCTCGATTGGATTCAGGTCTGGACTTTGACTTGGCCATTCTAACACCTGGACATGTTTATTTTTGAACCATTCCATCGTAGATTTTGCTTTATGTTTTGGATCATTGTCTTGTTGGAAGACAAATCTCCGTCCCAGTCTCAGGTCTTTTGCAGACTCCATCAGGTTTTCTTCCAGAATGGTCCTGTATTTGGCTCCATCCATCTTCCCATCAATTTTAACCATCTTCCCTGTCCCTGCTGAAGAAAAGCAGGCCCATGTTTGACAGTGGGGATGGTGTGTTCAGCTGTGTTGCTTTTACGCCAAACATTTTGCATTGTTGCCAAAAAGTTCAACTTTGGTTTCATCTGACCAGAGCACCTTCTTCCACATGTTTGGTGTGTCTCCCAGGTGGCTTGTGGCAAACTTTAAACAACACTTTTTATGGATATATTTAAGAAATGGCTTTCTTCTTGCCACTCTTCCATAAAGGCCAGATTTGTGCAATATGCGACTGATTGTTGTCCTATTGACAGAGTCTCCCACCTCAGCTGTAGATCTCTGCAGTTCATCCAGAGTGATCATGGGCCTCTTGGCTGCATCTCTGATCAGTCTTCTCCTTGTATGAGCTGAAAGTTTAGAGGGACGGCCAGGTCTTGGTAGATTTTCAGGGGTCTGATACTCCTTCCATTTCAATATTATCGCTTGCACAGTGCTCCTTGGGATGTTTAAAGCATGGGAAATCTTTTTGTATCCAAATCCGGCTTTAAACTTCTTCACAACAGTATCTCGGACCTGCATGGTGTGTTCCTTGTTCTTCATGATGCTCTCTGCGCTTTTAACGGACCTCTGAGACTATCACAGTGCAGGTGCATTTATACGGAGACTTGATTACACACAGGTGGATTGTATTTATCATCATTAGTCATTTAGGTCAACATTGGATCATTCAGAGATCCTCACTGAACTTCTGGAGAGAGTTTGCTGCACTGAAAGTAAAGGGGCTGAATAATTTTGCACGCCCAATTTTTCAGTTTTTGATTTGTTAAAAAAGTTTGAAATATCCAAAAAATGTTGTTCCACTTCATGATTGTGTCCCACTTGTTGTTGATTCTTCACAAAAAAATACAGTTTATATCTTTATATTTGAAGCCTGAAATGTGGCAAAAGGTCGCAAAGTTCAAGGGGGCCGAATACTTTCGCAAGGCACTGTATTTAAGATGGTGAGGTAATTACGTTTAAAGAACAACAATGCATCCTCTACTGACAGGATGAGGTCAATATTCTTCCAGAATACCTGTGACAGGTCAATTAGAAAGGCCTGCTGCTCGCAGAAGTGTTTTAGGGAGCGTTTGACAGTGATCAGGTGTGGTCGTTTGACCGCAGACCCATTAAGGCAATGAGGCAGTGATCGCTGAAATCCTGATTGAAAACAGCAGAGGTGTATTTGGAGTGCAAGTTGGTCAGGATAATATCTATGAGAGTCCCCATCTTTAGGGATATAGGGTTATACCTGGTGTGTTCCTTGATAATTTGTGTGAGATTGAGGGTATCTAGCTTAGATTGTAGGACTGCCGGGGTGTTAAGCATATCCCAGTTTAGGTCACCTAACAGAACAAACTCTGAAGATAGATGGGGGGCAATCAATTCACATATAGTGTCCAGGGTACAGCTGGGAGCTGAGGGGGTCTTTAACAGGTGGCAACAGTGCATTTGCACTTGTTTCTAGAGAGATTCATTTGTAAAATGAGCAGCTCAAACTGTTTGGGCACAGACCTGGAAAGTATGACAGAACTTTGCAGGCTATCTCTGCAGTAGATTGCAACTTCTCCCCTTTTTTGTCAGTTCTATCTTGATGGAAAATGTTGTAGTTGTGTATGGGAATCTCAGAATTTGTGGCGGCCTTCCTAAACCAGGATTCAGAAATGGCAAGGACATCAGCGTTGGCGGAGTGTGCTAAGGCAGTGAGTAAAACCAACTTAGGGAGGAGGCTTCTGATGTTTTCATGCATGAAACCAAGGCTTTTTTGGTTACAGAATTCAGCAAATGAGAGCACCTGGGGACACACAGGGCCTGGGTTAACCTCCACATCACCCGAGGAACAGAGGAGGAGTAGGATGAGGGTATGGCTAAAGGCTGTCAAGACTGGTCATCTAGTGCGTTGAGGACAGAGAATAAAAGGAGCAGATTTCTGGACGTGGTAGAATAGATTCAGGGCTTAATGTGCAGACAGGGGTATGGTGGGGTGCGGGTACAGCGGAGGTAAGCCCAGGCACTGGGTGATGATAAGAGAGGTTGCGTCTCTGGACATGCTGGTTATACTGGGTGAGGTCACCGCATGTGTGGGGGGCTGGGACAAAGAAGGTATCTGAGGCATGTTGATTGCGACTAGGGGCTCCACAGTAAACTAAAACAATGATAACTATCCTAAACAACAGTATACAAGGCATTTTGACATTTGAGAGAGACATAAAGCGATGATGATTAATTGTTAAGTTGAATCAGGTGTGCTAGTTCTGGAATATATTAAATACATGGAACCGCTGGGGGGGTCCAGAGGAAAGGTTTGAGAAACACTGTCCTATTGTGCTATGTAGGTAATCTGGTGGACAGACTATGTAAACATAAATGGTAGCGTTGATCTGTCATGATACAACGAGATGCATATGAGACAACAAGCAGCAGTGCTTTGGATAAATCGTGATTTTGTATCTTTCACATTTCGGAAGGGGAGGCTCATAGACTTGCCCGTAACTTGCAAAGAGAGAGGGTGGAGCTCTTTGTTCTGGTGTTATGATACTGATGATTTGTTGCCACAGACGGTTTGTTTACGTTTCTGGCTAGATGGATTAGTCCTACAGCTCTATCTAGTAGTGACATTGGGGACAACAATTAACTTTATCATTGTAGCAAAACCGAACCTTTTTCCTAACTTTAAACCTCATCCTTCTAACCTGCTAAATTAATTCAGCTAAACTGCTAAATTAGTTATCCTAGTCTGCCAATTTAATTATCCTAACCTGCTGTGTTAGTTCTCCTAACCTGCTGTGTTTGTTCTCCTAACCTGCTGTGTTAGTTCTCCTAACCTGCTGTGTTAGTTCTCCTAACCTGCTGTGTTAGTTCTCCTAACCTGCTGTGTTTGTTCTCCTAACCTGCCTTGTTAGTTCTCCTAACCTGCTGTGTTAATCATCCTAAACACATGGCTTAGTTCTCCTAACCTGCTTTGTTAGTTCTCCTAACCTGCTGTCTTAGTTCTCCTAACCTGCTGTGTTAGTTATCCTAACCTGATGTCTTAGTTCTCCTAACCTGCTGTGTTAGTTCTCTTAACCTGCTCTGTTAACAGACCATCAGTATTACCACGCCAGTACTCTTAAGGTTAGAGGACATAGTCTGATCCTCGTTCAATCTCTTAGGTTTAGAGGACACAGTCAGAACGAGGATCAATCTCTTAGGGTTAGAGGACACAGGCAGACCATTACAGATGGAGATGATCCTTTTTTAATGGGCGTCATCTGTTGATAGATATGATTGTCCTCTAACCTGAGTACCAGAACACAGGGTTTAGGGTTCAGGATACTAACCTGAGTACCAGAACACAGGGTTTAGGGTTCAGGATACTAACCTGAGTACCAGAACACAGTGTGTAGGGTTCAGGATACTAACCTGAGTACCAGAACACAGGGTGTAGGGTTCAGGATACTAACCTGAGTACCAGAACGCAGGCTGCAACCAGGGTGTAGGCCAGCAGAGTACCTATAGACATCAGATCTACCAGGTCCTTCAGGTCAAACAGAAAGGCCATGATAGCTGGGGGAGAGACAGAAAGGCCATGATAGCTGGGGGAGAGACATAAAAGCCATGATAGCTGGGGGAGAGACAGAAAGGTCATGATAGCATTAGGAAGAGACAGAAAGGCCATAAGGCCATGATAGCTGGGGGAGAGACAGAAAGGCCATGATAGCTTTGGGGAGAGACAGAAAGGCCATAAGGCCACAATAGCTGGGGGAGAGACAGAAAGGCCATAAGGCCATGATAGCTGGAGGAGAGACAGAAAGGCCATGATAGCTGGGGGAGAGACAGAAAGGCCATGATAGCTGGGGGAGAGACAGAAAGGCCATGATAGCTTTGGGGAGAGACAGAAAGGCCATAAGGCAACGATAGCTGGGGGAGAGACAGAAAGGCCATAAGGCCATGATAGCTGGAGGAGAGACAGAAAGGCCATGATAGCTGGGGGAGAGACAGAAAGGCCATAAGGCCATGATAGCTGGGAGGAGAGACAGAAAGGCCATGATAGCTGGGGGAGAGACAGAAAGTCCATAAAGCCATGATAGCTGGGAGGAGAGACAGAAAGGCCATGATAGCTGGAGGAGAGACAGAAAGGCCATGATAGCTGGAGGAGAGACAGAAAGGCCATGATAGCTGGGAGAGAGACAGACAGGCCATGATAGCTTTGGGGAGAGACAGAAAGGCCATAAGGCCATGATAGCTGGGGGAGAGACAGAAAGGCCATGATAGCTGGAGGAGAGACAGAAAGGCCATGATAGCTGGAGGAGAGACAGAAAGGCCATGATAGCTGGGGGATCGACAGGAAGGCCATGATAGTTGGGGGAGAGATAGAAAGACCATGATAGCTTTTGGGAGAGACAGAAAGGCCATAAGGCCATGATTGTTACGGTGCGTGAATGAGGACCCAAAAGCGAATTAACTTAAACAGAGCTTCTTTAATTACCAAACATAGGTAGGCTCAGACGGACCGGCAGATTCCGACAGGACAAGACAAGGTTACAGCAAACATGACGACAGTCTGGTTCAGGCATGAAACACAACAAACAAGAAACCGACAAGGACAGGAACAAAAACAGAGAGAGATATAGGGGACTAATCAGAGGGAAAAAGGGAACAGGTGGGAAAAGGGGTGACGAGGTGGTTAGGAGGAGACAAGGCACAGCTGGGGGAAAGAGGGGGAGAAAAGGTAACCTAACAACGACCAGCAGAGGGAGACAGGGTGAAGGGAAAGGACAGAGACAAGACACAACATGACAGTACATGACAATGATAGCTGGAGGAGAGACAGAAAAGCCATGATAGCTGGAGGAGAGACAGAAAGGCCATAAGCCCATGATAGCTGGAGGAGAGACAGAAAGGCCATGATAGCTGGGGGAGAGACAGAAAGGCCATGGTAGCTGGGGGAGAGACAGAAAGGCCATAAGGCCATGATAGCTGGAGGAGAGACAGAAAGGCCATAAGGCCATGATAGCTGGGGGAGAGACAGAAAGGCCATTATAGCTTGGGGAGAGACAGAAAGGCCATAAGGCCATGATAGCTGGAGGAGAGACAGAAAGGTCATAAGGCCATGATAGCTGGGGAGAGACAGAAAGGCCATGATAGCTGGGGGAGAGACAGAAAGGCCATGATAGCTGGGGGAGAGACAGAAAGGCCATTATAGCTTGGGGAGAGACAGAAAGGCCATAAGGCCATGATAGCTGGAGGAGAGACAGAAAGGTCATAAGGCCATGATAGCTGGGGAGAGACAGAAAGGCCATGATAGCTGGGGGAGAGACAGAAAGGACATGATAGCTGGGGGAGAGACAGAAAGGCCATGATAGCTGGGGGAGAGACAGAAAGGTCATGATAGCTGGGGGAGAGACAGAAAGGCCACGATAGCTGGAGGAGAGACAGAAAGGCCATGAAAGCTGGAGGAGAGACAGAAAGGCCATAAGGCCATGATAGCTGGGGAGAGACAGAAAGGCCATAATGCCATGATAGCTGGGGGAGAGACAGAAAGGCCATGATAGCTGGAGGAGAGACAGAAAGGTCATAAGGCCATGATAGCTGGAGGAGAGACAGAAAGGCCATAAGGCCATGATAGCTGGGGAGAGACAGAAAGTCCATGATAGCTGGGCGAGAGACAGAAAGGTCATGGTAGCTGGGGGAGAGACAGAAAGGCCATAAGGCCATGATAGCTGGAGGAGAGACAGAAAGGCCATAAGGCCATGATAGCTGGGGGAGAGACAGAAAGGCCATTATAGCTTGGGGAGAGACAGAAAGGCCATAAGGCCATGATAGCTGGAGGAGAGACAGAAAGGTCATAAGGCCATGATAGCTGGAGGAGAGACAGAAAGGTCATAAGGCCATGATAGCTGGGGAGAGACAGAAAGGCCATGATAGCTGGGGGAGAGACAGAAAGGCCATGATAGCTGGGGGAGAGACAGAAAGGCCATTATAGCTTGGGGAGAGACAGAAAGGCCATAAGGCCATGATAGCTGGAGGAGAGACAGAAAGGTCATAAGGCCATGATAGCTGGGGAGAGACAGAAAGGCCATGATAGCTGGGGGAGAGACAGAAAGGACATGATAGCTGGGGGAGAGACAGAAAAGCCATGATAGCTGGGGGAGAGACAGAAAGGTCATGATAGCTGGGGGAGAGACAGAAAGGCCACGATAGCTGGAGGAGAGACAGAAAGGCCATGAAAGCTGGAGGAGAGACAGAAAGGCCATAAGGCCATGATAGCTGGGGAGAGACAGAAAGGCCATAATGCCATGATAGCTGGGGGAGAGACAGAAAGGCCATGATAGCTGGAGGAGAGACAGAAAGGTCATAAGGCCATGATAGCTGGAGGAGAGACAGAAAGGCCATAAGGCCATGATAGCTGGGGAGAGACAGAAAGGCCATGATAGCTGGGCGAGAGACAGAAAGGTCATGGTAGCTGGGGGAGAGACAGAAAGGCCATGATAGCTGGAGGAGAGACGGAATACCATAAGGCCATGATAGCTGGTGGAGAGACAGAAAGGTCATGATAGCTGAAGGAGAGACAGAAAGGCCATGAGGCCATGATAGCTGGAGGAGAGACAGAAAGTCCATAAGGCCATGATAGCTGGGGAGAGACAGAAAGGCCATGATAGCTGGGGGAGAGACAGAAAGGCCATAAGGCCATGATAGCTGGGGAGAGACAGAAAGGCCATAAGGCCATGATAGCTGGGGTAGAGACAGAAAGGCCATGATAGCTGGGGGAGAGACAGAAAGGACATGATAGCTGGGGGAGAGACAGAAAGGCCATGATAGCTGGGGGAGAGACAGAAAGGACATGATAGCTGAGGGAGAGACAGAAAGGCCATGATAGCTGGAGGAGAGACAGAAAGGCCATGATAGCTGGAGGAGAGACAGAAAGGCCATAAGGCCATGATAGCTGGGGAGAGACAGAAAGGCCATAATGCCATGATAGCTGGGGGAGAGTTAGAAAGGCCATGATAGCTGGAGGAGAGACAGAAAGGTCATAAGGCCATGATAGCTGGAGGAGAGACAGAAAGGCCATAAGGCCATGATAGCTGGGGAGAGACAGAAAGGCCATGATAGCTGGGCGAGAGACAGAAAGGTCATGGTAGCTGGGGGAGAGACAGAAAGGCCATGATAGCTGGAGGAGAGACAGAAAGGAGGCCATGATAGCTGGAGGAGAGACAGAAAGGCCATGATAGCTGGGGTAGAGACAGAAAGGCCATGATAGCTGGGGGAGAGACAGAAAGGACATGATAGCTGGGGGAGAGACAGAAAGGCCATGATAGCTGGGGGAGAGACAGAAAGGACATGATAGCTGGGGGAGAGACAGAAAGGACATGATAGCTGGGGGAGAGACAGAAAGGCCATGATAGCTGGAGGAGAGACAGAAAGGCCATGATAGTTGGAGGAGAGACAGAAAGGCCATGATAGCTGATTGAGAGACAGAAAGGCCATGATAGCTGAGGGAGAGACAGAAAGGCCATGATAGCTGGGGGAGAGACAGAAAGGCCATAAGGCCATGATAGCTGGAGGAGAGACAGAAAGGCCATAAGGCCATGATAGCTGGGGAGAGACAGAAAGGCCATAAGGCCATGATAGCTGGACGAGAGACAGAAAGGCCATAAGGCCATGATAGCTGGGGGAGAGACAGAAAGGCCATAAGGCCATGATAGCTGGAGGAGAGACAGAAAGGCCATAAGGCCATGATAGCTGGGGGAGAGACAGAAAGGCCATAAGGCCATGATAGCTGGGGAGAGACAGAAAGGCCATAAGGCCATGATAGCTGGGGTAGAGACAGAAAGGCCATGATAGCTGGGAGAGAGACATAAAGGCCATGAAAGCTGGGGAGAGACAGAAAGGCCATGATAGCTGGAGGAGAGACAGAAAGGCCATGATAGCTAGGGGAGAGACAGAAAGGCAATAAGGCCATGATTGCTGGAGGAGAGACAGAAAGGCCATAAGGCCATGATAGCTGGAGGAGAGACAGAAAGGCCTTAAGGCCATGAAAGCTGGGGGAGAGACAGAAAGTCCATAAGGCCATGATAGCTGGGGAGAGACAGAAAGTCCATAAGGCCATGATAGCTGGGGGAGAGACAGAAAGGCCATGATAGCTGGGGAGAGACAGAAAGGCCATAAGGCCATGATAGCTGGAGGAGAGAAAGAAAGGCCATGATAGCTGGGGGAGAGACAGAAAGGCCAAAAGGCCATGATAGCTGGGGAGAGACAGAAAGGCCATAAGGCCATGATAGCTGGAGGAGAGACAGAAAGGCCATGATAGCTGGAGGAGAGACAGAAAGGCCATAAGGCCATGATAGCTGGGGGAGAGACAGGAAGGCCATGATAGCTGGGGGAGAGACAGAAAGGCCATGACAGCTGGGGGAGAGACAGAAAGGCCATAATAGCTGGGGGAGAGACAGAAAGGCCATGATAGCTGGGGGAGAGACAGAAAGGCCATGACAGCTGGGGGAGAGACAGAAAGGCCATGATAGCTGGGGGAGAGACAGAAAGGCCATGATAGCTGGGGAAGAGACAGAAAGGCCATGATAGCTGTGAGAGAGACAGAAAGGCCATGATAGCTGGGGGAGAGACATAAAGGCCATGATAGCTGTGTGAGGGACAGAAAGGCGATAAGGCCATGATAGCTGGAGGAGAGACAGAAAGGCCATAAGGCCATGATAGCTGGAGGAGAGACAGAAAGGCCATAAGGCCATGATAGCTGGGGAGAGACAGAAAGGCCTTAAGGCCATTAAAGCTGGGGAAGAGACAGAAAGTCCATAAGGCCATGATAGCTGGGGGAGAGACAGAAAGGCCATGATAGCTTGGGAGAGAGACAGAAAGGCCATAAGGCCATGATGGCTGGGGATGAGACAGAAAGGCCATGATAGCTGGGGAGAGACAGAAAGGCCATAAGGCAATGATGGCTGTGGGAGAGACAGAAAGGCCATGATAGCTGGGGAGAGACAGAAAGGACATGATCGCTGGAGGAGAGACAGAAAGGCCATGATAGCTGGAGGAGAGACAGAAAGGCCATGATAGCTGGGGGAGAGACAGAAAGGCCATG
Organism: Oncorhynchus mykiss; assembly: GCF_013265735.2. Taxonomy (NCBI): domain Eukaryota; kingdom Metazoa; phylum Chordata; class Actinopteri; order Salmoniformes; family Salmonidae; genus Oncorhynchus; species Oncorhynchus mykiss. The sequence goes on from NC_048574.1 coordinate 2,330,390, forward strand.
ATAGCTGGAGGAGAGACAGAAAGGCCATAAGGCCATGATAGCTGGTGGAGAGACAGGAAGGCCATGATAGCTGGGGGAGAGACAGAAAGGCCATGACAGCTGGGGGAGAGACAGAAAGGCAATGATAGCTGGGGAGAGACAGAAAGGCCATAAGGCCATGATAGCTGGAGGAGAGACAGAAAGGCCATGATAGCTGGAGGAGAGACAGAAAGGCCATAAGGCCATGATAGCTGGGGGAGACACAAGAAGGCCATGATAGCTGGGGGAGAGACAGAAAGGCCATGATAGCTGGAGGAGAGACAGAAAGGCCAGGAGGCCATGATAGCTGGGGGAGAGACAGGAAGGCCATGTTAGCTGGGGAGAGACAGAAAGGCCATGATAGCTGGGGAAGAGACAGAAAGGCCATGATAGCTGGGGGAGAGACATGAAGGCCATGATAGCTGTGTGAGGGACAGAAAGGCGATGAGGCCATGATAGCTGGGGGAGAGACAGAAAGTTCATGATAGCTGGGGGAGAGACAGAAAGACCATGATAGCTGGAGGAGAGACAGAAAGGCCATGATAGCTGGGGGAGAGACAGAAAGGCCATGATAGCTGGGGGAGAGACAGAAAGGCCATGATAGCTGGGGGAGAGACAGAAAGGCCATGATAGCTGGGGGAGAGACAGAAAGGCCATGATAGCTGGGGGAGAGACAGAAAGGCCATGATAGCTGTGGGAGAGACAGAAAGGCCATGATAGCTGTGGGAGAGACAGAAAGGCCACGAGAGCTGGGGGAGAGACAGAAAAGCCATGGGAGCTGGGGGAGAGACAGAAAGGCCATTATAGCTGGGGGAGAGACAGAAATTGCCATGATAGCTGGGGGAGAGACAGAAAGGCGATAAGTCCATGATAGCTGGGGGAGAGACAGAAAGGCCATTATAGCTGGGGCAGAGACAGAAAGGCCATGATAGCTTGGGGAGAGACAGAAAGGCCATGATAGCTGGGGGAGAGACATAAAGGCCATGATAGCTGTGTGAGGGACAGAAAGGCGATAAGGCCATGATAGCTGGAGGAGAGACAGAAAGGCCATAAGGCCATGATAGCTGGGGAGAGACAGAAAGGCCTGAAGGCCATGAAAGCTGGGGAAGAGACAGAAAGTCCATAAGGCCATGATAGCTGGGGGAGAGACAGAAAGGCCATGATAGCTTGGGAGAGAGACAGAAAGGCCATAAGGCCATGATGGCTGGGGGAGAGACAGAAAGGCCATGATAGCTGGGGAGAGACAGAAAGGCCATAAGGCAGTGATGGCTGGGGGAGAGACAGAAAGGCCATGATAGCTGGGGAGAGACAGAAAGGACATGATCGCTGGAGGAGAGACAGAAAGGCCATGATAGCTGGAGGAGAGACAGAAAGGCCATGATAGCTGGGGGAGAGACAGAAAGGCCATGATAGCTGGAGGAGAGACAGAAAGGCCATAAGGCCATGATAGCTGGGGGAGAGACAGGAAGGCCATGATAGCTGGGGGAGAGACAGAAAGGCCATGACAGCTGGGGGAGAGACAGAAAGGCAATGATAGCTGGGGAGAGACAGAAAGGCCATAAGGCCATCATAGCTGGAGGAGAGACAGAAAGGCCATGATAGCTGGAGGAGAGACAGAAAGGCCATAAGGCCATGAAAGCTGGGGGAGAGACAAGAAGGCCATGATAGCTGGGGGAGAGACAGAAAGGCCATGATAGCTGGAGGAGAGACAGAAAGGCCATGATAGCTGTGGGAGAGACAGAAAGGCCATGATAGCTGGGGGAGAGACATAAAGGCCATGATAGCTGTGTGAGGGACAGAAAGGCGATGAGGCCATGATAGCTGGGGGAGAGACAGAAAGTTCATGATAGCTGGGGGAGAGACAGAAAGACCATGATAGCTGGAGGAGAGACAGAAAGGCCATGATAGCTGGGGGAGAGACAGAAAGGCCATGATAGCTGGGGGAGAGACAGAAAGGCCATGATAGCTGGGGGAGAGACAGAAAGGCCATGATAGCTGGGGGAGAGACAGAAAGGCCATGATAGCTGGGGGAGAGACAGAAAGGCCATGATAGCTGGGGGAGAGACAGAAAGGCCATGATAGCTGTGGGAGAGACAGAAAGGCCATGATAGCTGTGGGGGAGACAGAAAGGCCACGAGAGCTGGGGGAGAGACAGAAAAGCCAGGGGAGCTGGGGGAGAGACAGAAAGGCCATTATAGCTGGGTGAGAGACAGAAATTGCCATGATAGCTGGGGGAGAGACAGAAAGGCGATAAGTCCATGATAGCTGGGGGAGAGACAGAAAGGCCATGATAGCTGGGGCAGAGACAGAAAGGCCATGATAGCTGGGGGAGAGACAGAAAGGCCATGATAGCTGGGGGAGAGACAGAAAGGCCATGATAGCTGTGGGAGAGACAGAAAGGCCATGATAGCTGGGGGAGAGACAGAAAGGTCATGATAGCTGGGGGAGATACATAAAGGCCATGATAGCTGAGGGAGGGACAGAAAGGCGATAAGGCCATGATAGCTGGGGGAGAGACAGAAAGGCCATGATAGCTGGGGGAGAGACAGAAAGGCCATGATAGCTGGATGAGAGACAGAAAGAACATGATAGCTGGGGGAGAAACAGAAAGGCCATGATAGCTGGGGGAGAGACAGAAAGGCCATGATAACTGGGGGAGAGACAGAAATGCCATGATAGCTGGGGGAGAGACAGAAAGGCCATGATAGCTGGGGGAGAGACAGAAAGGCCATGATAGCTGGGGGAGAGACAGAAAGGCCATGATAGCTGGGGGAGAGACAGAAAGGCCATGATAGCTGGGGGAAAGACAGAAAGGCCATGATAGCTGGGGGAGAGACAGAAAGGCCATGATAGTTGGGGTAAAGACAGAAGGGCCATGATAGCTGGGGGAGAGACAGAAAGGCCATGATAGCTGTGGGAGAGACAGAAAGGCCATGATAGCTGGGGGAGAGACAGAAAGGTCATGATAGCTGGGGGAGATACATAAAGGCCATGATAGCTGAGGGAGGGACAGAAAGGCGATAAGGCCATGATAGCTGGGGGAGAGACAGAAAGGCCATGATAGCTGGGGGAGAGACAGAAAGGCCATGATAGCTGGATGAGAGACAGAAAGAACATGATAGCTGGGGGAGAAACAGAAAGGCCATGATAGCTGGGGGAGAGACAGAAAGGCCATGATAGCTGGGGGAGAGACAGAAAGGCCATGATAGCTGGGGGAGAGACAGAAAGGCCATGATAGCTGGGGGAGAGACAGAAAGGCCATGATAGCTGGGGGAAAGACAGAAAGGCCATGATAGCTGGGGGAGAGACAGAAAGGCCATGATAGTTGGGGTAAAGACAGAAAGGCCATGATAGCTGGGGGAGAGACAGAAAGGCCATGATAGCTGGGGGAGAGACAGAAAGGCCATGATAGCTGGAGGAGAGACAGAAAGGCCATGATAGCTGGAGGAGAGCGAAAAGAAATGCCATGATAGCTGGAGGAGAGACAGAAAGGCCATAAGGCCATGATAGCTGGGGAGAGACAGAAAGGCCATGATAGCTGAGGGAGAGACAGAAAGGCCATGATACCTGAGGGAGAGACAGAAAGGCCATGATAGCTGAGGGAGAGACAGAAAGGCCATGATAGCTGAGGGAGAGACAGAAAGGCCATGATAGCTGGGGGAGAGACAGAAAGGCCATGATAGCTGTGGGAGAGACAGAAAGGCCATGATAGCTGGGGGAGAGACAGAAAGGTCATGATAGCTGGGGGAGATACATAAAGGCCATGATAGCTGAGGGAGGGACAGAAAGGCGATAAGGCCATGATAGCTGGGGGAGAGACAGAAAGGCCATGATAGCTGGGGGAGAGACAGAAAGGCCATGATAGCTGGATGAGAGACAGAAAGAACATGATAGCTGGGGGAGAAACAGAAAGGCCATGATAGCTGGGGGAGAGACAGAAAGGCCATGATAACTGGGGGAGAGACAGAAATGCCATGATAGCTGGGGGAGAGACAGAAAGGCCATGATAGCTGGGGGAGAGACAGAAAGGCCATGATAGCTGGGGGAGAGACAGAAAGGCCATGATAGCTGGGGGAGAGACAGAAAGGCCATGATAGCTGGGGGAAAGACAGAAAGGCCATGATAGCTGGGGGAGAGACAGAAAGGCCATGATAGTTGGGGTAAAGACAGAAAGGCCATGATAGCTGGGGGAGAGACAGAAAGGACATGATAGCTGGGGGAGAGACAGAAAGGCCATGATAGCTGGGGGAGAGACAGAAAGGCCATGATAGCTGTGGGAGAGACAGAAAGGCCATGATAGCTGGGGGAGAGACAGAAAGGTCATGATAGCTGGGGGAGATACATAAAGGCCATGATAGCTGAGGGAGGGACAGAAAGGCGATAAGGCCATGATAGCTGGGGGAGAGACAGAAAGGCCATGATAGCTGGGGGAGAGACAGAAAGGCCATGATAGCTGGATGAGAGACAGAAAGAACATGATAGCTGGGGGAGAAACAGAAAGGCCATGATAGCTGGGGGAGAGACAGAAAGGCCATGATAGCTGGGGGAGAGACAGAAAGGCCATGATAGCTGGGGGAGAGACAGAAAGGCCATGATAGCTGGGGGAGAGACAGAAAGGCCATGATAGCTGGGGGAAAGACAGAAAGGCCATGATAGCTGGGGGAGAGACAGAAAGGCCATGATAGTTGGGGTAAAGACAGAAAGGCCATGATAGCTGGGGGAGAGACAGAAAGGCCATGATAGCTGGGGGAGAGACAGAAAGGCCATGATAGCTGGAGGAGAGACAGAAAGGCCATGATAGCTGGAGGAGAGCGAAAAGAAATGCCATGATAGCTGGAGGAGAGACAGAAAGGCCATAAGGCCATGATAGCTGGGGAGAGACAGAAAGGCCATGATAGCTGAGGGAGAGACAGAAAGGCCATGATACCTGAGGGAGAGACAGAAAGGCCATGATAGCTGAGGGAGAGACAGAAAGGCCATGATAGCTGAGGGAGAGACAAAAAGGCCATGATAGCTGGGGGAGAGACAGAAAGGCCATGATAGCTGAGGGAGAGACAGGAAGGCCATGATAGCTGGGGAGAGACAGAAAGGCCATGATAGCTGGGGAGAGACAGAAAGGCCATGATAGCTGGGGGAGAGACAGAAAGGCCATGATAGCTGGGGGAGAGACAGAAAGGCCATGATAGCTGGGGGAGAGACAGAAGGCAATGATAGCTGGGGAGAGACAGAAAGGCCATGATAGATGAGGAGAGACAGGAAGGCCATAAGGCCATGATGGCTGGGGGAGAGACATAAAGGCCATGATAGCTGGGAGAGAGACATAAAGGCCATGAAAGCTGGGGAGAGACAGAAAGGCCATGATTGCTGGAGGAGAGACAGAAAGGCCATGATAGCTAGGGGAGTGACAGAAAGGCAATAAGGCCATGATTGCTGGAGGGGAGACAGAAAGGCCATAAGGCCATGATAGCTGGAGGAGAGACAGAAAGGCCATAAGGCCATGATAGCTGGGGAGAGACAGAAAGGCCTTAAGGCCATGAAAGCTGGGGGAGAGACAGAAAGTCCATAAGGCCATGATAGCTGGGGAGAGACAGAATGGCCATGATAGCTGGGGGAGAGACAGAAAGGCCATGATAGCTGGGGGAGAGACAGAAAGGCCATGATAGCTGGGGGAGAGACAGAATGGCCATGATAGCTGTGGGAGAGACAGAAAGGCCACAAGAGCTGGGGGAGAGACAGAAAGGCCATGGGAGCTGGGGGAGAGACAGAAAGGCCATTATAGCTGGGGGAGAGACAGAAATTGCCATGATAGCTGGGGGAGAGACAGAAAGGCGATAAGGCCATGATAGCTGGGGGAGAGACAGAAAGGCCATGATAGCTTGGGGAGAGACAGAAAGGCCATGATAGCTGGGGCAGAGACAGAAAGGCCATGATAGCTGGGGGAGAGACAGAAAGGCCATGATAGCTGGGGGAGAGACAGAAAGGCCATGATAGCTGAGGGAGGGACAGAAAGGCGATAAGGCCATGATAGCTGGGGGAGAGACAGAAAGGCCATGATAGCTGGGGGAGAGACATAAAGACCATGATAGCTGAGGGAGGGACAGAAAGGCGATAAGGCCATGATAGCTGGGGGAGAGACAGAAAGGCCATGATAGCTGGATGAGAGACAAAAAGGCCATGATAGCTGGATGAGAGACAGAAAGGCCATGATAGCTGGGGGAGAGAAAGAAAGGCCATGATAGTTGGGGGAAAGACAGAAAGGCCATGATAGCTGGGGGAGAGACAGAAAGGCCATGATAGCTGGGGGAGAGACAGAAAGGCCATGATAGCTGGAGGAGAGACGGAAAGGCCATAAGGCCATGATAGCTGGGGGAGAGACAGAAAGGCCATGATAGCTGGAGGAGAGACAGGCAGGCCATGATAGCTGAGGGAGGGACAGAAAGGCGATAAGGCCATGATAGCTGGGGGAGAGACAGAAAGGCCATGATAGCTGGGGGAGAGACAGAAAGGCCATGATAGCTGGATGAGAGACAGAAAGAACATGATAGCTGGGGGAGAAACAGAAAGGCCATGATAGCTGGGGGAGAGACAGAAAGGCCATGATAACTGGGGGAGAGACAGAAAGGCCATGATAGCTGGGGGAGAGACAGAAAGGCCATGATAGCTGGGGGAGAGACAGAAAGGCCATGATAGCTGGGGGAGAGACAGAAAGGCCATGATAGCTGGGGGAAAGACAGAAAGGCCATGATAGCTGGGGGAGAGACAGAAAGGCCATGATAGTTGGGGTAAAGACAGAAAGGCCATGATAGCTGGGGGAGAGACAGAAAGGCCATGATAGCTGGGGGAGAGACAGAAAGGCCATGATAGCTGGAGGAGAGACAGAAAGGCCATGATAGCTGGAGGAGAGCGAAAAGAAATGCCATGATAGCTGGAGGAGAGACAGAAAGGCCATAAGGCCATGATAGCTGGGGAGAGACAGAAAGGCCATGATAGCTGAGGGAGAGACAGAAAGGCCATGATACCTGAGGGAGAGACAGAAAGGCCATGATAGCTGAGGGAGAGACAGAAAGGCCATGATAGCTGAGGGAGAGACAGAAAGGCCATGATAGCTGGGGGAGAGACAGAAAGGCCATGATAGCTGAGGGAGAGACAGGAAGGCCATGATAGCTGGGGAGAGACAGAAAGGCCATGATAGCTGGGGAGAGACAGAAAGGCCATGATAGCTGGGGGAGAGACAGAAAGGCCATGATAGCTGGGGGAGAGACAGAAAGGCCATGATAGCTGGGGGAGAGACAGAAGGCAATGATAGCTGGGGAGAGACAGAAAGGCCATTATAGATGAGGAGAGACAGGAAGGCCATAAGGCCATGATGGCTGGGGGAGAGACATAAAGGCCATGATAGCTGGGAGAGAGACATAAAGGCCATGAAAGCTGGGGAGAGACAGAAAGGCCATGATTGCTGGAGGAGAGACAGAAAGGCCATGATAGCTAGGGGAGTGACAGAAAGGCAATAAGGTCATGATTGCTGGAGGGGAGACAGAAAGGCCATAAGGCCATGATAGCTGGAGGAGAGACAGAAAGGCCATAAGGCCATGATAGCTGGGGAGAGACAGAAAGGCCTTAAGGCCATGAAAGCTGGGGGAGAGACAGAAAGTCCATAAGGCCATGATAGCTGGGGAGAGACAGAATGGCCATGATAGCTGGGGGAGAGACAGAAAGGCCATGATAGCTGGGGGAGAGACAGAAAGGCCATGATAGCTGGGGGAGAGACAGAATGGCCATGATAGCTGTGGGAGAGACAGAAAGGCCACAAGAGCTGGGGGAGAGACAGAAAGGCCATGGGAGCTGGGGGAGAGACAGAAAGGCCATTATAGCTGGGGGAGAGACAGAAATTGCCATGATAGCTGGGGGAGAGACAGAAAGGCGATAAGGCCATGATAGCTGGGGGAGAGACAGAAAGGCCATGATAGCTTGGGGAGAGACAGAAAGGCCATGATAGCTGGGGCAGAGACAGAAAGGCCATGATAGCTGGGGGAGAGACAGAAAGGCCATGATAGCTGGGGGAGAGACAGAAAGGCCATGATAGCTGAGGGAGGGACAGAAAGGCGATAAGGCCATGATAGCTGGGGGAGAGACAGAAAGGCCATGATAGCTGGGGGAGAGACATAAAGGCCATGATAGCTGAGAGAGGGACAGAAAGGCGATAAGGCCATGATAGCTGGGGGAGAGACAGAAAGGCCATGATAGCTGGATGAGAGACAAAAAGGCCATGATAGCTGGATGAGAGACAGAAAGGCCATGATAGCTGGGGGAGAGACAGAAAGGCCATGATAGTTGGGGGAAAGACAGAAAGGCCATGATAGCTGGGGGAGAGACAGAAAGGCCATGATAGCTGGGGGAGAGACAGAAAGGCCATGATAGCTGGAGGAGAGACGGAAAGGCCATAAGGCCATGATAGCTGGGGGAGAGACAGAAAGGCCATGATAGCTGGAGGAGAGACAGGCAGGCCATGATAGCTGGAGGAGAGAGAAAATAAATGCCATGATAGCTGGAGGAGAGACAGAAAGGCCATAAGGCCATGATAGCTGGGGAGAGACAGAAAGGCCATGATAGCTGAGGGAGAGACAGAAAGGCCATGATAGCTGAGGGAGAGACAGAAAGGCCATGATAGCTGAGGGAGAGACCGAAAGGCCATGATAGCTGAGGGAGAGACAGAAAGGCCATGATAGCTGAGGGAGAGACAGAAAGGCCATGATAGCTGAGGGAGAGACAGAAAGGCCATGATAGCTGGGGAGAGACAGAAAGGCCATGATAGCTGGGGAGAGAGAGAAAGGCCATGATAGCTGGGGGAGAGACAGAAAGGCCATGATAGCTGGGGGAGAGACAGAAAGGCCATGATAGCTGGGGGAGAGACAGAAGGCCATGATAGCTGGGGAGAGACAGAAAGGCCATGATAGATGAGGAGAGACAGGAATGCCATAAGGCCATGATAGCTGGGAGAGAGACATAAAGGCCATGAAAGCTGGGAAGAGACAGAAAGACCATGATTGCTAGAGGAGAGACAGGAAGGCCATGATAGCTGGGGGAGAGACAGAAAGGCCATGATAGCTGGGGGAGAGACAGAAAGGCCATGATAGCTGGGGGAGAGACAGAAAGGCCATGATAGCTGGGGGAGAGACAGAAAGGCCATGATAGCTGGGGGAGAGACAGAAAGGCCATAAGGCCATGATAGCTGGGGGAGAGACAGAAAGGCCATGATAGCTGTGGGAGAGACAGAAAGGCGATAAGGCCATGATAGCTGGGGGAGAGACAGAAAGGCCATGATAGCTGGGGGAGAGACAGAAAGGCCATAAGGCCATGATAGCTTTGGGAGAGACAGAAAGGCCAAAAGGCCATGATAGCTGGGGGAGAGACAGAAAGGCCATAAGGCCATGATAGCTGGGGGAGAGACAGAAAGGCCATAAGGCCATGATAGCTGGGGGAGAGATAGAAAGGCCATGATAGCTGTGGGAGAGACAGAAAGGCGATAAGGCCATGATAGCTGGGGGAGAGACAGAAAGGCCTTGAGAGCTGAGGGAGGGACAGAAAGGCCATGAGAGCTGGGGGAGAGACAGAAAGGCCATGACAGCTGGGGGAGAGACAGAAAAGCCATAAGGCCATGATAGCTGGGGGAGAGACAGAAAGGCTGTAAGGCCATGATAGCTGGGGGAGAGACAGAAAGGCCATAAGGCCATGATAGCTGGGGGAGAGACAGAAAGGCCATGATAGCTGGGGGAGAGACAGAAAGGCCATGATAGATGGGGGAGAGACAGAAAGGCCATGATAGCTGGGGGAGAGACAGAAAGGCCATGATAGCTGGGGGAGAGACAGAAAGGACATGATAGCTGGGGGAGAGACAGAAAGGCCATGATAGCTGGGGGAGAGACAGAAATGCCATGACAGCTGGGGGAGAGACAGAAAGTCCATGATAGCTGGGGGAGAGACAGAAAGGCCATAAGGCCATGATAGCTTTGGGAGAGACAGAAAGACCATAAGGCCATGATAGCTGGGGGAGAGACAGAAAGGCCATAAGGCCATGATAGCTGGGGGAGAGACAGAAAGGCCATAAGGCCATGATAGCTGGGGGAGAGACAGAAAGGCCATAAGGCCATGATAGCTGGGGGAGAGACAGAAAGGCCATGATAGCTGGGGGAGAGACAGAAAGGCCATGATAGCTGGGGGAGAGACAGAAAGGCCATAAGGCCATGATAGCTGGGGGAGAGACAGAAAGGCCATGATAGCTGTGGGAGAGACAGAAAGGCGATAAGGCCATGATAGCTGGGGGAGAGACAGAAAGGCCATGATAGCTGGGGGAGAGACAGAAAGTCCATGATAGCTGGGGGAGAGACAGAAAGGCCATGATAGCTGGGGGAGAGACAAAAAGGCCATAAGGCCATGATAGCTTTGGGAGAGACAGAAAGGCCAAAAGGCCATGATAGCTGGGGGAGAGACAGAAAGGCCATAAGGCCATGATAGCTGGGGGAGAGACAGAAAGGCCATAAGGCCATGATAGCTGGGGGAGAGACAGAAAGGCCATGATAGCTGTGGGAGAGACAGAAAGGCGATAAGGCCATGATAGCTGGGGGAGAGACAGAAAGGCCATGATAGCTGGGGGAGAGACAGAAAGGACATGATAGCTGGGGGAGAGACAGAAAGGCCATGATAGCTGGGGGAGAGACAGAAATGCCATGATAGCTGGGGGAGAGACAGAAAGGTCATGATAGCTGGGGGAGAGACAGAAAGGCCACGATAGCTGGAGGAGAGACAGAAAGGCCATGAAAGCTGGAGGAGAGACAGAAAGGCGATAAGGCCATGATAGCTGGGGGAGAGACAGAAAGGCCATGATAGCTGGGGGAGAGACAGAAAGGACATGATAGCTGGGGGAGAGACAGAAAGGCCATGATAGCTGGGGGAGAGACAGAAAGGCCATGACAGCTGGGGGAGAGACAGAAAGTCCATGATAGCTGGGGGAGAGACAGAAAGGCCATAAGGCCATGATAGCTTTGGGAGAGACAGAAAGGCCATATGGCCATGATAGCTGGGGGAGAGACAGAAAGGCCATAAGGCCATGATAGCTGGGGGAGAGACAGAAAGGCCATAAGGCCATGATAGCTGGGGGAGAGACAGAAAGGCCATAAGGCCATGATAGCTGGGGGAGAGACAGAAAGGCCATGATAGCTGGGGTAGAGACAGAAAGGCCATGATAGCTGGGGGAGAGACAGAAAGGACATGATAGCTGGGGGAGAGACAGAAAGGCCATAAGGCCATGATAGCTGGGGGAGAGACAGAAAGGCCATGATAGCTGTGGGAGAGACAGAAAGGCGATAAGGCCATGATAGCTGGGGGAGAGACAGAAAGGCCATGATAGCTGGGGGAGAGACAGAAAGTCCATGATAGCTGGGGGAGAGACAGAAAGGCCATAAGGCCATGATAGCTTTGGGAGAGACAGAAAGGCCAAAATGCCATGATAGCTGGGGGAGAGACAGAAAGGACATGATAGCTGGGGGAGAGACAGAAAGGCCATGATAGCTGGGGGAGAGACAGAAAGGCCATGACAGCTGGGGGAGAGACAGAAAGTCCATGATAGCTGGGGGAGAGACAGAAAGGCCATAAGGCCATGATAGCTTTGGGAGAGACAGAAAGGCCATATGGCCATGATAGCTGGGGGAGAGACATGAAGGCCATAAGGCCATGATAGCTGGGGGAGAGACAGAAAGGCCATAAGGCCATGATAGCTGGGGGAGAGACAGAAAGGCCATAAGGCCATGATAGCTGGGGGAGAGACAGAAAGGCCATGATAGCTGGGGTAGAGACAGAAAGGCCATGATAGCTGGGGGAGAGACAGAAAGGCCATGATAGCTGGGGGAGAGACAGAAAGGCCATAAGGCCATGATAGCTGGGGGAGAGACAGAAAGGCCATGATAGCTGTGGGAGAGACAGAAAGGCGATAAGGCCATGATAGCTGGGGGAGAGACAGAAAGGCCATGATAGCTGGGGGAGAGACAGAAAGTCCATGATAGCTGGGGGAGAGACAGAAAGGCCATAAGGCCATGATAGCTTTGGGAGAGACAGAAAGGCCAAAAGGCCATGATAGCTGGGGGAGAGACAGAAAGGCCATAAGGCCATGATAGCTGGGGGAGAGACAGAAAGGCCATAAGGCCATGATAACTGGGGGAGAGACAGAAAGGCCATGATAGCTGTGGGAGAGACAGAAAGCCGATAAGGCCATGATAGCTGGGGGAGAGACAGAAAGGCCTTGAGAGCTGAGGGAGGGACAGAAAGGCCATGAGAGCTGGGGGAGAGACAGAAAGGCCATGATAGCTGGGGGAGAGACAGAAAGGCCATGATAGCTGAGGGAGAGACAGAAAGACCATGACAGCTGGGGGAGAGACAGAAAGGCCATGATAGCTGGGGGAGAGACAGAAAGGCCATGATAGCTGGGGGAGAGACAGAAAGGCCATGATAGCTGGGGGAGAGACAGAAAGGCCATGATAGCTGGGGGAGAGACAGAAAGCCGATAAGGCCATGATAGCTGGGGGAGAGACAGAAAGGCCTTGAGAGCTGAGGGAGGGACAGAAAGGCCATGAGAGCTGGGGGAGAGACAGAAAGGCCATGATAGCTGGGGGAGAGACAGAAAGGCCATGATAGCTGAGGGAGAGACAGAAAGACCATGACAGCTGGGGGAGAGACAGAAAGGCCATGATAGCTGGGGGAGAGACAGAAAGGCCATGATAGATGGGGGAGAGACAGAAAGGACATGATAGCTGGGAGAGAGACAGAAAGGCCATGATAGCTGGGGGAGAGACAGAAAGGCCGTAAGGCCATGATAGCTGGGGGAGAGACAGAAAGGCCATAAGGCCATGATAGCTGGGGGAGAGACAGAAAGGCCATGATAGCTGGGGGAGAGACAGAAAGGCCATGATAGCTGGGGGAGAGACAGAAAGGCCATGATAGCTGGGGGAGAGACAGAAAGGCCATGATAGCTGGGGGAGAGACAGAAAGGACATGATAGCTGGGAGAGAGACAGAAAGGCCATGATAGCTGGGGGAGAGACAGAAAGGCCATGATAGCTGGGGGAGAGACAGAAAGGCCATGATAGCTGGGGGAGAGACAGAAAGGCCATGATAGCTGGGGGAGAGACAGAAAGTCCATGATAGCTTTGGGAGAGACAGAAAGGCCATAAGGCCATGATAGCTGGGGGAGAGACAGAAAGGCCAAAAGGCCATGATAGCTGGGGGAGAGACAGAAAGGCCATAAGGCCATGATAGCTGGGGGAGAGACAGAAAGGCCATGATAGCTGGGGGAGAGACAGAAAGGCCATGATAGCTGGGGGAGAGACAGAAAGGTCATGATAGCTGGGGGAGAGACAGAAAGGCCATGAGGCATTGATAGCTGGGGGAGAGACAGAAAGGCGATAAGGCCATGATAGCTGGGGGAGAGACAGAAAGGCCATGATAGCTGGGGGAGAGACAGAAAGGACATGATAGCTGGGGGAGAGACAGAAAGTCCATGATAGCTGGGGGAGAGACAGAAAGGCCATGACAGCTGGGGGAGAGACAGAAAGTCCATGATAGCTGGGGGAGAGACAGAAAGGCCATAAGGCCATGATAGCTTTGGGAGAGACAGAAAGGCCATAAGGCCATGATAGCTGGGGGAGAGACAGAAAGGCCATAAGGCCATGATAGCTGGGGGAGAGACAGAAAGGCCATAAGGCCATGATAGCTGGGGGAGAGACAGAAAGGCCATGAGGCCATGATAGCTGGGGGAGAGACAGAAAGGCCATGATAGCTGGGGTAGAGACAGAAAGGCCATGATAGCTGGGGGAGAGACAGAAAGGCCATGATAGCTGGGGGAGAGACAGAAAGGCCATAAGGCCATGATAGCTGGGGGAGAGACAGAAAGGCCATGATAGCTGTGGGAGAGACAGAAAGGCGATAAGGCCATGATAGCTGGGGGAGAGACAGAAAGGCCATGATAGCTGGGGGAGAGACAGAAAGTCCATGATAGCTGGGGGAGAGACAGAAAGGCCATAAGGCCATGATAGCTTTGGGAGAGACAGAAAGGCCAAAAGGCCATGATAGCTGGGGGAGAGACAGAAAGGCCATAAGGCCATGATAGCTGGGGGAGAGACAGAAAGGCCATAAGGCCATGATAGCTGGGGGAGAGACAGAAAGGCCATGATAGCTGTGGGAGAGACAGAAAGCCGATAAGGCCATGATAGCTGGGGGAGAGACAGAAAGGCCTTGAGAGCTGAGGGAGGGACAGAAAGGCCATGAGAGCTGGGGGAGAGACAGAAAGGCCATGATAGCTGGGGGAGAGACAGAAAGGCCATGATAGCTGAGGGAGAGACAGAAAGACCATGACAGCTGGGGGAGAGACAGAAAAGTCATAAGGCCATAATAGCTGGGGGTGAGACAGAAAGGCCGTAAGGCCATGATAGCTGGGGGAGAGACAGAAAGGCCATAAGGCCATGATAGCTGGGGGAGAGACAGAAAGGCCATGATAGCTGGGGGAGAGACAGAAAGGCCATGATAGCTGGGGGAGAGACAGAAAGGCCATGATAGCTGGGGGAGAGACAGAAAGGACATGATAGCTGGGAGAGAGACAGAAAGGCCATGATAGCTGGGGGAGAGACAGAAAGGCCATGATAGCTGGGGGAGAGACAGAAAGGCCATGATAGCTGGGGGAGAGACAGAAAGGCCATGATAGCTGGGGGAGAGACAGAAAGTCCATGATAGCTTTGGGAGAGACAGAAAGGCCATAAGGCCATGATAGCTGGGGGAGAGACAGAAAGGCCATAAGGCCATGATAGCTGGGGGAGAGACAGAAAGGCCATAAGGCCATGATAGCTGGGGGAGAGACAGAAAGGCCATGATAGCTGGGGGAGAGACAGAAAGGCCATGATAGCTGGGGGAAAGACAGAAAGGCCATGATAGCTGGGGGAGAGACAGAAAGGCCATGAGGCATTGATAGCTGGGGGAGAGACAGAAAGGCCATAAGTCCCCTCTATCTCAATCTACACTAACCCCTCTATATCCTCTGTCTACACTAACTCCTCTATCTCCGCTATCTCCTCTGTCTACACTAACCCCTCTATCTCCTCTGTCTACACTAACCCCTCTATCTACACTAACCCCTCTATCTCCTCTATCTCCTGTGTCTACACTAACCCCTCTTTCTCCTCTATCTCTGTCTACACAGCCCCTCTATCTCCGCTATCCCCCTGTCAACACTAACCCCTCTATCTCCGCTATCTCCTCTGTCAACACTAACCCCTCTATCTCCTCTGTCTACACTAACCCCTCCATCTCCTCTATCTCCTCTGTCAACACTAACCCCTCTATCTCCTCTGTCTACACTAACCCCTATGTCTCCTCTGTCTACACTAACCCCTCTATCTCCTCTGTCTACACTAACCCCTCTATCTCCTCCGTCTACACTAACCCCTCTATCTCCTCCATCTCCTCTATTTCCTCTGTCTACACTAACCCCTCTATCTCCTCTATCTACACTAACCCCTCTATCTCCTTTGTCTACACTAACCCCTTTATCTCCTCTGTCTACACTAACCCCTCTATCTCCTCTATCTACACTAACCCCTCTATCTCCTCTGTCTACACTAACCCCTCTATCTCCTCTATCTACACTAACCCCTCTATCTCCTCTGTCTACACTAACCCCTCTATCTCCTCTGTCTACACTAACCCCTCTATCTCCTCTGTCTACACTAACCCCTCTATCTCCTCTGTCTACACTAACCCCTTTATCTCCTCTGTCTACACTAACCCCTCTATCTCCTCTATCTACACTAACCCCGCTATCTCCTCTGTCTACACTTACCCCTCTATCTCCTCTATCTACACTAACCCCTCTATCTCCTCTGTCTACACTAACCCCTCTATCTCCTCTGTCTACACTTACCCCTCTATCTCTAACTCCTCCCCCTAATATCTCCTGCCTCTCCCTACTCTCTACTCTCTCTCTTCTCCCTACTCTCTCTCCTCTCCCTACTCTATCTCCTCCCCCTACAATCTCTCCTCCCCCTACAATCTCTCCTCCCCCTACTCTCTCTCCTCTCCCTACTCTCTCTACTCTCTCCTTTCACTACGCTCTCTGCTCTCCCTCCACTCTTTTCAGTCGTATGCTTGATAATAGTTGTCAGATAAGTAAATATCACTGGCCCGAGACTTCTGAAAGAGTGACAACAATACTACAAACTGATGATGTGTGGTTCAAACACAGAACAGCTTGGCCACATCATCCACAGAGCTGGGGTCCAATCTGACTGTAGGTCCTCAGGTGACTAACTGGGTCACAGCACTCTGAACACCAGGTTGATTTATTATTATGTATTTATTAACTTTAACCTCTCTCTTCGAGGAGATGACAGCTAGGTAATCACAGCTAGGTAAACAACGACACCATGCAGCTGCTCGCTCTACCACTGTCTTCCCACCTCTAACTCTTGTAATTTAACCCCTGACGCTGCTTACCAGACATGACTCCAGCAGCCATGGTGGACATGATGGGTGTCTTCCCTAACCTCTAACCTCTAACCCCTGACGCTGCTTACCAGACATGACCCCAGTGGCCATGGTGGACATGATGGGTGTCTTCCCTAACCTCTAACCTCTAACCCCTAACCCCTGACGCTGCTTACCAGACATGACTCCAGCAGCCATGGTGGACATGATGGGTGTCTTCCCTAACCTCTAACCTCTAACCCCTAACCCCTGACGCTGCTTACCAGACATGACCCCAGTGGCCATGGTGGACATGATGGGTGTCTTCCCTAACCTCTAACCTCTAACCCCTAACCCCTGACGCTGCTTACCAGACATGACTCCAGCAGCCATGGTGGACATGATGGGTGTCTTCCCTAACCTCTAACCTCTAACCCCTAACCCCTGACGCTGCTTACCAGACATGACCCCAGTGGCCATGGTGGACATGATGGGTGTCTTCCCTAACCTCTAACCTCTAACCCCTAACCCCTGACGCTGCTTACCAGACATGACTCCAGCAGCCATGGTGGACATGATGGGTGTCTTCCCTAACCTCTAACCTCTAACCCCTAACCCCTGACGCTGCTTACCAGACATGACTCCAGCAGCCATGGTGGACATGATGGGTGTCTTCCCTAACCTCTAACCTCTAACCCCTAACCCCTGACGCTGCTTACCAGACATGACTCCAGTGGCCATGGTGGACATGATGGGTGTCTTCCCTAACCTCTAACTCTAGTAATTTAACCCCTGACGCTGCTTACCAGACATGACTCCAGCAGCCATGGTGGACATGATGGGTGTCTTCCTCTCACTGATGCGGGCCAAGAAGGAGAAGAGGAGGCCGTCGCGAGACATGGCAAATATTATACGAGGGAGAGGGAACATCGAGCCCAGGAGACTGGGGGGAGGAAGGGAGGGAGAGGAAAGGGATGAGGAGAGAGGGAACATAAACCCCAGGAGACTGGGGGGAGGAAGGAAGTGAGGGGAGAGGGTTGAGGAGAGAGGGAACATAAAGCCCAGGAGACTGGGGGGAGGAAGGGAGGGAGAGGAAAGGGATGAGAAAGGGATATTTTGGTAGAATAGTAGGTATGAGGGGTGAGGGTAAAGTGGGGGAACAGGGGAGGAGAATTTGGTAGAGAAGAGGAAGAAGGGTTGAGGGGAGAGAGATTTGATAGAGGAGAGGGAAGAGTTGAGGGGAGGAGGAAGGGTTGTGGGAAGGAGGAAGGGTTGATGGGAGAGAGACTTGATAGAGGAGAGGAGGAAGGGTTGAGGGGGGTAGGAAGAGTTGCGGGAAGGAGGAAGTGTTGAGGGAAGGAGGAAGAGTTGAGGGGAGGAGGAAGGGTTGAGGGGCGGAGGAAGGGTTGAGGGGAGGAGGAAGGGATGAGGGGAGGAGGAAGGGATGAGGGGGGAGGAAGGGTTGTGGAGAGGAGGAAGGGTTGAGGGGCAACTTGATAGAGGAGAGGAGGAAGGGTTGAGGGGTGGATGAAGGGTTGAGAGAAGAGATTTGATAGAGGGGAGGAGGAAGGGTTGAGGGGGGAGGAAGGGTTGAGAGAAGAGAGACTTGATAGAGGAGAGGAGGAAGGCTTGAGGGGTGGAGGAAGGGTTGAGAGAAGAGAAACTTGATAGAGGAGAGGAGGAAGGCTTGAGGGGTGGAGGAGGGGTTGAGGGAGGAGGAAGGGCTGAGGGGAGGAGGAAGGGTTGAGGGGAGAGAGACTTGATAGAGGAGAGGAGGAAGGGTTGTGGGAAGGAGGAAGGGTTAAGAGGAGAGAGACTTGATAAAGGAGAGGAGGAGGGGTTGAGGGGAGGAGGAAGGGTTGAGGGGAGGAGGAAGGGTTGTGTGAAGGAGGAAGAGTTGTGGGAAGGAGGAAGAGTTGAGGGGAGTAGGAAGAGTTGAGGGGAGGTGGAAGGGTTGAGGGGAGGAGGAAGAGTTGAGGGGAGGGGAGGAGGAAGGGTTGAGGGGGGAGGAAGGGTTGAGAGAAGAGAGACTTGATACAGGAGAGGAGGAAGGGTTGAGGGGTGGAGGAAGGGTTGAGAGAAGAGAGACTTGATAGAGGAGAGGAGGAAGGGTTGAGGGGTGGAGGAGGGGTTGAGGGAGGAGGAAGGGCTGAGGGGAGGAGGAAGGGTTGAGGGGAGAGAGACTTGATAGAGGAGAGGAGGAAGGGTTGTGGGAAGGAGGAAGGGTTGAGGGGAGAGAGACTTGATAGAGGAGAGGAGGAGGGGTTGAGGGGAGGAGGAAGGGTTGAGGGGAGAGACTTGATAGAGGAGAGGAGGAGGGGTTGAGGGGAGGAGTAAGGGTTGAGGGGTGGAGGAAGGGTTGAGGGGCGAGGAAGAGTTGTGGGAAGGAGGAAGAGTTGAGGGGAGTAGGAAGAGTTGAGGGGAGGAGGAAGGGTTGAGGGGAGGAGGAAGAGTTGAGGGGAGGGGAGGAGGAAGGGTTGAGGGAAGGAGGAAGAGTTGAGGGGAGAGAGACTTGATAGAGGAGAGGAGGAAGGGTTGAGGGGGGAGGAAGAGTAGTGGGAAGGAGGAAGGGTTGAGGGGAGAGAGACTTGATAGAGGAGAGGAAGAAGGGTTGAGGGGAGGAAGAGTTGAGGGGAGGAAGAGTTGAGGGGGGGAGGAAGGGTTGAGGGGGAGGAAGATTTGAGAGGAGAGAGACTTGATAAAGGGTTGAGGGGTGGAGGAAGGGTTGATGGGCGGAGGAAGTGTTGAGAGGAAAGACTTGATAGAGGAGAGAAGGAAGGGTTGAGGGGAGGAGGAAGGGTTGAGGGCAAGACTTGATAGGGGAGAGGAGGAAGGGTTGAGGGGTGGAGGAAGGGTTGAGGGAAGAGATTTCATAGAGGGGAGGGGGAAGGGTTGAGGGGGGAGGGGGGAGGAAGGGTTGAGAGAAGAGAGACTTGATACAGGAGAGGAGGAAGTGTTGAGGGGAGGAGGAAGGGTTGAGAGAAGAAAGACTTGAAAGAGGAGAGGAGGAAGGGTTGAGGGGCGGAGGAAGGAATGAGGAAGGAGAAAGGGCTGAGGGGAGGAGGAAGGGTTGAGGGGAGAGACTTGATAGAGGAGAGGAGGAAGGGTTGTGGGAAGGAGGAAGGGTTGATGGGAGAGAGACTTGATAGAGGGGAGGAGGAAGGCTTGAGGGGGGAGGAAGGGTTGAGAGAAGAGAGACTTGATAGAGGAGAGGAGGAAGGGATGAGGGGGGAGATTTGATAGAGGGGAGGAGGAAGGGTTGAGAGGGAGATATTCGCTAGGAGAGAGGGTGAAGTGACAGTCAAGGGAGGAGGAGTGTGACGGCTTAATAGAGGGTCAAACTAGTATAGAGCAAGAAGAGACAAGGAGTCAAACTACAAAATCCACCCTGTAAAGTAGGTGTAATGTAGCTCTCAGGAATGTAGTTCCCTGTAATGTAGCTCCATGTAACATAGCTCCCTGTAATGTAGCTAGCTCCCTGTAATGTAGCTGTAATGTAGGTCCATGTAATGTAGCTGTAATGTATCTCCCTGTAACGTAGCTCCCTGTAATGTTGCTGTAATGTAGCTCCCTATAATGTAGCTCCCAGGAATGTAGCTCCATGTAACGTAGCTCCCTGTAATGTATCTCCCTGTAATGTAGCTGTAATGTTGCTCCCTGTAATTTAGCTGTAATGTAGCTCCCTTACCAGACCTGACCCTTCCACCATTAACCTCTTGAGTCTAGAGTGGGTGCCAGTCTGTTTCAGCATATCATGATCTTGGCTTCCGTTATTGATGTCCCTCTGTCTGGGTACCACCTTGTTGTTAGCGATAACCATGTTGCAAGCGATAACCATGTTGTTAGCGACAATCATGTTGTTAGTGATAACCATGTTGTTAGCGATAACCATGTTGCTAGCGATAACCATGTTGTTAGCGATAACCATGTTGTTAGTGATAACCATGTTGTCAGTGACAACCTTGCTGTTAGCGACAACCTTGTTGTTAGCGACAACCATGTTGTTAGCGACAACCTTGTTGTTAGCGACAACCATGTTGTTAGCGATAACCATGTCGTTAGCGATAACCATGTTGTTAGCGATAACCATGCCGTTAGCTATAACCATGTTGTTAGTAATAACCAGGCTGTTAGCGATAACCTTGCTGTTAGCGATAACCAGGTTGTTAGCGATAACCTTGTTGTTAGCGATAACCATGTCGTTAGCGATAACCTTGCTGTTAGCGATAACCAGGTTGTTAGCGATAACCTTGTTGTTAGCGATAACCATGTCGTTAGCGATAACCTTGTTGTTAGTGATAACCGTGTTGTTAGCTATAACCTTGTTGCTATCGATAACCTTGTTGTTAGCGATAACCTTGCTAGCGATAACCTTGCCGTTAGCGATAACCTTGTTGTTAGCGATAACTGCGCTAGCGATAACCGCGCTAGCGACAACCTTGCCGTTAGAGATAACCTTGCAGTTAGAGATAACCTTGTTGTTAGCGATAACCTTGTCGCTAGCGATAACCATGTCGTTAGCGATAACCTTGTTGCCAGCGATAACCATGGAGTTAGCGATAGCCTTGTAGCTAGCGATAACCATGTTGTTAGCGATAACCATGTTGTTAGTGATAACCATGGTGTTAGTGATAACCATGCCGTTAGTGATAACCATGTCATTAGTGATAAGCATGTTGTTAGTGGTTAGCATGTTGTTAGCGATAACCATGTGTTAGTGATAACCTTGTTGTTAGCGATAACCTTGTTGTTAGTCATAACCATGTTGTTAGTGATAACCATGTTGTTTGGGACAACCTTGTTGTTAGCGATAACCATGGTGTTAGCTACAACCATGTTGTTAGTGATAACCTTGTTTCTGACGATAACCATGGTGTTAGCGATAACCCTGTTGTTAGCGATAACCTTGTCGCTAGTGATAACCATGTTGTTAATGATAACCATGTTGTTAGTGATAACCATGGTGTTATTGATAACCATGTTGTTAGTGATAACCATGTTCTTAGCGATAACCATGATGTTAGTGATTACCATGTTGTTAGCTAATCTGTGTCGTTAGTGATAAGCATGTTGTTAGTTATAAGCATGTTGTTAGTGATAACCATGTTGTTAGTGATAACCATGTTGTTAGTTATAAGCATGTTGTTAGTGATAACCATGTTGTTAGTGATAACCATGGTGTTATTGATAACCATGTTGTTAGTGATAACCATGTTCTTAGCGATAACCATGATGTTAGTGATTACCATGTTGTTAGCTAATCTGTGCCGTTAGTGATAAGCATGTTGTTAGTTATAAGCATGTTAGTGATAACATGATGTTAGTGATAACCATGTTGTTAGTGATAACCATGTTGTTAGTGATAACCATGGTGTTAGTGATAACCATGGTTTTAGTGATAACCATGTTAGTGATAACCATGTTGTTAGTTATAAGCATGTTGTTAGTGATAACCATGTTGTTAGCTATACCGTGTCGTTAGTGATAACCATGTTGTTAGTTATAAGCATGTTGTTAGTGATAACCATGTTGTTAGTTATAAGCATGTTGTTAGTGATAACCATGTTGTTAGTGATAACCATAGTGTTAGTGATAACCATGGTTTTAGTGATAACCATGTTAGTGATAACCATGTTGTTAGTTATAAGCATGTTGTTAGTGATAACCATGTTGTTAGCTATACCGTGTCGTTAGTGATAACCATGTTGTTAGTTATAAGCATGTTGTTAGTGATAACCATGTTGTTAGTGATAACCATGTTATCGATAACCATGCTGTTAGAGATAACATGTTGTTAGAGATAACCATGTTGTTAGTGATAACATGTTGTTAGAGATAACCATGTTGTTAGAGATAACCATGTTGTTAGAGATAACCATGTTGTTAGAGATAACCATGTTGTTAGAGATAACATGTTGTTAGAGATAACCATGTTGTTAGTGATAACATGTTGTTAGAGATAACCATGTTGTTAGAGATAACATGTTGTTAGAGATAACCATGTTGTTAGAGATAACATGTTGTTATCGATAACCATGTTGTTAGAGATAACCATGTTGTTAGAGATAACATGTTGTTAGAGATAACCATGTTGTTAGTGATAACCATGGTTTTAGTGATAACCATGTTGTTAGTGATAACATGTTGTTAGAGATAACCATGTTGTTAGAGATAACATGTTGTTATCGATAACCATGCTGTTAGTGATAACCATGTTGTTATCGATAACCATGTTGTTAGAGATAACATGTTGTTAGAGATAACCATTTTGTTAGTGATAACATGTTGTTAGAGATAACCATGTTGTTAGTGATAACATGTTGTTAGAGATAACCATGTTGTTAGAGATAACCATGTTGTTAGAAATAACCATGCTGTTAGTGATAACATGTTGTTAGCGATAACCTTGTTGTTAGTGATAACCATGTTGTTAGTGATAACCATGTTGTACCATGGTATTTTGGTGAGAGGGCTGATCTCTGCCATAAAGCCAGAGGTGAGGGTGGGGATTAGGGGTGTTTTGGTGCTATGATCTCTGCTATGTTCTTGAACAGCAGAACATAATTCGCCATGGCCCTGATCACACGAGGCATAGGGAACATAGCACACCAACAGGCTGCACACACACAGACACATACAGGCACAAGATGGACGATCACACAGACGCATGCATGCACACACACACACACATGCACAAACAGACACACACACACACACAGATGGACAGCCGGACACATACAGACAGAATACAGGCAATGCCACGCAGGCCAGTCACGTTGGGAGTTAATCACAGAGCAGCTAACACATTCAATTGATTCCAAATAGTAGATAAATGAACATGTTTCATAATTGTTTTAGGCTTATGTTCTTTTGGAAGGTTGGAGTAGATTTTTTTTATGTTGAAGGTCCATGGATGGAGTTTTGGAAAGACAGTATCATTTGAACATTTTGGTTTGATTGGACTTTTATTTCCAAAGGGGTGTGATTTTCCCGCACTTACGACGTATGAGCAGGGTGCTGAGATTTGACTGAAGGCTGGGGCATCCGATCACAGGACTGAAAGTGTTAGCAGGCGGGGGTTACGATAGTGATGAAGGGTGTTAGTGAGAGCAATAACCATTTAAAATAGTTCATATTCCTTCATGCATAAACACAGAGTTAGAGGCTCAATCCCAAATGACATCGTACTCCCTATATTGCACACTTCTTTAGACAAGACCCCTATGGACCCTAGTGCAATGTAGTGCACTATAAAGCCCTATGGACCCTAGTGTAATGTAGTGCACTATAACGCCCTATGGACCCTGGTGTAATGTGGTGCACTATAAAGCACTACGGAGCCCTATGGACCCTATAAAGCCCTATGGACCCTGGTGTAATGTAGTGCACTATAATGAGAATAGGATGCCGTGTGGGACAAACCCATAATCACGAAACAGGCAATTCAGACAGAGAGATCAAGGTTGAAATAAAACACATTTCATATTGGAATATCAGGAGACGCTAATCATTTAGACATCTTATCACAGACACGGAATGGAACTACACCCTCAGGGGAAAAAGGTGCCCTCTAGAACCTAAAAGGGTTATTCGACTGTCCCCATAGAGGAACCCTTTGAAGAACACTTGTTGGTTCCAGGTAGAACCTTTTTGGGTTTAAGTAGAGCTGTTTTGGCTTCAATGTAGAATCCTTTTTACACAGCATTTTACATGGTACCCAAAATGGTTCTTCCTGGAACCAACAAGGGTTTTCTTACGGGGACAGCCGGAGAACCCTTTTGAAATACTTTTTTTCCCTAACGTCTGGGAATCAAATTAGAAGTCTACAAATGAATACAACTCAATGCCTTTAGAACCGCGAACGGGCTGAATAGTAATACATTTCATTTCTGTTTTTCAATAATTTAACATTTTTAATAGTTGAAATAGGAAGTAAGAGTGTATAGGTTTGTCATACTTAACCAATAAGGCCGAGGGGGTGTGGTATGTGGCCAATATACCAAGGCTAAGGGCTGTTCTTAAGCACGACGCAATGTGGAGTGCCTGGACAGAGCCCTTAGCAGTGGTATATTGGCAATATATCACAACCCCCCGAGAGCCTTACTGCTACTATAAACTGGTTATCAACTGAATTAGAGCAGGAAAACTACATGTTTTGTCATACCCGTGGTATACGGTCTGATATACAGTATATCCTGCCTGTTTGGCCCTATCCGGGGGTGTCATCAGACAGGGCCACAGTGTCTCCCAACCCCTCCTGTCTCAGCCTCCAGTACTTGTGCTGCAATAGTTTGTGTCATGGGGGCTAGGGTCAGTTTGTTATATCTGGAGTACTTCTCCTGTCCTATCCGGTGTCCTGTGTGAATTTAAGTATGCTCTCTCTAATTCTCTCTCTCTCTCTTGGAGGACCTGAGCCCTAGGACCATGCCTCAGGACTACCTGGCATGATGACTCCTTGCTGTCCCCAGTCCACCTGGCCGTGCAGCTGCTCCAGTTTTAACTGTTCTGCCTGTGATTATTATTATTTGACCATGCTGGTCATTTATGAACATTTGAACATCTTGGCCATGTTCTGTTATAATCTCCACCCGGCACAGCCAGAAGAGACTGTCCACCCCACATAGCCTGGTTCCTCTCTAGGTTTCTTCCTAGGTTTTGGCCTTTCTAGGGAGTTTTTCCTAGCCACCGTGCTTCTACACCTGCATTGCTTGCTGTTTGGGGTTTTAGGCTGGGTTTCTGTACAGCACTTTGTGACATCAGCTGATGTAAGAAGGGCTTTATAAATACATTTGATTGATTGATTTCATATACCACGTCTGTTAGCCAATCAGCATTCAGGGCTCGAACCACCCAGTTTATAATGAACATGATATACCTGTTAGATTTATGGGACAATATGACAGATCTCTCTACTGATATTAATAGACAGCTGGGGAATCAAATACCCCCATGGTTAAATATATACTCACTAAGAGACACACACACGCACACACCTGGTGGTGTGAGCTAAACTCACTGATCACATCAGCAGGGTGTGTGTGTGTACATACAGGTTAGTTTGTCTAGGTGAGGCTAGGTGTGTGTGTTGAATCACCTTCTATACATAGATGTACAGTATGTGTACTAACCTGGTGGACAGAGCACACAGTGACCCTACAGCCACAGCGTAAGTGGCTCCCTCCCAGCCTACATATTTAAAGGCTGCGGGCAGAGGACTGTTGTTGTCTAGGAGGTAGTAGGGCATCATCATGGTGAGAGCAGCAGACACTCCGAAGTAGGCCACGAAGCAGATGAGGAGAGACGACACGATGCCTATGGGAATGGCCTTCTGAGGGTTCTTCACCTCCTCACCTGGGGGCAGAGGTCAGGAGTTAGAGGTCAGAGGTCAGATGTCAGGGGTTAGATGTCAAAGGTTCCTCAAGATCTACACAACCTATTTCAAAGAGAAAGAAAGTTAATGTTCTAAATGAATGAAGACGTCTTCGTTGCGTAGGTCTTCACACCCCAGAATTATAATTAATTATTGGTGGGAGCACCTTGGGCAGCTGTCAATCATTTTGATATTCAAAAAATATGTATATATTTTTAGTTGTTGTAATTTTTACCCCCCTTTTCCTCCCCAATTTCGTGATTACGATCTTGTCTCATCTCTGCAACTCCCCAACGTGCTCGGGAGAGGAGTATGTCGAGTCATGCGTTCTCCGGAACATGACCAAACCGTACTTCTTAATAATATCACCTATCCGCTTAACCAGGAAGCTGCACCAATGTGTCGGAGGCACCGTTTAACTGACGACCGAAGTCAGCCTGCACTTTCCCAGCCAACCCAAGGAGTCGCTAGAGCCAAGTAAAGCCCCTCCGGCCAAACCCTCCCCTAACCCGGACGATGCTGGGCCAATTGGGACTGCTGGTCACGGCCGGTAATGACACAGCTTGGGATTGAACCCCAGGTTGTCGTGTTGAATAATATTCTACCGACACAACAGTGCCTTCAGAAAGTATTCAGAACTACTCATTTATTCCACGTTTTGTTACATTTACAGCCTTACATATATATATATTTTTTTTTATCCTCACAATACCCCATAATAACAAAGCGAAAACCGGTTTGGATAATTGTTTTGCACATTTATTAAAAATAAAAAACACATACCTTATTTACATAAGTATTCAGACCCTTTGCTATGAGACTTGAAATTCAGCTCAGGTGCATCCTGTTTCCATTGATCATCCTTGAGATGTTTCTATGACTTTAGATTCCAAGATGGCGTAGAAGTCTTGGCCTTGTCCCGTCCCGTGTATATATCATTTTCATCATACAGTGGGGAGAACAAGTGTTTGATACACTGTCGGTTTTGCAGGTTTTCCTACTTACAAAGCATTTAGAGGTCTGTCATTTCTATTATAGGTACACTTCAACTGTGAGAGACGGAATCTAAAACAAAAATACTGTAGTTCTTGACCAGGTTTGCACACACTGCAGCTGGTCTGCCGACCATTCGATGAGGTTTAAACTCTTCCGTCCCATGCCCATCTGCCCGCTGTCTGAATCGCTGTGTCTCCAGCTCGCCTAGCATGGTACTGAATTGGCTCCCTGACTCAGGTATTGCTACTCACTGGACCCTATGATCACTCGGATACACATGCCTCGCCCTAATGCCAGTATGCCTATTGCTGTTTTGGTTACTGATTATTATTAGTGCACTACATTGTCCATAGCTGTTTTTGTTAGTGATTGTCTTATTTCACTGTAGAGCCTCCAGCCCTGCCCAATATTCCTTGGATAGCCCTTTAATTCCACCCCCCACACATGCGTGACCTCACCTGGCTTAAATGGTGCCTCTAGAGACAAAACCTCTCTCATTGTCACTCAATGCCAAGGTTTACCTCCATTGTACTTATATCCTTCCATAGTCTAAACATTATGCCTTGAATTTTTCTCCCGTGGCGAGAATTCTGCTCTTTTTACTCTCTGTTCCGAGCGCACTAGACAACCAGTTCTTATAGCCTTTAGTCGTGTCCTTATCCTACTCCTCCTCTGTTCCTCTGGTAATGAAGAGGTTAATCCAGGCCCTGCAGCCCCCAGCACCACTTCTATTCCCCAGGCGCTCTCTTTTGTTGACTTCTGAAACTGTAAAAACCTTAGAAGCCACCTCCCTAAGTTTGTTTTATCGATTGCTTTAGCACACTCCATCAACCCGGATTTACTAGCCGTGTCTCAATCCTGCCTTAGGAAGGCCACCAAAAATCCTGAAATTTCCATCCCTAACTGTAACATTTTCCGACAAGATAGAACTGCCAAAGGGGGCGGAGTTGCAATCTGCTGCAGAGAGAGCCTGCAGAGTTCTGTCATACTATCCAGGTAGTGTCCAAACAGTTCGAGCTTTAACTTTCAAAAAAATTCACCTTTTCAGAAACAAGTCTCTCACCGTTGCTGCTTGTTATAGACTCCCTTCAGCCCCCAGCTGTGCCCTGGACACCATATGTGAATTGATCGCCCCCCATCTATTTACAGAGGTCGTACTGTTAGGTTACCTAAACTGGGACATGCTTAACACCCCGGCCGTCCTACAATCTAAGCTAGATGCCCTCAATCTCACACTGATAATCAAGGAACCTACCAGGTAGAACCCTAAATCCGTAACCATGGGCACCCTCTTAGATATCATCCTGACCAACTTGCCCTCTAAATACACCTCTGCTGTCTTCAACCAGGATCTCAGCGATCATTCATTGCCTGCGTGCATAATGGATCCACGGTCAAACGACCACCCCTCATCACTGTCAAACGCTCCCTAAAACACTTCAGCGAGCAGGCCTTTCTAATCGACCTGTCCCGGATATCCTGGAAGGATATTGACCTCATTCCATCAGTAGAAGATGCCTGGTTGCTCTTTAAAAGTGCTTTCCTCACCATCTTAAATAAGCATTCCACATTCAAAAAATTTAGAACTAAGAACAGATATAGCCCTTGGTTCACCCCAGACTTGACTGCCCTCAACCAGCACAAAAACATCCTGTGGCTTACTGCATTAGCATCAAATAGCCCCTGCGAGTCAGGAACCAATTTACTCAGTCAGTTAGGAACCAATATACCCACCACTGCGACCTGTATGCTCTCGTTGACTGGCCTTCACCACATATTTGTCACCAAACCCACAAGCTCCAGGTCATCTATAAGTCTCTGCTAGGTAAAGCCCCGCCTTATCTCAGCTGACTGGTCACCATAGCAACACCCACCTGTAGCATGCTCTCCAGCAGGTATATTTCACTGGTCACCATAGCAACACCCACCTGTAGCATGCTCTCCAGCAGGTATATCTCACTGGTCACCATAGTAACACCCACCTGTAGCACGTTCTCCAGCAGGTATATTTCACTGGTCTTTCCCAAAGGCCTTGGCCCCCTTTCCTTCCAGTTCTCTGCTGCCAATGACTGGAACGAATTGCAAAAATCACTGAAGCTGAAGACTTATATATCCCTCACTAACTTTAAGCATCAGCTGTCAGAGCAGCTAACCGATGACTGTACCTGTACACTGCCAATCTATAAATAGCCCATCCAACTACCTCATCCCCATATTGTTATTTATCTTCTTGCTCACTATCTCTACTTGCACATCATCATCTGCACATCTATCACTCCAGTGTTTAATTTGCTAAATTGTATTTATTATTATCCTCTATGGTGTATGTATTGCCTACCTCCCTACTCTTACCTCATTTACACACACTGTATATAGATTGTTCTATTGTGTTATTGACTGTATGTTTGTTTATGTGTAACTCTGTGCTGTTGTTTGTGTCACACTGCTTTGCTTTATCTTGGCCAGGTCGCAGTTGTAAATGAGAACTTGTTCTCAACTGGCCTACCTGGTTAAATAAAGGTGTTCTCAACTGGCCTACCTGGTTAAATGAAAGGTGTTCTCAACTGGCCTACCTGGTTAAATAAAGGTGTTCTCAACTGGCCAACCTGGTTAAATAAAGGTGAAATAAAAAAATACTTGATTGGAGTCCGTCCACCTGTGGTAAATTCAATTGATTGGACATGATTTGGAAATTCCCACACCTCTCTATATAAGGTCCTATAGTTGACAGTGCATATCAGAGCAAAAACCAAGCTATTAGGTTGAAGGGATTGTCCATAGTGCTCTGAGACAGGATTGTGTCGAGGCACAGAGTACTGAGTAAAGGGTCTGAATACTTATGTAAATGTGATAGATACATTTTTTTATATACTTTTGAAAAAAAATCTAAAAACCTGTTTTTCCTTTGTCTTCATGGGGTATGGTGTGCAGATTGATGAGGAAAATAAACTTAAATAGTAATTTTGTAACATTACAAAATGTGTAAAAAGCCAAAGGGGTCTGAAAACTTTCCGTATCCACTGTCCACAGGTAAAACAGCCTGGTTCAACTGATTTAGAGGCAGTGGAAATGTAGGGTTAACCCTAACCCTAACCCATGACCTCAATGACCTCTGACCCCTGTAGAACCTCCTAACCCTAAACCCTATCCCTAACCTTAACCCTAACCCTAAACCCTATCCCTAACCCTAACCCTAAACCCTATCCCTAACCTTAACCCTAACCCTAAACCCTATCCCTAACCCTAAACCCTATCCCCAACCCTAACCCTAAACCCTATCCCTAACCTTAACCCTTAACTTAACCACTCAGAATTAATACCTAAACTAAAGTTTTAGTTTCACTTTTGTGGAATTTGACTGAGAGCTAAGAACCCTAACCCTAACCCATGACCTCAATGACCTCTGACCCCTGTAGAACCTCCTAACCCTAAACCCTGTGACTGTCTGACTGGACAGCAGCTTAGCCCATGACCTCAATGACCTCTGACCCCTGTAGAACCTCCTGACCCTAAACCCTATCCCTAACCTTAACCCTAACCCTAAACCCTGTGACTGTCTGACTGGACAGCAGCTTAGCCCATGACCTCAATCACCCCCTTATCCACACCGTCTTCGTGGAACAATCGGTTTTAAATTCACTGCTTCACTGAGGACCCTAGATATAATTGTATTTGTGGGCTACTGAGATTAGGTCGTCATTCAAACATGACGTGACTTGTTCAGCACATTTTTACTCCTGAACTTATTTAGGCCATAACAACAAAGAGGTTGAATACTTGACTCAAGATATTTCAGATTTTAATTTTTTATAAATTTGGTAATGTTTAGAAAAATGTAATTCCACTTTGACATAATGAGGTATTGTGAGGAGGTCAGTCACAACAACTCTCAATGTTTTAAATTCAGGCTGTAACTCAACAAACTGTAGAAAATGTGAAGGGGTGTGAATACGTTCTGAAGAGCCTGAATGTCTCCCTAAGAGTTGATTCAGGTTGGTAGAATACGTTCTGAAGAGCCTGAATGTCTCCCTAAGAGTTGATTCAGGTTGGTAGAATACGTTCTGAAGAGCCTGAATGTCTCCCTAAGAGTTGATTCAGGTTGGTAGAATACGTTCTGAAGAGACTGAATGTCTCCCTAAGAGTTGATTCAGGTTGGTAGAATACGTTCTGAAGAGCCTGAATGTCTCCCTAAGAGTTGATTCAGGTTGGTAGAAAACATTCTGAAGAGACTGAATGTCTCCCTAAGAGTTGATTCAAGTTGGTTGAATCATATTCCAAATGATTCCCAGCTGTAATGGCTGCCAAAGGTGTTTCCACCAAGTAATACCTCAGGGGGGTGAAGACATATGCAATCAATTCATCTTCATTTTACATGTCTTAGAAATGTATAAAATGTTCACAACGTTTTATTTCTCTTTTGAAAATGTTTAGTAAGTTGTGTAGATCGATAGTAAAGAACAATCCCTTTTAGATGTAATTTGAAGACTGTGGAGGTTTCACCAGCGACGTGTGTTTACCTCCACTGGTGATGTAAGTTGGCCCCTCCCACACTGACCTGTCGTGGCGATGCAGTCAAATCCCACGAAGGCGTAGAAACAGGTGGCAGCGCCTGATAGGACACCGGTGAAGCCAAATGGCATGAACCCGCCCACTCCTAGACTCTCCGCCGACAGCAAGGGCTCTGTCATGCTGAGAGAAAGAGAGATCATTAAATACACACTAGTATACTCTGTGTGTGTGTGTGTGTGTGTGTGTGTGTGTGTGTGTGTGTGTGTGTGTGTGTGTGTGTGTGTGTGTGTGTGTGTGTGTGTGTGTGTGTGTGTGTGTGTGTGTTTACTTTTGGCTGGAGTTGTTGTGTAAGATGACATCAGGGTCCAGATGCCAGTTCTTCAGGGTTCCTTTGACCAGTCCAGAGACCACCATAAACAACAACACCAGGACGTTGATACACGTAAACACCTTGTTGACAACAGCTGACTCCTTCACTCCAAACGACAACAGACCTAGAGGGAGAGAACGTTTATAATAAGATAGGAAAAAGGGTAGAAAAGAGAGTTGAAGATTAGAGCTGAAAAGACGGGTGAAGGTGTGTGTGTGTGTGTGTGTGTGTGTGTGTGTGTGTGTGTGTGTGTGTGTGTGTGTGTGTGTGTGTGTGTGTGTGTGTGTGTGTGTGTGTGTGTACCTGTGAGGGTAATGATGATGAGCACAGCGAACATGTCAGGGTACTCTGCCAGTATCCCAGGTGCTTTCATGGTCATGTACTGTCTGCAGAACGCCTCTATATGTTTCCCTGTCAACTCATCAAACGTTGCGCTCCATGCCCGTGCTACACTGGAGGTACCTGGGGAGGGAGGGACAGACACAGAGACAAACAGAGAGACAGATAGAGGGAGAGACAGAGAGGGGGAGACAGAGAGGGAGAGACAGAGACAGATAGAGGGAGAGACAGAGACAGACAGAGGGAGAGACAGAGACAGATAGAGGGAGAGACAGATAGAGGGAGAGACAGAGACAGATAGAGGGAGAGACAGAGAGGGAGAGACAGAGAGGGAGAGACAGAGACAGAGACAAACAGAGAGACAGATAGAGGGAGAGACAGATAGAGGGAGAGACAGAGAGGGAGAGAGACAGAGACATATAGAGGGAGAGACAGAGAGGGAGAGACAGAGACAGATAGAGGGAGAGACAGATAGAGGGAGAGACAGAGACAGATAGAGGGAGAGACAGACAGACAAAGACAGATAGAGGTAGAGACAGAGACAAAGAGAGACGGAGACAGAGACAGATAGAGGGAGAGACAGATAGAGGGAGAGACAGAGACAGAGACAGGGAGAGACGGAGACAGAGACAGATAGAGGGAGAGACAGAGAGATGAAAAGAGAGTGAAATGTATGAACCAAACATTTGCATATAGAATTTATTTAAAGAACCAACTCAACCCCTAGCCCTTTCTAAACTACTTAACTCTCTACCCAACTCTCTACCCAACTCTCTACCCAACACTCTACCCAACTCTCTACCCAACACTCTACCCAACTCTCTACCCAAGTCTCTACCCAACTCTCTACCCAACACCCTACCAAACTCTCTACCCAACACTCTACCCAACTCTCTACCCAACTCTCTACCCAAGTCTCTACCCAACCGTCACCACATATGAAGCAAGTTAGTGATCTAACAATAAAAGCTCTGTCTTTACACTGAGTATACAAAGCGTTAGGAGCACCATGACATTGACTGACCAGGTGAATCCAGGTGAAATATATGATCCCTTATTGATAAATCCCCTTAAATCAGTGTAGATGAAAGGGAGGAGACGGGTTAAAGAAGGATTGTAAAGTCTTGATAGAATTTAAACATGGATGGTGTTAGTGTGCCATTCATAGGGTGAATGGGCAAGACTATAAAAGGGCCTTTGAACTGGGTATGGTAGTAGGTGCCAGGTGCACCGGTTTGTGTCAGGAACAACAACTCTGCTGGGCGTTTCATGTTCAACAGTTTCCTGTGTGTATCAAGAATGATCTACCTGACATGATGACTCCTTGCTGTCCCCAGTCCACCTGGCCGTGCTGCTGCTCCAGTTTCAACTGTTCTGCCTGTGATTATTATTATTTGACCATGCTGGTCATTTATGAACATTTGAACATCTTGGCCATGTTCTGTTATAATCTCCACCCGGCACAGCCAGAAGAGGACTGGCCACCCCACATAGCCTGGTTCATCTCTATGTTTCTTCCTAGGTTCTGGCCTTTCTAAGGAGTTTTTCCTAGCCACCGTGCTTCTACACCTGCATTGCTTGCTGTTTAGGGTTTTAGGCTGGGTTTCTGTACAGCACTTTGAGATATCAGCTGATGTACGAAGGGCTTTATAAATACATTTGATTTGAGTTTCATTGCCCAGCTTGTAGCTGATAAACATTTTCAAATCTGGTGAAAATAAAGGTGAAAATAAATGGACACAAAGCACCACAAATATTGAGATCAGCTTGATGCTTGACTTCCACATTCCTTCATACGGTGTCTGTGGTGCGCTTCATGCTGTTACGGGACGGGACGAAAACAGAGGACAAGTTTAGCCTCTTTCTTCAACACTCTTAGTTGTTGTGGAAATTAATCCGCTTTGTGTTTACTTTGTGCATGCAACAGCACCTTGATTAGTCTACCTTTTAATAATACCAATGTCTGCCTGTCTCACCGATAACGTAAGAAAGGATGAGGTTCCATCCCGTGATGAAGGCCCAGAGTTCTCCCACTGTGACGTAGCTGTACAGGTAGGCTGAGCCCGTCTTGGGGACGCGGGCCCCAAACTCAGCATAACACAGACCAGCCATCACAGAGGCCAGCGCTGCGATGAAGAAGGATAGGACAATGGCAGGACCTGGGGACAGGGAGAGGGTTGGGATGATCATCAGGTTTAGTCAAATCCAGTAAATATACTTCAGCTTCCAGAGTAATACCCCCACGTATTACCACTATATTACTAATATATTACTACTATATTACTAATATATTACCACTATATTACTACTAATATATTACTACTATATTACCAATATATTACTAATATATTACTACTATATTACTAATATATTACCACTATATTACTACTATAGTACTAATATATTACTACTATATTACTAATATATTACTACTATATTACTAATATATTACTACTATATCACTAATATATCACTAATATATTACTAATATATTACCACTATATTACTAATATATTGCTACTATATTGCTACTATATTACCACTATATTACTACTATATTACTAATATATTACTACTATATTACCACTATATTACTACTATATTACCACTATAGTACCACTATATTACTAATATATTACTACTATATTACTACTATATTACTAATATATTGCTACTATATTGCTAATATATTACCACTATATTACTACTATATTACTACTATATTACCACTATATTACTAATATATTACTACTATATTACTAATATATTACCACTATATTACTAATATATTACTACTATATTGCCACCATATTACTAATATATTACCACTATATTACTACTATATTACTAATATATTAACACTATATTACTACTATATTACCACTATATTACTACTATATTACCACTATATTACTAATATATAACTACTATATTACCACTATATTACTACTATATTACTAATATATTACTACTATATTACTAATATATTACTACTATATTACTAATATATTACTACTATATTACTAATATATTACCACTATATTACTAATATATTACTACTATATTGCCACCATATTACTAATATATTAACACTATATTACTACTATATTACCACTATATTACTACTATATTACCACTATATTACTAATATATAACTACTATATTACCACTATATTACTACTATATTACTAATATATTACTACTATATTACTAATATATCACTAATATATTACTAATATATTACCACTATATTACTAATATATTACTACTATATTGCCACTATATTACTAATATATTACCACTATATTACTACTATATTACTAATATATTAACACTATATTACTACTATATTACCACTATATTACTACTATATTACCACTATATTACTAATATATTACTACTATATTACTACTATATTACTAATATATTACTACTATATTACTACTATATCATTAATATATTACTACTATATTACTACTGTATTACCACTATATTACCACTATGTTACTACTTTATTACTAATATATTGCCACTATATTACTACTATATCACTACTATAGTACTACTATATTACCACTATATTACTACTATATTACCACTATATTACTACTATATTACCACTATATTACTAATATATTACTACTATATCACTAATATATCACTAATATATTACTAATATATTACCACTATATTACTAATATATTGCTACTATATTGCTACTATATTACCACTATATTACTACTATATCACTACTATAGTACTACTATATTACCACTATATTACTACTATATTACCACTATATTACTAATATATTACCACCATATTACTAGTATATTACTACTATATCACTAATATATCACTAATATATTACTAATATATTACCACTATATTACTAATATATTGCTACTATATTGCTACTATATTACCACTATATTACTACTATATTACTAATATATTACTACTATATTACCACTATATTACTACTATATTACCACTATAGTACCACTATATTACTAATATATTACTACTATATTACTACTATATTACTAATATATTGCTACTATATTGCTAATATATTACCACTATATTACTACTATATTACTACTATATTACCACTATATTACTAATATATTACTACTATATTACCACTATATTACTAATATATTACTACTATATTGCCACTATATTACTAATATATTACCACTATATTACTACTATATTACTAATATATTAACACTATATTACTACTATATTACCACTATATTACTACTATATTACCACTATATTACTAATATATTACCACTATATTACTACTATATTACTAATATATTACTACTATATTACTAATATATTACTACTATATTACTAATATATTACTACTATATTACTAATATATTACTACTATATTACTAATATATTACTACTATATCACTAATATATCACTAATATATTACTAATATATTACCACTATATTACTAATATATTACTACTATATTGCCACTATATTACTAATATATTACCACTATATTACTACTATATTACTAATATATTAACACTATATTACTACTATATTACCACTATATTACTACTATATTACCACTATATTACTAATATATTACTACTATATTACTACTATATTACTAATATATTACTACTATATTACTACTATATCACTAATATATTACTACTATATTACTACTGTATTACCACTATATTACCACTATATTACTACTATATTACTAATATATTGCCACTATATTACTACTATATCACTACTATAGTACTACTATATTACCACTATATTACTACTATATTACCACTCTATTACTACTATATTACCACTATATTACTAATATATTACCACTACATTACTAATATATTACCACCATATTACTAATATATTACTACTTTATCACTAATATATCACTAATATATTACTAATATATTACCACTATATTACTAATATATTGCTACTATATTGCTACTATATTACCACTATATTACTACTATATTACTACTATATTACTAATATATTACCACTATATTACTAATATATTACTACTATATTACTAATATATTAACACTATATTACTACTATATTACCACTATATTACTACTATATTACCACTATATTACTAATATATTACTACTATATTACCACTATATTACTACTATATTACTAATATATTACTACTATATTACTAATATATTACTACTATATTACTAATATATTACTACTATATTACTAATATATTACTACTATATTACTAATATATTACTACTATATCACTAATATATCACTAATATATTACTAATATATTACTACTATATTACTAATATATTACTACTATATTACTAATATATTACTACTATATTACTAATATATTACTACTATATCACTAATATATCACTACTATATTACTAATATATTACCACTATATTACTAATATATTACTACTATATTGCCACTATATTACTAATATATTACCACTATATTACTACTATATTACTAATATATTAACACTATATTACTACTATATTACCACTACATTACTACTATATTACCACTATATTACTAATATATTACTACTATACTACTACTATATTACTAATATATTACTACTATATTACTACTATATCACTAATATATTACTACTATATTACTACTGTATTACCACTATATTACCACTATATTTCTACTATATTACTAATATATTGCCACTATATTACTACTATATCACTACTATAGTACTACTATATTACCACTATATTACTACTATATTACCACTATATTACTACTATATTACCACTATATTACTAATATATTACCACTACATTACTAATATATTACCACCATATTACTAATATATTACTACTATATTACCACTATATTACTAATATATTACTACTATATTACTAATATATTACTACTATATTACTACTATATTACTAATATATTACTAATATATTACTACTATTTTACTACTATATTACTACCAATATATTACTACTATATTACTACTATATTATTAATATATTACTACTATATTACTACTATATTACTAGTATACTACTACAGTGCATTACCTGCATTTTCTCTGGCCACGGCTCCAGATAGTACTTAAATCCCAACTCCCAGAGTACCTCCCACCACCAAAATAGTACTACTATACTATTATTATACTAATACAGTACAACTGTACTACTATACTACACTATACTACCACCAGTACTACCACTATACTAATACATCACTACTACTACTGTGCCACACTATAATACTATTGCTATACTAATGCAGTACTACTTCTACTACACTATACTATTACTACTACTACTACTGCTATTACTACTACTACACTAACGCGGTACTACTACTACTATAATACTGCTACTATATTAATACAGTACTACTACTCCTATGATACTGCTACTATATTAATACAGTACTACCACTACTACTAACACTACTACTACACTAAATCACACTACCACTGCTACTACTACTACTACACTAATGCGGTACTACTGCTAATATAATATTACTATACTACTACTATATTAATACAGTATTGCTACCACTACTACTACTACTACTATACTAAACCACACTACCATTACTACTACTACTACTATACTAAACCACACTACCACTTCCACTACTATACTACACTACTACTACTACTACTGCTATACTAATACAGTATTACTACTACTATACAACATTATAACACTACCACTACTGTTACTATACTACACTACTACTACTACTATACTAAACCACACTACCACTACCACTACTGTTACTATACTACACTACTACTACTACTACTATACTAAACCACACTACCACTACTACTACTACTGCTATACTAAACCACACTACCACTACCGTTACTATACTACACTACTACTAGTACTATACTAAACCACACTACCACTACCGTTAATATACTACACTACCACTACTACTACTGCTATACTAATACAGTATTATTACTACTATACAACACTCTACCACCACTACTACAACTACTACTATTAGTACTACTACTACTATACTACTACTACACTAATACAGTACTACTACTACTACAATAAACCATACTACCACTACTACTACTACTCTACACCTAACCCTCAGCCCCTCCCATCTATCTCTGAAGACCATACAGTTTCTATTTGCCATATATTTTCCCACTGTGCTGTGATGTTTCACAAACGTTCTGAACCTTTCTATTCTAATAGTTTCTACAGATAGCAAAAAAAAAACATTTCATTTACAAAGTGTATTATTATGTTATTGATTTTCAAGAGTGTTATCTGCAGAGTTAGCTCCAGGTAAATATTACAATTATTCAGCCATTCCTGAACATCGATCCAAAAGCTAGCTACATAAGGACGGTACCAAAACAAATGATCTAATGATTCTGTCTCTTCACAGCGAAATCTACAGCGCTGGAAAGGTTGCATCCCACATATAGAGAAGTTTGGACACACCTACTCATTCCACAGTTTTTCTTTTTTGGTTACTACATGATTCCATATGTGTTATTTCATAGTTTTGATGTCTTCACCATTATTCTACAATGTAGAACCTGTATGGAACAGCTGTCAACCTGTATGGACCAGCTGTCAACCTGTATTGTACAGCTGTCAACCAGTATGGACCAGCTGTCAACCTGTATGGAACAGCTGTCAACCTGTATGGAACAGCTGTCAACCAGTATGGACCAGCTGTCAACCTGTATGGAACAGCTGTCAAACTGTATGGTACAACTGTCAACCTGTATGGTACAACTGTCAACCTGTATGGAACAACTGTCAACCTGTATGGTACAACTGTCAACCTGTATGGTACAACTGTCAACCTGTATGGAACCACTGTCAACCTGTATGGTACAACTGTCAACCTGTATGGAACAGCTGTCAACCTGTATGGAACAGCTGTCAACCTGTATGGAACAGCTGTCAACCTGTATGGAACAGCTGTCAACCTGTATAGAACAGCTGTCAACCTGTATGGAACAGCTGTCAACCTGTATGGAACAGCTGTCAACCTGTATTGTACAGCTGTCATCCAGTATGGACCAGCTGTCAACCTGTATGGAACAGCTGTCAACCAGTATGGACCAGCTGTCAACCTGTATGGAACAGCTGTCAACCTGTATGGAACAGCTGTCAACCTGTATGGAACAGCTGTCAACCTGTATTGTACAGCTGTCAACCAGTATGGACCAGCTGTCAACCTGTATGGAACAGCTGTCAACCTGTATGGACCAGCTGTCAACCTGTATGGAACAGCTGTCAACCTGTATGGAACAGCTGTCAACCTGTATGGAACAGCTGTCAACCTGTATGGACCAGCTGTCAACCTGTATGGAACAGCTGTCAACCTGTATGGACCAGCTGTCAACCTGTATGGAACAGCTGTCAACCTGTATGGAACAGCTGTCAACCTGTATGGACCAACTGTCAACCTGTATGGAACAGCTGTCAACCTGTATGGAACAGCTGTCAACCTGTATGGAACAGCTGTCAACCTGCATGGAACAGTTGTCAACCTGTATGGAACAGCTGTCAACCTGTATAGAACAGCTGTCAACCTGTATGGAACAGCTGTCAACCTGTATGGAACAGCTGTCAACCTGTATGGAACAGCTGTCAACCTGTATGGACCAGCTGTCAACCTGTATGGAACAGCTGTCAACCAGTATGGACCAGCTGTCAACCTGTATGGACCAGCTGTCAACCTGTATGGAACAGCTGTCAACCTGTATGGAACAGCTGTCAACCTGTATGGAACAGCTGTCAACCTGTATGGAACAGCTGTCAACCTGTATGGAACAGCTGTCAACCTGTATGGACCAGCTGTCAACCTGTATGGCACAGCTGTCAACCTGTATGGACCAGCTGTCAACCTGTATGGAACAGCTGTCAACCTGTATGGAACAGCTGTCAACCTGCATGGAACAGCTGTCAACCTGTATGGACCAGCTGTCAACCTGTATGGAACAGCTGTCAACCTGTATGGTATGGAACAGCTGTCAACCTGTATGGAACAGCTGTCAACCTGTATGGTATGGAACAGCTGTCAACCTGTATGGACCAGCTGTCAACCTGTATGGTATGGAACAGCTGTCAACCTGTATGGAACAGCTGTCAACCTGTATGGAACAGCTGTCAACCTGTACGGAACAGCCGTCAACCTGTATGGAACAGCTGTCAACCTGTATGGAACAGCTGTCAACCTGTATGGAACAGCTGTCAACCTGTATGGAACAGCTGTCAACCTGTATGGTATGGAACAGCTGTCAACCTGTATGGACCAGCTGTCAACCTGTATGGAACAGCTGTCAACCTGTATGGAACAGCTGTCAACCTGTATGGAACAGCTGTCAACCTGTATGGACCAACTGTCAACCTGTATGGAACAGCTGTCAACCTGTATGGCACAGCTGTCAACCTGTATGGAACAGCTGTCAACCTGTATGGAACAGCTGTCAACCTGTATGGAACAGCTGTCAACCAGTATGGAACAGCTGTCAACATGTATGGAACAGCTGTCAACCTGTATGGACCAGCTGTCAACCAGTATGGAACAGCTGTCAACATGTATGGAACAGCTGTCAAACTGTATGGAACAGCTGTCAACCTGTATGGACCAGCTGTCAACCAGTATGGAACAGCTGTCAACATGTATGGAACAGCTGTCAACATGTATGGAACAGCTGTCAACCTGTATGGACCAGCTGTCAACCAGTATGGAACAGCTGTCAACATGTATGGAACAGCTGTCAAACTGTATGGAACAACTGTCAACCTGTATGGACCAGCTGTCAACCAGTATGGAACAGCTGTCAACATGTATGGAACAGCTGTCAACATGTATGGAACAGCTGTCAACCTGTATGGACCAGCTGTCAACCAGTATGGAACAGCTGTCAACATGTATGGAACAGCTGTCAAACTGTATGGAACAACTGTCAACATGTATGGAACAGCTGTCAAACTGTATGGAACAACTGTCAACCTGTATGGAACAGCTGTCAACCAGTATGGAACAGCTGTCAACCAGTATGGAACAGCTGTCAACATGTATGGAACAGCTGTCAACTTGTATGGAACAGCTGTCAACCTGTATGGAACAGCTGTCAACCTGTATGGAACAGCTGTCAACTTGTATGGAACAGCTGTCAACTTGTATGGAACAGCTGTCAACCTGTATGGCACAACTGTCAACTTGTATGGAACAGCTGTCAACCTGTATGGACCAGCTGTCAACCAGTATGGAACAGCTGTCAACCTGTATGGCACAGCTGTCAACCTGTATGGTACAACTGTCAACTTGTATGGAACAGCTGTCAACCTGTATGGCACAACTGTCAACTTGTATGGAACAGCTGTCAACCTGTATGGAACAGCTGTCAACCAGTATGGAACAGCTGTCAACCTGTATGGAACAGCTGTCAACCTGTATGGACCAGCTGTCAACCTGTATGGACCAGCTGTCAACCTGTATGGAACAGCTGTCAACCTGTATGGACCAGCTGTCAACCAGTATGGAACAGCTGTCAACCTGTATGGAACAACTGTCAACCTGTATGGCACAACTGTCAACCTGTATGGAACAACTGTCAACTTGTATGGAACAACTGTCAACCTGTATGGCACAACTGTCAACCTGTATGGAACAACTGTCAACCTGTATGGAACAGCTGTCAACCTGTATGGCACAGCTGTCAACCTGTATGGCACAGCTGTCAACCTGTATGGCACAGCTGTCAACCTGTATGGAACAGCTGTCAACCTGTATGGAACAGCTGTCAACCTGTATGGCACAGCTGTCAACCTGTATGGAACAACTGTCAACCTGTATGGAACAGCTGTCAACCTGTATGGCACAGCTGTCAACCTGTATGGCACAGCTGTCAACCTGTATGGAACAGCTGTTTTTGGGTCCTTAAATTAAACTGTTATACTTTTTTATTCATCACAATTTTCTTTAGTCAATTTTGCTCTTTAATGCCGACAGACAAGTTCCTTACCTACTCCCACTTGCCTGTAATCCTGCAATCAGTTGGTTTTACTTTTCGATAGAGCAGATATTTCCATATATTTTGTTAGCTGCTTGTATGACATAAGTCCACCAATCCTATTGGTTATATCCTTTACATATTTATACATTATACAATAAGTTTTTTTTTTTGTCAATTAGTATATTTGAGTTGAACCACAATATTTGTGGTAATATTTGTTCTGTCTTTTCTGGTGGATTAAACTGAAATTGCAACCAACTTTCTATCGCTTGTTTTAAAAATTGCGATATTTGGAGCTGTTTTTATTTTAAAATAATTCAAAGTGAGAGGTTGTTATCTGAATAAAGGGAAAACATGGGGTAAGCCATTCTTACTAATCTGCTACAGATCCAGTCGGATTAAAGAATATTTTTTTGTAAGACTGAAGCCTTTAGTGAGAGGTCCAATGCTTTAATATTGAATCATTTCTGCCCTCCGAATTCGTATTCAGGTATTCTGTTTAATTTTGTCTGGCTTGCTGTTCCAAATAAAGTGGAATATTCTTTGCTCATAAAATTATTAAAACTAATCGTTAGGTGTAGGCTGGGCCATAAGTAAATAGGTTAACTGTGACATGACTATAGAATTAATCAGGGTGATTTTTTTCCACAAATAGACAGGTGTTGTCCTTTCCACGGTAGCAAGATTTGATCTAATTTGGCTAACTTTCTATTAAAATATATTGTAGTGAGATTATTTATTTATTTTTGGATATGAATACTGAGTTTGTCCACTTGTATTTTTTTGTGAATCAATATGTAATATGATACAATATATACTTATATATATATATAAGTAATATATACTTTGGGTTGTAATCCAGAGAGGTTAGATGTCACGCCCTGACCATAGTTTACTTTGTATTTTCTATGTTTTGATTGGTCAGGGTGTGATCTGAGTGGGCATTCTATGTTTCATGTCTTGTTTGTCTATTTCTATGTTCAGCCTGATATGGTTCTCAGTCAGAGGCAGGTGTTCGTCATTGTCTCTGATTGGGAACCATATTTAGGTAGCCTGGGGTTCACTGTGTGTTTGTGGGTGATTGTTCCTGTCTATGTGTTTTTCACCAGATAGGCTGTTTTAGGTTTTCGTTACGTTCATCACGTTCTTTATTTTGTAGTGTTTGCATTGATTCGTGTTTTACGTTTGTTCATTAAAACATGGATCGCAATCTACACGCTGCATTTTGGTCCGATCCTTGTTCTACCTCTTCATCAGAGGAGGAGATAGAAGAAAACCGTTACAGAATCACCCACCACAAAAGGACCAAGCAGCGTGTCAACAGGCAGGAGCAGCGCGAGGAGAAGCGCAATAAGGATTTCTGGACATGGGAGGAAATCCTCGACGGGAGAGGACCCTGGGCTAAACCAGGGGAGTGTAGCCGCACTAAGGTGCAGCGGGAGAAGAAACAACAGGAACAGCCCAAGGAGGAGTACAGTATGGAGTATACTACTTGGGAGGAGATCGACAGGTGGGCGGCCGACCCAGGGAGAGTGCCGGAGCCCGCCTGGGATTCGCTGGAGCAGTGCGAGGAAGGTTACCGTAGAATGGAGGCGGTGAAAGCAGAGAGGCGCTGGTATGAGAAGGCAGCACGGCGACGCGGAAGGAAGCCCGAGAGGCAGCCCCAAAAATTTCTTGGGGGGGGGCTAACAGGGAGTATGGCTATGCCAGGTAGGAGACCTGGGCAGACTCC
The DNA here is from genome assembly GCF_013265735.2 of Oncorhynchus mykiss. NCBI lineage: Eukaryota > Metazoa > Chordata > Actinopteri > Salmoniformes > Salmonidae > Oncorhynchus > Oncorhynchus mykiss. Next base: position 2,375,262 of record NC_048574.1, read on the forward strand.
CTGTGCTTACCGGGGGGCTAGAGAGACCGGACAGGCACCGTGTTATGCAGTGGTGCGCACGGTGTCTCCAGTGCGGGTGCATAGCCCGGTGCGGTATATTCCAGCTCCGCGTGTCGGCCGGGCTAGATTGAGCGTCGAGCCTAATGCCATGAAGCCGGCTCTACGCAGCTGGTCCCCAGTGCGTCTCCTTGGGCCGGTTTACATGGCACCAGCCTTGCGCTCGGTTTCTCCGGTTCGCCTGCATAGTCCAGTGCGGGCTATTCCACCTCGCCGCACTGGTAGGGCGACCGTGAGCATTCAACCAGGTAAGGTTGGGCAGGCTCGGTGCTCAAGAGCTCCAGTGCGCCTGCACGGTCCGGTTTTTCCAGTACCACCTCCACACCCCAGCCCTCCGGTAGCAGCTCCCCGCACCAGGCTTCCTGTGCGTGTCCTCGGCCCAGTACCACCAGTGCCAGCACCACGCATCAGGCCTACAGTGCGCCTCGCCTGTCCAGCGCTGCCAGAGCCTCCCTTCTCTTCAGCGCTGTCGGAGTCTCCCGCCTGTTTAGCGCTGTTAGAGCCTGCCTTCTCTACAGCGCTGCCGGAGTCTCCCGCCTGTTCAGAACTGCCAGTTAGCATAGAGCTGCCAGTTAGCATAGAGCTGCCAGTTAGCATAGAGCTGCCAGTTAGCATAGAGCTGCCAGTTAGCATAGAGCTGCCAGTTAGCTTAGAGCTGCCAGTTAGCAAGGAGCTGCCAGTCTGCAAGGAGCTGCCAGTCTGCAAGGAGCTGCCAGTCTGCATAGAGCTGCCAGTCTGCATGGAGCTGCCAGTCTGCAAGGAGCCGCCAGAGCTGCCAGTCTGCAGGATGCCGCCAAAGCTGCCAGTCTGCAAGGAGCCGCCAGAGCTGCCAGTCTGCAAGGAGCCGCCAGAGCTGCCAGTCTGCAAGGAGCCGCCAGGGCCGCCAGTCAGCATGGAGCAGCCAGGGCCGCCAGTCAGCATGGAGCAGCCAGGGCCGCCAGTCAGCATGGAGCAGCCAGGGCCGCCAGTCAGCATGGAGCAGCCAGGTCCGCCAGTCAGCATGGAGCAGCCAGTCAGCATGGAGCAGCCAGTCAGCATGGAGCAGCCAGAGCAGCCAGTCAGCATGGAGCAGCCAGAGCTGCCAGTCAGCATGGAGCAGCCAGTCAGCATGGAGCAGCCAGAGCTGACAGTCAGCATGGAGCAGCCAGTCAGCATGGAGCAGCCAGAGCTACCAGTCATCATGGAGCAGCCAGAGCAGTCTGCCAGCATGGAGCAGCCAGAGCTGTCAGTCAGCATGGAGCAGCCAGAGCAGCCAGTCTGTGTCGACCAGTCTCTTCCAGATCTGCCAGTCGTCCAGACTCTTCCAGATCTGCCAGTCGACCAGACTCTTCCAGATCTGCCAGTCGACCAGACTCTTCCAGATCTGCCAGTCGACCAGACTCTTCCAGATCTGCCCGTCGTCCAGACTCTTCCAGATCTGCCAGTCGTCCAGACTCTTCCAGATCTGCCAGTCGTCCAGACTCTTCCAGATCTGCCAGTCGTCCAGACTCTTCCAGATCTGCCAGTCGTCCAGACTCTTCCAGATCTGCCAGTCGTCCAGACTCTTCCAGATCTGCCAGTCGTCCAGACTCTTCCAGATCTGCCAGTCGTCCAGACTCTTCCAGATCTGCCAGTCGGCCAGATTCTCCCAGATCTGCCAGTCGGCCAGATTCTCCCAGATCTGCCAGTCGGCCAGATTCTCCCAGATCTGCCAGTCGGCCAGATTCTCCCAGATCTGCCAGTCGTCCAGATTCTCCCAGAACCGCCAGCCGTCCAGATTCTCCCAGAACCGCCAGCCAGCCAGGATCTGCCGGATCTAACCACCTGCCTGAGCTTCTTCTCAGTGCTGAGCTTCTTCTCAGTGCTGAGCTTCCTCTCAGGGCTGAGCTACCCATCTGTCCCGAGTTACCTCTGTCCCGAGCTGTCCCTCTGTCCCATGTTATCATTGTGGTGGATAACCTATTTAGGGACGTTTAGGAGGGGGATTAAAACTGTCATGGAGTGGGGTCCACGTCCAGCGCCAGAGCCGCCACCGCGGACAGATGCCCACCCAGACCCTCCCCTATAGGTTCAGGTTTTGCGGCCGGAGTCCGCACCTTGGGGGGGGGGGTACTGTCACGCCCTGACCATAGTTTACTTTGTATTTTCTATGTTTTGATTGGTCAGGGTGTGATCTGAGTGGGCATTCTATGTTTCATGTCTTGTTTGTCTATTTCTATGTTCAGCCTGATATGGTTCTCAGTCAGAGGCAGGTGTTCGTCATTGTCTCTGATTGGGAACCATATTTAGGTAGCCTGGGGTTCACTGTGTGTTTGTGGGTGATTGTTCCTGTCTATGTGTTTTTCACCAGATAGGCTGTTTTAGGTTTTCGTTACGTTCATCACGTTCTTTATTTTGTAGTGTTTGCATTGATTCGTGTTTTACGTTTGTTCATTAAAACATGGATCGCAATCTACACGCTGCATTTTGGTCCGACTCTCCTTCTCACGAAGAAAACCGTTACATTAGAAAAATTATCTAGATCCTCTATGAGGCTGTGGAGGGATCCAAAATGAGGATTTAAGGGAAAATATCAATCGTCAACACCTTTGTTTTTAAGCCCATTGATGCTACTGTTGGATCTAATTTAACAGCTGACATTTTGATGGCCATGGTAAATAAATATGCTAAAAGTGAAAAACCTTGTTTTTACTCCTCTTGACAGTTTAATACTGTACATAACTTTACCCCATTGTGTAAGAGATTCTCCAAAATCAAAGTATTCCAGGCAATTACGTATATATAGAAACTCCAGTCCTACTTTATTAAAGGCCTTTTCAAAGTCATCTATGAACACCAGGCCTAGTTTCACAGATTGTTCATAGTGTTCTATTGTTTCCAATAATTTGATTGAACCTATATTTAACTAGACAAGTTAAGAACAAATTCTTATTTACAATGACAGCCTACCGGAGAACAATGGGTTAACTGCCTTGTTCAGGGGTAGAACGACAGATTTTTACCTTGTCAACTCGGGGATTCGATTTAGCAACCTTTCAGTTACTGGCCCAATGCTCTAACCACTAAGCTACCTGCTGATTACTGGCCCAATGCTCTAACCACTAGTCTACCTGCTGATTACTGGCCCAATGCTCTAACCACTAGTCTACCTGCTGATTACTGGCCCAATGCTCTAACAACTAGTCTACCTGCTGATTACTGGCCCAATGCTCTAACCACTAGTCTACCTGCTGATTACTGGCCCAATGCTCTAACCACTAGGCTACCTGCTGATTACTGGCCCAATGCTCTAACCACTAGGCTACCTGCTGATTACTGGCCCAATGCTCTAACCACTAGGCTACCTGCTGATTACTGGCCCAATGCTCTAACCACTAGGCTATCTGCTGATTACTGGCCCAATGCTCTAACCACTAGGCTACCTGCTGACTACTGGCCCAATGCTCTAACCACTAGGCTACCTGCTGATTACTGGCCCAATGCTCTAACCACTAGGCTACCTGCTGATTACTGGCCCAATGCTCTAACCACTAAGCTACGCTGCTGGTTACTGGCCCAACGCTCTAACCACTAGGCTACCTGCTGATTACTGGCCCAATGCTCTAACCACTAGGCTACCTGCTGGTTACTGGCCCAACACTCTAACCACTAGGCTACCTGCTGGTTACTGGCCCAATGCTCTAACCACTAGGCTACCACCCCACTTATATTATCTCCAATGTATCGTCCATGTCTGATTAGGATACATAATATCTGACAATACCTTTTTAATTCAATGTTTTCTACATTTTGCAAGAATATTTGCATCACTACACTGATGTGTAAGGGGTCCCCAGTTGTTTTTAAATGGACTGGATCTGTATATGTACCACTTGGGTCCTGTTACTGTTCTTCTTGCTGAGTATCTGATAGTCTGCCATTTTATAGGAGTGGTTAAAACATGAGTACATTAAAACAAGGTTTGGTCAACTGCTATGACATCCAGCCCTGGAGTTTTCCAGGACTTAACAATTTTAATTGCATCAAGAAGTACCTCTGTATTTTGGCTTTCACATGAGTCTTTCTCTACAGATGTTCATTTGACATTATTAATAGAACAAACAAATCTTTCCAATTACTCTATGTTGTTGTCTTAGGTTTCTCTTTATGAAGTGGTGTGTTGTCTCTTGTCGTGATGTGTGTTTTGTTCTACTTACTTCACCTCAGTTGTACTCCATCTAGCTATTAAAAAATACAAACTTGATTATCTTAATTTATTCCCACAATTGACAAATAATACGCATAATAATATAAGCCCTTCAATGAAGGATTGTTACCCGTATACTACCACTATACTACTATACTACTACTATTTTACTACTACTATACTACTGCTATACTAATATTATACTACCACTATACTACTCCACACTGCTACAGTATTACTACTATTATACTACCACCATACATACTACTACTATTTTACTACAACTATACTACTGCCATACTAATAATGTACTACTACTATACCACTCCACACTGCTACAGTACTACCACTATTATACTACCACTATACTACTATACTACTACTATTGTACTCCTACTATACTACTGCTATACTAGGACTATACTACTACAGTACTATTACTATTATACTACCACTATGCTACTCTACACCACTACAATTACACTACCACTATACTACTCTACACTACTACAGCACTACTACTATTATACTACTACTATACTACTACTATTATACTACCACTATACTACTACTATTATACTACCACCATACTACCACTATACTACCATTATACTACCACTATAATACTACTATTATACTACTACTAATATTCTAACACAATACTACTACTGTTATACTACCACTACACTACATATTTTATACTACCACTATACTACCGATATTATACTACCACTATATTAATATTATTATACTACCACCATACCACTACTATTACACTACCACCATACTACTACTATTATACTACGACTATACTACCACTATTCTACTACTCTTATACTACCACTATACTACTAATATTATACTACCACTATACTACTACTATTATACTGCCACTATACTACTACTATTATACTACTACTATTGTACAACCACTATACTACGACTATTATATTACTACTATGATACTACCACTATACTGCTACTATTATACTACCACTATGCTACTACTATTATACTACTACTATTATACTACCACTATACTACTGCTATTATACTACTACTATTATACTACCACTATACTACTGCTATTATACTACTACTATTATACTACCACTATACTACTACTATTATACTACCGCTATACTACTACTATTATACTACTACTATTATACTACCGCTGTACTACTACTATTATACTACTACTATACTACTACTATTATACTACTACTATTATACTACTATTATACTACTATTGTACTACTACTATTATGATACCACTATACTACATATTTTGTACTACCACTATACTGCCGATATTATACTACCACTATACTACTACTATTATACTACAACTATACTACTACTATTATACTACTACTATTATACTACAACTATAATACTACTATTATACTACTACTATGCTACCGCTATACTACTACTATTATACTATCGCCATACTACTGCTATTATACTACCACTATACTACTACTATTATAATACTACTATTATACTACCACTATACTACTACCATTATACTACTGCTATTATACTACTACTATTATACTACCACTATACTACTACTATTATACTACCGCTATACTACTACTATTATACTACTACTATTATACTACCACTATACTACTACTATACTACTACTATTATACTACTACTATTATACTACCACTATACTACTACTATACTACCATTATACTACTACTATTATACTACTACGATTATACTACCACTATACTACTACTATTATACCATCACTATACTACCACTATACTACTACTATTATACTACCCCTATACTACTACTATTATACTACCACTAAACTACTACTATTTTACTACTGCTATACTACTACTATTATACTACTACTATTAGACTAATAATACCACTTCTACAGTACTACTACCACTACTACTACTACTACTACTACTACTACTATTATAGTACACTATACTACTACTGCTACTACAGTACTGCTACTATACAACTACACTACTACTACTACAACTATTTTGCTACTATTAGTACTACTACCACTACTACCACTACTATAACTACTACTACAACTACTATTACAACTACTAAAACTCCTATTACTGCTACTACTACTGCAGTACATTACCTGCATTCTCTCTGGCCACGGCCCCAGCCAGGACGTAGACCCCAGCTCCCAGAGTACTGCCCACCCCCAAAGCCACCAGGTCGAAGGTGTTGAGACATCGGGACAGACGGGAATCTTCACTGTTACAGTCCACAACCTTGACACGCAGCAGCTGCTTCCCAAAGCCTAGCAGCTTCTCCAGGGCCATGCTGAGGGGTCACAGTCAGACGGAGGTCAAAGGTCAGAGGGGAGAGGTCACATACACCTGAGCACGAGAGAGGACGAGAAAGAGGATGGGACAGATTGAACACATTAGAATGCTGATAAGAACACAGTAGCAGAACTGCAGCCCTCCAATGTAGGGACTGTTTACATGCTCCTCCTGTCACTCCCCCCCTTCCACCTCTAACCCCTCTTTCTCCTACCCCCGCCTTCCACCAATACTATATATTGGTATTCACTGAGGCAACAGTAGGCAAACAGAGAGGAAGAGGAAGTGACAGGACAACGTACAGATATAAACATAGAGGAAGAGGAAGTGACAGGACAACGTACAAATGTAAACAGAGAGGAAGAGGAAGTGACAGGACAACGTACAGATGTAAACAGAGAGGAAGAGGAAGTGACAGGACAACGTACAGATGTAAACAGAGAGGAAGAGGAAGTGACAGGACAACGTACAGATGTAAACAGAGAGGAAGAGGAAGTGACAGGACAACGTACAGATGTAAACAGAGAGGAAGAGGAAGTGACAGGACAACGTACAGATGTAAACAGAGAGGAAGAGGAAGTGACAGGACAATGTACAGATGTAAACAGAGAGGAAGAGGAAGTGACAGGACATCGTACAGCAGCTTCAGAACGGTCATGTTGTTATGATCTCCTCATATAAGTGGAGGCACTTGGCATCCAGTCAACTCTGAGAAAAACTACTTTAAATAGGACTTGTGCAAGTTGTTTATATGCCTGCTCCTGGTGTTGTGTGTTTTTCGAGCATTGTGTTGCATTATGATGTGTTGTGATGTGTTGTGCTGTGTACGTTGTTGTGTGTACGTCCGTATGTTTCTGTGTTTCACTTCTCTGTGTCCAATGTTTACATAAAGTTTGTGTTGAGTGGTTGGTAGGTGGGCTAGTCAGGGATTTCCTGTCCCTAGAGTGATGAAGACAGCAGGAGACCCTTTATAGGGATAAGAGACGGTCCACCAGAATGATCATGTCTCCAGGTCACAACAGCACAACTCATTTAAACTGGTAATAATTACACAACAACACAGGCCCTCTTTTACACCTTTATTTAGCTAGGCATGTAACTTAAGAACAAATTCTTATTTTACAATGATGACATACCCCGGCAAAACCCTCCACTAACCCAGACGACGAGAGGCCAACTGTGCGCCGCACAATGAACTGGTAATAATAACAGAACAACACAGCTAATTTAAACCGGTAATAATTACATAATAACACAGCTGATAATAATAGCTGTTTACTCTGCTGTCATAATATAACATGTGTTGTCCTGGTGATAGCTCTTTACTCGGGGTAAGGTCGTTCAGTTCATATTCCGCAAACGTGTGTGTATGTGTGTGTGTGTGTGTGTGTGTGTGTGTGTGTGTGTGTGTGTGTGTGTGTGTTATAAGAGTTTTGTGATTACTAATACTTGGTATTTTAATATGTATTATGGGTGTAATCTGTTTTTAATGATCGTTAAGATGTGTAGATCCACGGTTTCAGCTTTGCTACAACTACAGCTCTGTCACACCATGGACTACAGCTCTATCACACCATGGACTACAGCTCTGTCACACCATGGACTACAGCTCTATCACACCATGGACTACAGCTCTGTCACACCATGGACTACAGCTCTGTCACACCATGGACTACAGCTCTGTCACACCATGGACTACAGCTCTGTCACACCATGGACTACAGCTCTGTCACACCATGGACTACAGCTGTCACACCATGGACTACAGCTCTGTCGCACCATGGACTACAGCTCTGTCACACCATGGACTACAGCTCTGTCACACCTTGGACTACAGCTCAGTCACACCATGGACTACAACTCTGTCACACCATGGATGACAGCTCTGTCACACCATGGACTACAGCTCTGTCACACCATGGACTACAGCTCTGTCACACCATGGACTACAGCTCTATCACACCATGGACTACAGCTCTGTCACACCATGGACTACAGCTCTATCACACCATGGACTACAGCTCTGTCACACCATGGACTACAGCTCTATCACACCATGGACTACAGCTGTGTCACACCATGGACGACAGCTCTGTCACACCATGGACTACAGCTCTGTCACACCATTATAAGAGTTTTGTGATTACTAATACTTGGTATTTTAATATGTATTATGGGTGTAATCTGTTTTTAATGATCGTTAAGATGTGTAGATCCACGGTTTCAGCTTTGCTACAACTACAGCTCTATCACACCATGGACTACAGCTCTGTCACACCATGGACTACAGCTCTATCACACCATGGACTACAGCTCTGTCACACCATGGACTACAGCTCTGTCAAACCATGGACTACACCTCTGTCACACCATGGACTACAGCTCTGTCACACCATGGACAACAGCTCTGTCACACCATGGACTACAGCTCTGTCACACCTTGGACTACAGCTCTGTCACACCATGGACTACAGCTCTGTCACACCATGGACTACAGCTCTGTCACACCATGGACTACAGCTCTGTCACAACATGGACTACAGCTCTGTCACACCATGGACTACAGCTCTGTCAAACCATGGACTACAGCTCTGTCACACTTTGGACTACAGCGCTGTCACACCATGGACTACAGCTCTGTCACACCATGGACTACAGCTCTGTCACACCTTGGACTACAGCTCAGTCACACCATGGACTACAACTCTGTCACACCATGGATGACAGCTCTGTCACACCATGGACTGCAGCTCTGTCACACCATAGACTACAGCTCTGTCACACCATGGACTACAGCTCAGTCACACCATGGACTACAGCTCGGTCACACCATGGACTACAGCTCTGTCACACCATGGACTACAGCTCTGTCACACCATGGACTACAGCTCTGTCACACCTTGGACTGCAGCTCTGTCACACCATGGACTACAGCTCTGTCACACCATGGACTACAGCTGTGTCACACCATGGACGACAGCTCTGTCACACCATGGACTACAGCTCAGTCACACCATGGACTGCAGATCAGTCACACCATGAACTACAACTCTGTCACACCATGGACTACAGCTCAGTCACACCATGGACTACAGCTCTGTCACACCATGGACTACAGCTCTGTCACACCATGGACTACAGCTCAGTCACACCATGGACTACAACTCTGTCACACCATGGATGACAGCTCTGTCACACCATGGACTGCAGCTCTGTCACACCATGGACTACAGCTCTGTCACACCATGGACTACAGCTCTGTCACACCATGGACTACAGCTCTGTCACACCAAGGACTACAGCTCTGTCACACCTTGGACTACAGCTATGTCACACCATGGACTACAGCTCTGTCACACCATGGACTACAGCTCTTTCACACCATGGACTACAGCTCTGTCACACCATGGACTACAGCTGTGTCACACCATGGACTACAGCTCTGTCACACCATGGACTACAGCTCTGTCACACCATGGACTACAGCTCTGTCACACCTTGGACTACAGCTCTGTCACACCATGGACTACAGCTCTGTCACACCATGGACTACAGCTCTGTCACACCATGGACTACAACTCTGTCACAACATGGACTACAGCTCTGGCACACCATGGACTACAGCTCTGTCACACCTTGGACTACAGCTCTGTCACACCATGGACTACAGCTCTGTCACACCATGGACTACAGCTCTGTCACACCTTGGACTACAGCTCTGTCACACCTTGGACTACAGCTCAGTCACACCATGGACTACAACTCTGTCACACCATGGACTACAGCTCAGTCACACCATGGACTACAGCTCTGTCACACCATGGACTACAGCTCTGTCACACCATAGACTACAGGTCAGTCAAACCATGGACTACAACTCTGTCACACCATGGACTACAGCTCTGTCACACCTTGGACTACAGTTCTGTCACACCATGGACTACAGCTCTGGCACACCATGGACTACAGCTCTGTCACACCTTGGACTACAGCTCAGTCACACCATGGACTACAACTCTGTCACACCATGGATGACAGCTCTGTCACACCATGGACTACAGCTCTGTCACACCATGGACTAAAGCTCTGTCACACCATGGACTACAGCTCTGTCACACCATGGACTACAGCTCTATCACACCATGGACTACAGCTCTGTCACACCATGGACTACAGCACTATCACACCATGGACTACAGCTCTGTCACACCATGGACTACAGCTCTGTCACACCATGGACTACAGCTCTGTCACACCATGGACTACAGCTCTGTCACACCATGGACTACAGCTCTGTCACACCATGGACTACAGCTCTGTCGCACCATGGACTACAGCTGTCACACCATGGACTACAGCTCTGTCGCACCATGGACTACAGCTCTGTCACACCATGGACTACAGCTCTGTCACACCATGGACTACAGCTCTGTCACACCATGGACTACAGCTTTGTCACACCATGGACTACAGCTCAGTCACACCATGGACTACAACTCTGTCACACCATGGATGACAGCTCTGTCACACCATGGACTGCAGCTCTGTCACACCATGGACTACAGCTCTGTCACACCATGGACTACAGCTCAGTCACACCATGGACTACAGCTCTGTCACACCATGGACTGCAGCTCTGTCACACCATGGACTACAGCTCTGTCACACCATGGACTACAGCTCAGTCACACCATGGACTACAGCTCTGTCACACCATGGACTACAGCTCTGTCACACCATGGACTACAGCTCTGTCACACCATGGACTACAGCTCTGTCACACCTTGGACTGCAGCTCTGTCACACCATGGACTACAGCTCTGTCACACCTTGGACTACAGCTCTGTCACACCATGGACTATAGCTCTGTCACACCTTTGGACTACAGCTCAGTCACACCATGGACTACAACTCTGTCACACCATGGATGACAGCTCTGTCACACCATGGACTGCAGCTCTGTCACACCATGGACTACAGCTCTGTCACACCATGGACTACAGCTCTGTCACACCATGGACTACAGCTCTGTCACACCTTGGACTACAGCTCTGTCACACCTTGGACTACAGCTCAGTCACACCATGGACTACAACTCTGTCACACCATGGATGACAGCTCTGTCACACCATGGACTACAGCTCTGTCACACCATGGACTACAGCTGTGTCACACCATGGACTACAGCTCTGTCACACCATGGACTACAGCTCTGTCACACCATGGACTACAGCTCTGTCACACCATGGACTACAGCTCAGTCACACCATGGACTACAACTCTGTCACACCATGGATGACAGCTCAGTCACACCATGGACTGCAGCTCTGTCACACCATGGACTACAGCTCTGTCACACCATGGACTACAGCTCTGTCACACCATGGACTACAGCTCTGTCACACCAAGGACTACAGCTCTGTCACACCTTGGACTACAGCTATGTCACACCATGGACTACAGCTCTGTCACACCATGGACTACAGCTCTGTCACACCATGGACTACAGCTCTGTCACACCTTGGACTACAGCTCTGTCACACCATGGACTACAGCTCTGTCACACCATGGACTACAGCTCTGTCACACCATGGACTACAACTCTGTCACAACATGGACTACAGCTCTGGCACACCATGGACTACAGCTCAGTCACACCATTTACTACAACTCTGTCACACCATGGACTACAGCTCAGTCACACCATGGACTACAGCTCTGTCACACCATGGACTACAGCTCTGTCACACCATAGACTACAGCTCAGTCACACCATGGACTACAACTCTGTCACACCATGGATGACAGCTCTGTCACACCATGGACTGCAGCTCTATCACACCATGGACTACAGCTCTGTCACACCATGGACTACAGCTCTGTCACACCAGGGACTACAGCTCTGTCACACCTTGGACTACAGCTCTGTCACACCATGGACTACAGCTCTGTCACACATTGGACTACAGCTCTGTCACACCATGGACTACAGCTCAGTCACACCATGGACTACAGCTGTGTCACACCTTGGACTACAGCTCTGTCACACCATGGACTACAGCTCTGTCACACCTTGGACTACAGCTCTGTCACACCATGGACTACAGCTCTGTCACACCATGGACTACAGCTGTGTCACACCATGGACTACAGCTCTGTCACACCATGGACTACAGCTCTGTCACACCATGGACTACAGCTCTGTCACACCTTGGACTACAGCTCTGTCACACCATGGACTACAGCTCTGTCACACCTTGGACTACAGTTCTGTCACACCATGGACTACAGCTCTGTCACACCATGGACTACAGCTCTGTCACACCTTGGACTACAGCTCAGTCACACCATGGACTACAACTCTGTCACACCATGGATGACAGCTCTGTCACACCATGGACTACAGCTCTGTCACACCATGGACTACAGCTCTGTCACACCATGGACTACAGCTCTGTCACACCATGGACTACAGCTCTATCACACCATGGACTACAGCTCTGTCACACCATGGACTACAGCTCTATCACACCATGGACTACAGCTCTGTCACACCATGGACTACAGCTCTGTCACACCATGGACTACAGCTCTGTCACACCATGGACTACAGCTCTGTCACACCATGGACTACAGCTCTGTCACACCATGGACTACAGCTCTGTCGCACCATGGACTACAGCTGTCACACCATGGACTACAGCTCTGTCGCACCATGGACTACAGCTCTGTCACACCATGGACTACAGCTCTGTCACACCATGGACTACAGCTCTGTCACACCATGGACTACAGCTTTGTCACACCATGGACTACAGCTCAGTCACACCATGGACTACAACTCTGTCACACCATGGATGACAGCTCTGTCACACCATGGACTACAGCTCTGTCACACCATGGACTACAGCTCTGTCACACCATGGACTACAGCTCAGTCACACCATGGACTACAGCTCTGTCACACCATGGACTGCAGCTCTGTCACACCATGGACTACAGCTCAGTCACACCATGGACTACAGCTCAGTCACACCATGGACTACAGCTCTGTCACACCATGGACTACAGCTCTGTCACACCATGGACTACAGCTCTGTCACACCATGGACTACAGCTCTGTCACACCTTGGACTGCAGCTCTGTCACACCATGGACTACAGCTCTGTCACATCTTGGACTACAGCTCTGTCACACCATGGACTATAGCTCTGTCACACCTTTGGACTACAGCTCAGTCACACCATGGACTACAACTCTGTCACACCATGGATGACAGCTCTGTCACACCATGGACTGCAGCTCTGTCACACCATGGACTACAGCTCTGTCACACCATGGACTACAGCTCATTCACACCATGGACTACAGATCAGTCACACCATGAACTACAACTCTGTCACACCATGGACTACAGCTCAGTCACACCATGGACTACAGCTCTGTCACACCATGGACTACAGCTCTGTCACACCATGGACTACAGCTCAGTCACACCATGGACTACAACTCTGTCACACCATGGATGACAGCTCTGTCACACCATGGACTACAGCTCTGTCACACCATGGACTACAGCTCTGTCACACCATGGACTACAGCTCTGTCACACCTTGGACTACAGCTCTGTCACACCATGGACTGCAGCTCTGTCACACCTTGGACTACAGCTCTGTCACACCATGGACTACAGCTCTGTCACACCATGGACTACAGCTCTGTCACACCTTGGACTACAGCTCAGTCACACCATGGACTACAACTCTGTCACACCATGGATGACAGCTCTGTCACACCATGGACTACAGCTCTGTCACACCATGGACTACAGCTCTATCACACCATGGACTACAGCTCTGTCACACCATGGACTACAGCTCTATCACACCATGGACTACAGCTCTGTCACACCATGGACTACAGCTCTGTCACACCATGGACTACAGCTTTGTCACACCATGGACTACAGCTCTGTCACACCATGGACTACAGCTCTGTCACACCATGGACTACAGCTCTGTCACACCTTGGACTACAGCTCAGTCACACCATGGACTACAACTCTGTCACACCATGGATGACAGCTCTGTCACACCATGGACTACAGCTCTGTCAAACCATGGACTACAGCTCTATCACACCATGGACTACAGCTCTGTCACACCATGGACTACAGCTCTATCACACCATGGACTACAGCTCTGTCACACCATGGACTACAGCTCTGTCACACCATGGACTACAGCTTTGTCACACCATGGACTACAGCTCTGTCACACCATGGACTACAGCTCTGTCACACCATGGACTACAGCTCTGTCGCACCATGGACTACAGCTGTCACACCATGGACTACAGCTCTGTCGCACCATAGACTACAGCTCTGTCACACCATGGACTACAGCTCTGTCACACCATGGACTACAGCTCTGTCACACCATGGACTACAGCTCTGTCACACCATGGACTACAGCTCAGTCACACCATGGACTACAACTCTGTCACACCATGGATGACAGCTCTGTCACACCATGGACTGCAGCTCTGTCACACCATGGACTACAGTTCTGTCACACCATGGACTACAGCTCAGTCACACCATGGACTACAGCTCTGTCACACCATGGACTACAGCTCTGTCACACATGGACTACAGCTGTGTCACACCATGGACTACAGCTCTGTCACACCATGGACTACAACTCTGTCACACCATGGACTACAGCTCTGTCACACCATGGACATGGACTTGGACTACAGCTCTGTCACACTATGGACTACAGCTCTGTCACACATGGACTACAGCTCTGTCACACCATAGACTTTAGCTCTGTCACACCATGGACTACAGCTCTTTCACACCATGGACTACAGCTCTGTCACACATGGACTACAGCTCTATCACACCATGGACTACAGCTCAGTCACAACATGGACTACAACTCTGTCACACCATGGACTACAGCTCTATCACACCATGGACTACAGCTCTGTCACACCATGGACTATAGCTCTGTCACACCATGGACTACAGCTCTGTCACACCATGGACTACAGCTCTGTCACACATGGACTACAACTCTTTCAAACCATGGACTAAAGCTCTGTCACACCATGGACTACAGCTCTGTCACACCATGGACTACAGCTCTATCACACCATGGACTACAGCTCTGTCACACCATGGACTACAGCTCTATCACACCATGGACTACAGCTCTGTCACACCATGGACTACAGCTCTGTCACACCATGGACTACAGCTCTGTCACACCATGGACTACAGCTCTGTCACACCATGGACTACAGCTCTGTCACACCATGGACTACAGCTCTGTCGCACCATGGACTACAGCTCTGTCACACCATGGACTACAGCTCTGTCGCACCATGGACTACAGCTCTGTCACACCATGGACTACAGCTCTGTCACACCATGGACTACAGCTCTGTCACACCATGGACTACAGCTCTGTCACACCATGGACTACAGCTCAGTCACACCATGGACTACAACTCTGTCACACCATGGATGACAGCTCTGTCACACCATGGACTGCAGCTCTGTCACACCATGGACTACGGTTCTGTCACACCATGGACTACAGCTCAGTCACACCATGGACTACAGCTCTGTCACACCATTGACTACAGCTCTGTCACACCATGGACTACAGCTCTGTCACACCATGGACTACAGCTCTGTCACACCTTGGACTGCAGCGCTGTCACACCATGGACTACAGCTCTGTCACACCTTGGACTACAGCTCTGTCACACCATGGACTATAGCTCTGTCACACCTTTGGACTACAGCTCAGTCACACCATGGACTACAACTCTGTCACACCATGGATTACAGCTCTGTCACACCATGGACTGCAGCTCTGTCACACCATGGACTACAGCTCTGTCACACCATGGACTACAGCTCATTCACACCATGGACTACAGATCAGTCACACCATGAACTACAAGTCTGTCCCACCATGGACTACAGCTCAGTCACACCATGGACTACAGCTCTGTCACACCATGGACTACAGCTCTGTCACACCATGGACTACAGCTCCGTCACACCATGGACTACAACTCTGTCACACCATGGACTACAGCTCTGTCACACCATGGACTACAGCTCTGTCACACCTTGGACTACAGCTCAGTCACACCATGGACTACAACTCTGTCACACCATGGATGACAGCTCTGTCACACCATGGACTACAGCTCTGTCAAACCATGGACTACAGCTCTATCACACCATGGACTACAGCTCTGTCACACCATGGACTACAGCTCTATCACACCATGGACTACAGCTCTGTCACACCATGGACTACAGCTCTGTCACACCATGGACTACAGCTTTGTCACACCATGGACTACAGCTCTGTCACACCATGGACTACAGCTCTGTCACACCATGGACTACAGCTCTGTCGCACCATGGACTACAGCTGTCACACCATGGACTACAGCTCTGTCGCACCATAGACTACAGCTCTGTCACACCATGGACTACAGCTCTGTCACACCATGGACTACAGCTCTGTCACACCATGGACTACAGCTCTGTCACACCATGGACTACAGCTCAGTCACACCATGGACTACAACTCTGTCACACCATGGATGACAGCTCTGTCACACCATGGACTGCAGCTCTGTCACACCATGGACTACAGTTCTGTCACACCATGGACTACAGCTCAGTCACACCATGGACTACAGCTCTGTCACACCATGGACTACAGCTCTGTCACACATGGACTACAGCTGTGTCACACCATGGACTACAGCTCTGTCACACCATGGACTACAACTCTGTCACACCATGGACTACAGCTCTGTCACACCATGGACATGGACTTGGACTACAGCTCTGTCACACTATGGACTACAGCTCTGTCACACATGGACTACAGCTCTGTCACACCATAGACTTTAGCTCTGTCACACCATGGACTACAGCTCTTTCACACCATGGACTACAGCTCTGTCACACATGGACTACAGCTCTATCACACCATGGACTACAGCTCAGTCACAACATGGACTACAACTCTGTCACACCATGGACTACAGCTCTATCACACCATGGACTACAGCTCTGTCACACCATGGACTATAGCTCTGTCACACCATGGACTACAGCTCTGTCACACCATGGACTACAGCTCTGTCACACATGGACTACAACTCTTTCAAACCATGGACTAAAGCTCTGTCACACCATGGACTACAGCTCTGTCACACCATGGACTACAGCTCTATCACACCATGGACTACAGCTCTGTCACACCATGGACTACAGCTCTATCACACCATGGACTACAGCTCTGTCACACCATGGACTACAGCTCTGTCACACCATGGACTACAGCTCTGTCACACCATGGACTACAGCTCTGTCACACCATGGACTACAGCTCTGTCACACCATGGACTACAGCTCTGTCGCACCATGGACTACAGCTCTGTCACACCATGGACTACAGCTCTGTCGCACCATGGACTACAGCTCTGTCACACCATGGACTACAGCTCTGTCACACCATGGACTACAGCTCTGTCACACCATGGACTACAGCTCTGTCACACCATGGACTACAGCTCAGTCACACCATGGACTACAACTCTGTCACACCATGGATGACAGCTCTGTCACACCATGGACTGCAGCTCTGTCACACCATGGACTACGGTTCTGTCACACCATGGACTACAGCTCAGTCACACCATGGACTACAGCTCTGTCACACCATGGACTACAGCTCTGTCACACCATGGACTACAGCTCTGTCACACCATGGACTACAGCTCTGTCACACCTTGGACTGCAGCGCTGTCACACCATGGACTACAGCTCTGTCACACCTTGGACTACAGCTCTGTCACACCATGGACTATAGCTCTGTCACACCTTTGGACTACAGCTCAGTCACACCATGGACTACAACTCTGTCACACCATGGATTACAGCTCTGTCACACCATGGACTGCAGCTCTGTCACACCATGGACTACAGCTCTGTCACACCATGGACTACAGCTCATTCACACCATGGACTACAGATCAGTCACACCATGAACTACAAGTCTGTCCCACCATGGACTACAGCTCAGTCACACCATGGACTACAGCTCTGTCACACCATGGACTACAGCTCTGTCACACCATGGACTACAGCTCCGTCACACCATGGACTACAACTCTGTCACACCATGGATGACAGCTCTGTCACACCATGGACTGCAGCTCTGTCACACCATGGACTACAGCTCTGTCACACCATGGACTACAGTTCTGTCACACCATGGACTACAGCTCTGTCACACCTTGGACTACAGCTCTGTCACACCATGGACTACAGCTCTGTCACACCATGGACTACAGCTCTGTCACACCATGGACGACAGCTCTGTCACACCATGGACTACAGCTGTGTCACACCATGGACTACAGCTCTGTCACACCATGGACTACAACTCTGTCACACCATGGACTTGGACTACAGCTCTGTCACACTATGGACTACAGCTCTGTCACACATGGACTACAGTTCTGTCACACCATAGACTTTAGCTCTGTCACACCATGGACTACAGCTCTTTCACACCATGGACTACAGCTCTGTCACACATGGACTACAGCTCTATCACACCATGGACTACAGCTCAGTCACAACATGGACTACAACTCTGTCACACCATGGACTACAGCTCTATCACACCATGGACTACAGCTCTGTCACACCATAAACTATAGCTCTATCACACCATGGACTACAGCTCTGTCACTCCATGGACTACAGCTCTGTCACACATGGACTACAACTCTTTCAAACCATGGACTACAGCTCTGTCACACCATGGACTACAGCTCTGTCACACCATGGACTTGGACTACAGCTCTGTCACACAATGGACTACAGCTCTATCACACCATGGACTTCAGCTCTGTCACACCATAGACTACAGCTCTGTCACACCATGGACTACAGCTCTGTCACACATGGACTACAGCTCTATCACACCATGGACTACAACTCTGTCACACCATGGACTACAGCTCTGTCACACCATGGACTATAGCTCTGTCACACCACGGACTACAGCTCTGTCACACCATGGACTACAGCTCTGTCACACATGGACTACAACTCTGTCAAACCATGGACTACAGCTCTGTCACACCATGGACTACTGCTCTGTCACACCATGGACCACAGCTTTTTCACACATGGACTACAACTCTGTCACACCATGGACTACAGCTCTGTCACCCCATGGACTACAGCTCTATCACACCATGGACTTCAGCTCTGTCACACCATGGACTTCAGCTCTGTCACACCATAGACTACAGCTCTGTCACACCATGGACTACAGCTCTGTCACACATGGACTACAGCTCTATCACACCATGGACTACAACTCTGTCACACCATGGACTACAGCTCTGTCACACCATGGACTATAGCTCTGTCACACCACGGACTACAGCTCTGTCACACCATGGACTACAACTCTGTCACACCATGGACTACAGCTCTGTCACACCATGGACTTCAGCTCTGTCACACCATGGACTATAGCTCTGTCACACCATGGACTACAGCTCTGTCACACATGGACTACAGCTCTATCACACCATGGACTTCAGCTCTGTCACACCATGTATTACAAGTTCTGTAGTGACTATTCTGAAGTTAGATGCAACAAGTTCCTAAACACACAGGTTAGCAGAACAAGTTCCTTAACACACAGATTAACAGAACAAGTTCCTAAACACACAGATTAACAGAACAAGTTCCTTAACACACAGATTAACAGAACAAGTTCCTTAACACACAGATTAACAGAACAAGTTCCTACACACACAGATTAACAGAGCAAGTTCCTTAACACACAGATTAACAGAAGGGAAGCATGTACTCACTCACAACCAACCGCCAGGAGTTATACTTGAAAGAGAGGACGGAGAGAGAGAGAGAGAGAGAGAGAGAGAGAAAGGAAGGAAGAGAGACGGACAGAGAGCATAGTAGATTGATTAGTAGGTATATCTGTTAACTCCTCCAGTGTGAGTGCTGGTGGTGTAGAGACCAGTGCTGTTCTAAAATAGAACCATGAGGAATCACATGGCAGCACAGCTATTCCAGGCAGCTAGCTCCTCTGACTGCAAGGATACAGCTCCTCCCCACTCTAACACAGCCAATCTAACGCAGCTAGCTCCTCTGACTGCAAGGCTACAGCTCCTCCCCAATCTAATACAGTCTAACACACTGACAGAAAGAGGCATATAGGCACACGCTCACATGTACGAGCACACACACACAGACAGCTACAGTGACTACTCACCCACTGACCCACATTTCTTAGACTCACGGAAATAAAAGTACATACACACAAATCTCACACGAACATGCTGTGTGCTGTCATCAGTGATTTCTACACGTCCCAATCCCTCTGGATGGCTGTGACAAACAACTAACGCAGCGATGCACAAACCCTCATGCCAGTCGGTATAGAATGCAAGAAAGAGGAGAGAAACATCTGTCTGGTGAAGTCCACAGAACCAGAGAGCAACCTCTGTACGGTGAAGTCCACAGAACCAGAGAGCAACCTCTGTCTGGTGAAGTCCACAGAACCAGACAGCAACCTCTGTACGGTGAAGTCCACAGAACCAGAGAGAAACCTCTGTACGGTGAAGTCCACAGAACCAGAGAGCAACCTCTGTCTGGTGAAGTCCACAGAACCAGAGAGCAACCTCTGTACGGTGAAGTCCACAGAACCAGAGAGCAACCTCTGTACGGTGAAGTCCACAGAACTAGACAGCAACCTCTGTTCGGTGAAGTCCACAGAACCAGAGAGCAACCTCTGTACGGTGAAGTCCACAGAACTAGACAGCAACCTCTGTTCGGTGAAGTCCACAGAACCAGAGAGAAACCTCTGTCTGGTGAAGTCCACAGAACCAGACAGCAACCTCTGTACGGTGAAGTCCACAGAACCAGAGAGCAACCTCTGTCTGGTGAAGTCCACAGAACCAGAGAGCAACCTCTGTACGGTGAAGTCCACAGAACTAGACAGCAACCTCTGTTCGGTGAAGTCCACAGGACCAGAGAGCAACCTCTGTACGGTGAAGTCCACAGAACTAGACAGCAACCTCTGTTCGGTGAAGTCCACAGAACCAGAGAGCAACCTCTGTCTGGTGAAGTCCACAGAACCAGAGAGCAACCTCTGTACGGTGAAGTCAACAGAACTAGACAGCAACCTCTGTTCGGTGAAGTCTACAGAACCAGAGAGCAACCTCTGTGTGGTGAAGTCCACAGAACCAGAGAGCAACCTCTGTCTGGTGAAGTCCACAGAACCAGAGAGCAACCTCTGTCTGGTGAAGTCCACAGAACCAGAGAGCAACCTTTGTACGGTGAAGTCCACAGAACCAGAGAGCAACCTCTGTACGGTGAAGTCCACAGAACCAGACAGCAACCTCTGTCTGGTAAAGTCCACAGAACCAGAGAGCAACTTCTGTCTGGTGAAGTCCACAGAACCAGAGAGCAACCTCTGTATGGTGAAGTCCACTAAGCATATTGCATGTAACAGACATGACCTATAGCATGGTCAAGAAAGTTAATGTTAATGACAAGTAAACAATGACTACTAAACAACTATGGATTTAAAACTACAGAGATTTCCCAGAGAAAACCCCAGAGAAAACAAGAGCTGCCTCCACTGTTCCAGCACCATTTCAACAACAGGAGCTGCCTCCACTATTCCAGTACCATTTCAACAACAGGAGCTCCCTCCACTGTTCCAGCACCATTTCAACAACAGGAGCTGCCTCCACTGTTCCAGCACCATTTCAACAACAGGAGCTGCCTCCACTGCTCCAGCACAATTTTAACAACAGGAGCTGCCTCCAATATTCCAGCACCATTTCAACAACAGGAGCTGCCTCCACTGCTCCAGCACCATTTTAACAACAGGAGCTGCCTCCACTATTCCAGCACCATTTCAACAACAGGAGCTGCCTCCACTATTCCAGTACCATTTCAACAACAGGAGCTGCCTCCACTGTTCCAGCACCATTTCAACAACAGGAGCTGCCTCCACTGTTCCAGCACCATTTCAACAACAGAAGCTGCCTCCACTGTTCCAGCACCATTTCAACAACAGGAGCTCCCTCCACTGTTCCAGCACCATTTCAACAACAGGAGCTGCCTCCACTATTCCAGTACCATTTCAACAACAGGAGCTGCCTCCACTATTCCAGTACCATTTCAACAACAGGAGCTGCCTCCACTGTTCCAGCACCAATTCAACAACAGGAGCTCCCTCCACTGTTCCAGCACCAATTCAACAACAGGAGCTCCCTCCACTGTTCCAGCACCATTTCAACAACAGGAGCTCCCTCCACTGTTCCAGCACCATTTCAACAACAGGAGCTGCCTCCACTATTCCAGTACCATTTCAACAACAGGAGCTCCCTCCACTGTTCCAGCACCATTTCAACAACAGGAGCTGCCTCCACTATTCCAGTACCATTTCAACAACAGGAGCTGCCTCCACTGTTCCAGCACCATTTCAACAACAGGAGCTGCCTCCACTGTTCCAGCACCATTTCAACAACAGAAGCTGCCTCCACTGTTCCAGCACCATTTCAACAACAGGAGCTCCCTCCACTGTTCCAGCACCATTTCAACAACAGGAGCTGCCTCCACTATTCCAGTACCATTTCAACAACAGGAGCTGCCTCCACTATTCCAGTACCATTTCAACAACAGGAGCTGCCTCCACTGTTCCAGCACCAATTCAACAACAGGAGCTCCCTCCACTGTTCCAGCACCAATTCAACAACAGGAGCTCCCTCCACTGTTCCAGCACCATTTCAACAACAGGAGCTCCCTCCACTGTTCCAGCACCATTTCAACAACAGGAGCTGCCTCCACTATTCCAGTACCATTTCAACAACAGGAGCTCCCTCCACTGTTCCAGCACCATTTCAACAACAGGAGCTGCCTCCACTATTCCAGTACCATTTCAACAACAGGAGCTGCCTCCACTGTTCCAGCACCATTTCAACAACAGGAGCTCCCTCCACTGTTCCAGCACCAATTCAACTTCAACATTTCAACATCATCAAATCACCTACTGTATGTTTAGTCTCATACAGAGATAACTAAATTATACCAAAAATGCTTTTGTCCAATCAACAATATGACGTGGTTGTCCATGGTACTGACTTATCTGTGTGTGTGTGTGTGTGTGTGTGTGTGTGTGTGTGTGTGTGTGTGTGTGTGTGTGTGTGTGTGTGTGTGTGTGTGTGTGTGTGTGTGTGTGTGTGTGTGTGTGTGTGTGTGTGTGCAAGTAGAGACAACATGTTTACTCACCCTACTTGTAGAGAAACGCCAATCCATCCTCCTCTCTTTCATGTTGACCAAACGGTCTGTGACTCTGTTATACAGTACACACTTTTATTTTTTGTTGTCCTAGGCTACCTGGCTAAAATACTTGCTCGCCTGCCTGTCTTCCCTTCATGGTAAATGATACACCAGGCCATCTAGTTAACATTAGCCTTCTACGTCTAGCTACATTGAACTTCCATCCTCTCAGGCCAGGGACACAACAATGTACGAATTAATGGTTGGATCAGAATCGACGATATAATCATTAGCCAGTACGGAGAATTAAGCAAAACCACAAATCCTCATCCTCATCCGTGGTTAATTTAGGCAAGTGACGATTTTAGCTAGCTAGCTAGCCACTGGAGGACAACACAACAAGATGCAACGATTCAAGTTGTTTTCTGTCAATGACGTTTGGCTTCTAATGTGATGTGATTGGTGTGAAGTGTCGTGGAAATTTCCTCTATTTACCAA
Source organism: Oncorhynchus mykiss (assembly GCF_013265735.2). Lineage (NCBI taxonomy): Eukaryota > Metazoa > Chordata > Actinopteri > Salmoniformes > Salmonidae > Oncorhynchus > Oncorhynchus mykiss. The sequence continues at coordinate 2,399,689 of NC_048574.1, forward strand.
ATCATGAGAGCAAACCACAACACAAGTCAGAGTTATCAAAGTCCATCTTTAATTATATGAGCTCTATCACAACCCTGTGACTCTCAGATCAATTCAGTGTCTATCAATGAATTCTCTGAGAGCCCCTTCCACATTTCAAATTAGGTCCTTTATAGTAAAGACACACACAGGATAAGACAGCATAGACGTAATAAATCGTTCAGCTTTGTCTCCTTTCTCAAACTCAGAACCATAAACCAATCCTCCATATCAACAGGCATATATCAAATCCATCCTATCTTGACAAGATCACAGAGACACCCTGACTGGCACACAGACATTGTGGAGCCAAGAGATACACGCTTGACCTCTCCCCTCTCTCCGGCCCAAAACAACTTAGTCTTGACATAGAACAGATACTGCAACCCCGCCACAGTATTATACAAAAATAACATTCTGATGAGAAGTAACTTACAAACATATGATGAATATAAAACATCTTACCTATGTTACCAACCAATTCTGATTATTCCCCAACAGAAGCCAAATCCAAACTGGCTTCTGATGTGATGTGATTGGTGTGAAGCCAAATCCAAACCGGCTTCCCTTGACACATTGTTGTGGTGCGCCAGGACCAATCACAGCTGAGCTCACACAGTATATCTCAATGCTGATTGGCTATTATTTGACCGTTTTTTTTTAGGAGGTCAAACGCTCACTGGCTTCCCTTCCATTCAATGCTACATGGGGCAACAATGTCATACTCTTTTCTGACCAGACACCATTGGATAGATACGGATAGACAGACGCTGTTTTGTTCATCAGATGTTTTCTCCGGTGAGATACATTCAGCTTCTTGCAAATTGAAGGAAATGTATGAAACACAAAGAGAGATTATTTTGCATATTTTTGTCTTGGAAATTTTTTGGGCTTCTCTTGGCATCCGTCATAGACGTTTGATTCATAGACGTTTGATTCATGGACGTTTCATTCATAGACGTTTCATTCATAGACGTTTCATTCATAGACGTTTGATTCATAGTTGTTTGATTCATAGTTGTTTGATTCATAGTTGTTTGATTCATATTTGTTTGATTCATAGTTGTTTGATTCATAGTTGTTTGATTCATAGTTGTTTGATTCATAGTTGTTTGATTCATATATTTTTGTGAGATTGACCATAATTTACAGCTTCACTGCCAGAGAGACGCTGTATGTTAGTAAAAGTTATGAAATCTGAAGACGGGTTACGTTAATTAACACATTAAACTGATCTCATTCACTGTTTCAGGTGTGTGGATCGTCTTTATTTTGTCTTTTCAATGCAATAAGCTCAGTGCTTTCTTCAACACAAGAGGACGCTGTTTTGCCTGATTTTTAACAAAAAAAACAATAAGGAAGTCTGCAGTGTTGAATGACACCAATTGGTATGTCAAGCAAAGCTCATAACCGTGCCAAGACTCTCTTAATTTCTATTCAGTTCGACTCGCCATAAATTCTTCCACAAATGTTTACACCCTCGCACCCACAGACTCTCACCCACACCCTCACCCTGTCACCCACACCCTCTCAACCACACCCTCTCAACCACACCCTCTCAACCACACTCTCTCAACCACAGCCTCTCAACCACACCCTCTCACCCACACCCTCTCACCCACACCCTCTCAACCACACCCTCTCAACCACACTCTCTCAACCACAGCCTCTCACCCACACCCTCTCAACCACACACTCTCACCCTCTCAACCACACTTTCTCACCCACACCCTCTCAACCACACCCTCTCACCCTCTCACCTTCTCACCCACATGGAAACTCACACAATCTCACCCACACCCTCTCGCCCACACATGGACTCACACCCTCTCACCCACAGCCTCTCACCCACACACGGACTCACACCCTCTCACCCACACACATCTCAATTCACGGCCAGCTGGACCTTTATGAGCTATTTGAGATACATTACATGGCCAAAAGTATGTGGACACCTGTTCATCGAACATCTCATTCTGAAATCATGGGCATTAATATGGAGTTGGTCCCCTCTTTGCTGCTATAACAGCCTCCACTCTTCTGGGAAGGCTTTCCACTAGATGCTGGAACATTGCTGCTATAACAGCCTCCACTCTTATGGGAAGGCTTTCCAATAGATGTAGGAACATTGCTACGGGGACTTGCTTCCATTCAGCCACAAGAGCATTAGTGAGGTTGGGCACTGATGTTGAGCGATTAGGCCTGGCTCGCAGTCGCCGTTCCAATTCATCCCAAAGGTGTTTGATGGGGTTAAAATACACCTCATGGAACAGCGGGGACTATGATGCAACACATAGGCACAGACACATGCATATACACACTCGCACATGATAACATAAACACTACAGACACACGTACACATGGATTTAGTACTGTAGATAAGTGGTAGTGGTGGGGTAGGGGCCTGAGGGTACACAGTGTGTTGTGACATCTATTGAATTTATTGTAATGTTTTAATCAGCTTTAATTTTGCTGGACCCCAGGAAGAGTAGCTGCTGCCTTGGCAGGAACTAATGGGGATCCATAATAAACCCCAGGAAGAGTAGCTGCTGCCTTGACAGGAACTAATGGGGATCCATAATAAACCCCAGGAAGAGTAGCTGCTGCCTTGGCAGGAACTAATGGGGATCCATAATAAACCCCAGGAAGAGTAGCTGCTGTCTTGACAGGAACTAATGGGGATCCATAATAAATCCCAGGAAGAGTAGCTGCTGCCTTGACAGGAACTAATGGGGATCCATAATAAACCCCAGGAAGAGTAGCTGCTGCCTTGACAGGAACTAATGGGGATCCATAATAAACCCCAGGAAGAGTAGCTGCTGCCTTGACAGGAACTAATGGGGATCCATAATAAACCCCAGGAAGAGTAGCTGCTGCCTTGACAGGAACTAATGGGGATCCATAATAAACCTCAGGAAGAGTAGCTGCTGCCTTGACAGGAACTAATGGGGATCCATAATAAACCCCAGGAAGAATAGCTGCTGCCTTGGCATTAGTTCCTGTGTTAAAGCATCTGTCTATATCGGCCAGTGAGACAGGCAGAGGCACATGTTGAAGCAGGAATCTGGAGACCTGCCACTGGTTTGGATAAAGTAGAACACTTAGTGATATACTACAGCCCCGAGAGATGGAGAGGGGGGGGGGGGGGGGTTAAAATGCATAGCAGATGTGGAGAGAAATCGGGTGAGAAGGGAGGAGGAGAGAAGGGGGGGAGAGAAGGGGGAGAAGAGAAGGGGGAGGAGAGACGGGAGAGTAGAGATGGGGGAGGAGAGACGGGGGAGGAGAGAAGGGGGAGGAGAGATGGGGGAGGAGAGACGAGGGAGGAATGAGATTAAGTAAAGGGGTCTGAATTCTCCCACAGGCCTCCACAGAACCCTCCAGCTCACCCTCCCATCCCCAACCCAAAGCATGTTGTGGTCTGAGAGGGGGCAGGTCCAGTGTGGTCCAATCAGATGGCTGGGTGTGTGAGTCAGAGCCTAGTTACAGAGGTACAGAGCAGGCAATCACATGTTCATCACCCAACAACACTGATAACTGTGTGTGTGTGTGGCTCCCTCTGTGTGTGTGTGTGTGTGTGTGTGTGTGTGTGTGTGTGTGTGTGTGTGTGTGTGTGTGTGTGTGTGTGTGTGTGTGTGTGTGCAAGTAGAGACAACATGTTTACTCACCCTACTTGTATGTGTGTGTGTGTGTGTGTGTGTGTGTGTGTGTGTGTGTGTGTGTGTGTGTGTGTGTGTGTGTGTGTGTGTGTGTGTGTGTGTGTGTGTGTGTGTGTGTGTGTGTGTGTGTGTGTGTGTGTGTGTGTGTGTGTGTGTGTGTGTGTGTGTGTGTGTGTGTGTGTGTGTGTGTGTTGTGTGTGTGTGTGTGTGTGTGTGTGTGTGTGTGTGTGTGTGTGTGTGTGTGTGTGTGTGTGTGTGTGTGTGTGTGTGTGTGTGTGTGTGTGTGTGTGTGTGTGTGTGTGTGTGTGTGTGTGTGTGTGTGTGTGTGTGTGTGTGTGTGTGTGTGTGTGTGTGTGTGTGTGTGTGTGTGTGTGTGTGTGTGTGTGTGTGTGTGTGTGTGTGTGTGTGTGTGTGTGTGTGTGTGTGTGTGTGTGTGTGTGTGTGTGTGTGTGTGTGTGTCTCTCTCCGAGTGTGTGTGTGAGCCCCAACCTAGAAAAGGGGGCTGGTCTGCTGTCGTCCAATAATATTGCTAGGTGTGAGAGTGGTAGTAGCACCCTCAGGTCATTACAAAATCCTAATGTACGGCCTGGAGAAAGACAGCAATGGGATTGGACCTGATGGATTCCTGTCAAGACTCAGCCCTAGATTACATAGAGCCATACACAACACTCAGCCCTAGATTACATAGAGCCATCAACAACACTCAGCCCTAGATTACATAGAGCCATCAACAACACTCAGCCCTAGATTACATCAGCCATCAACAACACTCAGCCCTAGATTACATAGAGCCATCAACAACACTCAGCCCTAGATTACATCCGCCATCAACAACACTCAGCCCTAGATTACATCAGCCATCAACAACACTCAGCCCTAGATTACATCACCTATCAACAACACTCAGCCCCAGATAACATAGAGCCATCAACAACACTCAGCCCTAGATTACATAGAGCCATCAACAACACTCAGCCCTAGATTACATCAGCCATCAACAACACTCAGCCCTAGATTACATCCGGCATCAACAACACTCAGCCCTAGATTACATCAGCCATCAACAACACTCAGCCCTAGATTACATAAGGCATCAACAACACTCAGCTCTAGATTACATCAGCCATCAACAACACTCAGCCCTAGATTACATCAGCCATCAACAACACTCAGCCCTATATTACATCAGCCATCAACAACACTCAGCCCTAGATTACATAAGGCATCAACAAAACTCAGCCCTAGATTACATCAGCCATCAACAACACACAGCCCTAGATTACATCTGCCATCAACAACACTCAGCCCTAGATTACATCAGCCATCAACAACACTCAGCCCTAGATTACATCAGCCATCAACAACACTCAGCCCTAGATTACATCCGCTATTAACAACACTCAGCCCTAGATTACATCAGCCATCAACAACACTCAGCCCTAGATTACATTCGCCATAAACAACCATCAGCCCTAGATTACATCAGCCATCAACAACACTCAGCCCTAGATTACATCAGCCATAAACAACATTCAGCCCTAGATTACATAGAGCCATCAACAACACTAAGCTCTAGATTACATCAGCCATCAACAACACTCAGCGCTAGATTACATCACCTATCAACAACACTCAGCCCTAGATTACATAGAGCCATCAACAACATTCAGCCCTAGATTACATAGAGCCATCAACAACACTCAGCCCTAGATTACATCCACCATCAACAACACTCAGCCCTAGATTACATAGAGCCATCAACAACACTCAGCCCTAGATTACATCAGCCATCAACAACACTCAGCCCAAGATTACATCAGCCATCAACAACACTCAGCCCTAGATTACATCCACTATCAACAACACTCAGCCCTAGATTACATCAGCCATCAACAACACTCAGCCCTAGATTACATCCGCCATAAACAACCATCAGCCCTAGATTACATCAGCCATCAACAACACTCAGACCTAGATTACATCAGCCATAAACAACATTCAGCCCTAGATTACATAGAGCCATCAACAACATTCAGCCCTAGATTACATAGAGCAATCAACAACACTCAGCCCTAGATTACATCAGCCTTCAACAACACTCAGCCCTAGATTACATCCGCTATCAACAACACTCAGCCCTAGATTACATCGGCCATCAACAACACTCAGCCCTAGATTACATCCGCCATAAACAACCATCAGCCCTAGATTACATCAGCCATAAACAACATTCAGCCCTAGATTACATAGAGCCATCAACAACACTCAGCTCTAGATTACATCAGCCATCAACAACACTCAGCCCTAGATTACATCACCTATCAACAACACTCAGCCCTAGATTACATAGAGCCATCAACAACACTCAGCCCTAGATTACATCCGCTATCAATAACACTCAGCCCTTGATTACATCTGCTATCACTCATAAGGAATATGATTTGTCCATTTGCAATATGATTTCATAGGAAGTCAAAAGTCAAAGTCAAAAGTCAATTTTTTTGGGGCCAAAATTGACTGAACTGATGAACTCGGGACGGCCGGGCAGTGATAGTTGTTCATTTCCATCACTCATTGTGTTGATTTCATCATGTCCATTTGGTGATGTTTTTTCACTATAGAATCATATTGCAAATGCACGTGCATTTGCAATATGTTTCAATGGGCATTTACCATCACGAATTTGTCATGCTATAAAAATCCTGCAGGAATGTGAAATTGACTGGCCCGATGAACTCGGGATGGCTTTGCAGTGGCCAAAATTGACTGAACTGATGAACTCGGGACGGCCGGGCAGTGATAGTTGTTCATCTCAATCGCTCGTTTGGGTTGATTTCAGAATGTCACTTTGGTGATGTTTTTTCACTATAGAATCATATTGCAAATGCACGTGCAACTGGTAACCCCCCCAAAAAATTGGTGATTTCATTATGTCCATTTGTTTATGTTTCCTTACTTTTTCAAAGTCACTGTGCATTTGCAATATGTTTTAATGGGCAGGTACCATCACGAATTTGTCATGCTCCAAATTCAAACTATACTTTGCTCAAACTATACCTTTGTCAACTTGTATTATCATATTTTTTTTTTGTTTTACATGTGCATAAGGCATATGTTTTTTCCATTTGCAATATGATGTCATAGGAAGTCAAAAGTCAAAGTCAAACGTCAATTTTTTGGGGGGCCAAAATTGACTGAACTGATAAACTCGGGATGGCCGGGCAGTGATAGTTGTTCATTTCCATCACTCGTTGTGTTGATTTCATCATGTCCATTTGGTGATGTTTTTTCACTATAGAATCATATTGCAAATGCGCGTGCAACTGGTAACCGTAAAAAAAAATATGATGATTTCATTATGTCCATTTGTTTATGTTTCCTTACTTTTTCAAAGTCACTGTGCATTTGCAATATGTTTTAATGGGCAGGCACCATCACGAATTTGTCATGCTCAAAATTCAAACTATACTTTGCTCAAACTATACCTTTGTCAACTTGTATTATCATAATTTTGTTTTTGTTTTACATGTGCATAAGGCATATGTTTTGTCCATTTGCAATATGATGTCATAGGAAGTCAAAAGTCAAAGTCAAACGTCAATTTTTTGGGGGGCCAAAATTGACTGAACTGATAAACTCGGGATGGCCGGGCAGTGATAGTTGTTCATTTCCATCACTCGTTGTGTTGATTTCATCATGTCCATTTGGTGATGTTTTTTCACTATAGAATCATATTGCAAATGCGCGTGCAACTGGTAACCGAAAAAAAAAATGATGATTTCATTATGTCCATAATGGTGATCTGAAATGTGATGATCTGAAATGTGCAACTGGTAACCCCCCCCAAAAAATTGTGATTTTTTTTGTTTATGTTTCCTTACTTTTTCAAAGTCACTGTGCATTTGCAATATGTTTTAATGGGCAGGTACCATCACAAATTTGTCATGCTATAAAAATCCTGCAGGAATGTGAAATTGACTTGCCCGATGAACTCGGGATGGCTTTGCAGTGATTCTGGTTCATCTCAATCGCTCGTTAGGGTAGATTTCAGAATGTCGCTTTTGGTGATGGTACCTCACTGTTTAAACATATTGCAAATGGACAAGAGTCAAGTGGACAAGAGTCCATCAGTCAATTAGATATCATTCTGACACCAAACTGATACAAACTGACACCAAAGCCACTTTTTCCAACTCGTTTAGTAGCCAACTATTACATACTTCAGAGCTGGCCCAAAATTCACAACGCCTTCGGTTCAAACCATAAAAAAAACATAAAACACGTAGTTACGTTCTAGCTGCGGGTCCATTTCTTATGTTATGTGTTGGCCTAGCTGAGGCGACCCCGAATCCAAGTTTCGGCTCGATAGGTCATTTGGTGTCCGAGAAAAACCCTAATTGGTGCTGAAAATCCACTATTTTCCATGACTTGCTACGGGGTCCTTGAACGAGCTATCGGACAGAAACGTTGGGGTCTGTCTATATGGGCCGAGACGTTCGCAATGCACCTAGTCTTGCGACTCTGGGACATTTCTAAATGTCGTCATTTTCATGATGCAAAAATGAATTGAAGGTATTGCAAATGTACGAGGCTGTTTCTCGGTCCGAGAACCTTCTAGAGCCACGTAACTCACCACGCACCATCGACCGGAGTTCTAGAACAGGTTTCTAAAGTTTCGGAACTCTAGGTCGGACGGTTCTTTTTTAGCTCAAACAAAGCTAACTATTGCAGCCACTGTCTGTCTCTACGCAACCCAATACGTCCCTCCTTCCAAGTTGTGTTTTAGTGTGATTTTTTTTTCCTTTGAATTTTTTTGGGAAAAATGACTGATTTACAGTTCATGGGGGTTGCCTAATCACACATATGAAGTTTTGGAAAGATCAGACTTTTTTAACCCCTCGAAACAGCCCCTGAGACACCAATTATGGCACTTCCGGTTGGCACAGGAAGCTATAAGTCACCACATATCCTCATTGGGGTATTCTTTTACAGAATCCTGAGTTTTAAGTATTTACGTTAAGAACTGAGTTATTTACGGAGGGTTTAGTATGTGTGTGTTATTTCAGAAAATCATAGAAAATCACAGAAATCTCGCAAAGCTCCGCAGCACACTTTAAAAAGATTCGTATGAACACCCTGCAACTGCAAAAAAAATGCCTGTTTGTGAACATCACAAATTTGTCATTGTTCCGTTTCTCTTAAATGACGATAGATAAATGGCTGGTTCTTTTTTTATTGACACCGGAGGCTCCTTGACTTTGACCTGAAGTGGAAAAATAATTTCTCTATTTCCATTTTGGACCTTTAATCCCAGAAAAATGGCCATAACTCAAAAACCGTTGAGGCCTAGACGCCATCTTGTTCGGGGCCAACTGCCCATTATGCCAAACCTACGCTCACCAAGTTTCGGCTTCGAAATATTTTCCGTTTTCGAGATAAGGCCCCGTCGTGATTCGTGATGTTTTGCCAAATTGCCATATGGTTCCGTATGCCCTCTTGTGGGAATTTCCGGGATAGCGGAAAAATGGTCCAAAACTTGTTTATTTTATAAAACGGAAACCGAATGTCCGACAAAGTTCATTTGATGACTTCCCGGTAGGTCCGGCCCTACCGCACGGCCCGACGCCGACCGCAAATTTTACAAACGATTTCGGACGTCTAGTAAGGGACCGTACATTTGCAATATGGACTTTTTCACTAATCATACACGAAATGCCAAAATGTTCCCTTAAGGTATGTCAACAATCAACAATACTCAGCCCTAGATTACATAGAGCCATCAACAACACTCAGCCCTGGATTACATACAGCCATCAACAACACTCAGCCCTGGATTACATACAGCCATCAACAACACTAAACACTAGATTACATAGAGCCATCAACAACACTCAGCCCTGGATTACATACAGCCATCAACAACACTCAGCCCTAGATTACATACAGCCATCAACAACACTCAGCCCTGGATTACATACAGCCATCAACAACACTAAACACTAGATTACATAGAGCCATCAACAATACTCAGCACTAGATTACATAGAGCCATCAACAACACTCAGCCCTAGATTACATCAGCCATCAACAACACTCAGCCCTAGATTACATCAACAATCAATGGTGCGGACACGTCTGTCCTTTCTCTCCTCCTCTTGTGCCAGATAACAGTTCTTGTCTACTGTAAGACAGAGTGGCACGTTGCGAGACTCACATTTCCAAGGGGTCTTATTTTCAAGCTTCTCAGCCTGTCCTTGGTGTACTTGAAGTAGGCAGTGGTGAGTAAATCCACGATTGTAATGGGGTTTGCAGTCCACCTCTTCAGCCACGGCAGCCAATTACCCTTTACGAGCCTCCTCTTCCTCCTAAACAGATGGATAGAGAGCTAGATTAATACGTTATTGAAAACCACTGGTAGGGGGAAAACCACTGGTAAAACCACTGGTAGACAAAACGAACTGGCAACAGACAAACAGAGAACACAGGCATAAATACATTGGGGATACTGGGAAGGATGGGCGACACCTGGAGGGGGGTGAAGACAAGCACAAAGACAAGTGAAACAGATCAGTTTCTGGTACCACTTTGGCATCTTCATCTACGTTTTTACACTTCCAGAGGACATCAGACATCTCCCCCCATTAACCCTTGTGGTTAATGTTTTTGTTCTTCACCCAATGTTCTGATGGACCCACATCATTATTGGGTTTTTATAACAATACAGACATAACAATTTACCTAAAAATACTTAATACTTAAACTTTACATGAAAGGTAAATTCTAACGAAGTCAGTAGCCACGCCCAAGTGAATAGACATTGTTTAGACATGAGGAACCAACCCCTTTTCCACTCATGAATAAAAGCCTCTGTGACGTTCCTCAGCACCTCAGTTCCAAATACCGTGATGGTTTAAAAAGGCTCATTCTAATTTCAACTCTACAGTCCAGGAAACATGACAGCTTGCTCCACATGTGAAATGGTATGAACTCTGAACTATTGATCACCTGAAGAAGAAGTGCATACAGTATATCATACTGTGTCTGAACATCTGAACACTGACCGACGCGGAAGCATCTCCAGAGTGAGACAAACCTCTCACACGACGACCTGGAAGATTCCACAAAGGACAATGGTGACATCGACTGGGCAAACCAGAGCCTCACATCACCAGCTCAACATCCGAAGCCAGCTACAATGCATTGCTTTACCGAATGAGCGATCGTTAGTGGCATATGTATTTATGTGAGAAAAGTGTTGTGTCTTTGGCTATGCCGGATTAATTGATAAGACATGCTATTCTATAAAATTATATTTATCCAGTAATTAATATCACCTGATTGAGCTAATCATGTAAATGTAATTGACTAGAGAGTCGGGCACCACAAAATAATATTTATAGAGCTGTTATCTTATGAATAAACTCTTAAAGACCTAGTAATAGAAATATTTTACATCAACATCAATAGCAGTCAATATCAATCGTCATTTTACTTCAGTCTCATAATCTGAAAGTTGTAAATTCTTGGCTATCTGCAAGAACCCTGGCTAACAATTTGAATCAGCAATACAAAATTGGGTTAAATATTTATTTACTAAATATCTAACTAATCACACAGAATTACACATACACATAATTAAATCATAACTTGATTACAAATTACGTCATAAAGGAAAACGTCCCTAGAGGGTGGAACAGATATGAGAGCTTGTTACACAAAGGAAAAGGGGCTGGGTTTGAGTGAAAGAGCGGGAAGACTGAGGAACAAAGGGAAGAAGCTGTGCTATCGTAAATACAGTATCTTATGCATTCTAAATTACCGCCCATTTGGAAAAGGAAAATGCAATAAATATTTACTCTGAGCTGCGCCTCAGTAGGTTGGTGGTAGATGGAAGGCCGTGTTGCCAAACCGAGTCCTTTGTCCTTTGAAGAATGTCTCTTGTTGTCAATTGGATAAGTTGTAGTAACGTCGTTGGGTGATAGACGGGATACTCTGTCTGTTCCTTCCTAACCCTTGTTGCATCTGCTGTTGCTAACTCAACGGCTAGGAGGTATCACTTCTGTAGTGAATAAGAGTTCAAAGTTCATACCATTCGCAACCAAAGCTCACGCTGATGTTGGCTTCGTTCTGTAGTTATTAATCTGAACCATTTTGACTTAGAACCGTCGTCCCCACATCTTCGGAACAGGCTTTATATAGGAAGAGAGAAGAGGGCGTGTTTGAAAAGTTTTATAGCCCATGTCCCTTCACAGAGGCGGGCCACTGAGGGAGCAGCCCTAACTTATGAAAACCCACATCTCACATTTTAGAAGCTAAAATCACATTTCATCCTGTCACAAATAATTTCATATTCAAACATTTAAATTGAACAACAATTCCATGTGAATCCGATAACTCTGATGTGTAGACTTTCCACTGTAGAGTTTATGTCATCTTATCATTGATGATAATGTCTGAGATGACAACCGAACTGACATCATATTCATTAAGTACCACTGCATATGTTCAATTGTTCGGATTACCCAAATATAGTTAATTTCAACCCACCTACTGATGTTCCCAGAATCTCTATGTTTAAATTTTTTTTTTACCTCAGTAGAGTAGAGAGTGGAAAAAGGGGGGAAGAGGTATTTATGACTGTCATAAACCTACCCCAAGGCCAACTTCATGACAGTAGCTACCCAGGTACGATATAAACCCATGTTCCTTTGTCTTCCTTACAAAACCCCCTTCTCTTCTCTCTGAATCTATCATGTTATAACCAAACTGTTTTTGGTCTGTCCACTAGGGACGATACTTACAGTATAATGTTATTATGTATTGTATATTCTGTAATTGTTTAATTAATTAGTAAATAAATAATTGAGTCAATTTGTGTTGATTCATAAGTAAAGTCTGGGTTCTTACAGATAACCAAGAACTTTACGACGTTCAGATGAGACTGATATTAGGTAAAACATTATTAATGACTGATTGACTGCTATTGATATATAAGTTATTCAGATCTTCAACGACGTTACCTGAACGCCCATCTGCGGCCCGCTAACCGTTAGCTGTCTTACCGGCTGCTATCTGAATAGACAATCGGACAATTTATTTATTTTTATTATTATTATGTTTTCTTCTCGGGCCTCTATAACTATATCTATTGTTCTTATTTTTGTTGTTGTTGTGTGATTTGGATTAATCCCCTCTACCACACGGAACCTCACTAATCTACTGACCGAACGCAAGAGGTGGCTAACAACAGACTCCATCCTATGCTAGCTTGCTACCGGTTGGCCTGGCTAGCTGTCTAAATCGCCGCGACCCTCAACCAACCTCTCCACTCACTGGACCCTTTTGATCACTCGACTAAGCATGCCTCTCCTAAAACCTGTTGAGGATATGGCAGATATACGCCCCCTTTGGAGAGATTGGGTACCCCTAGTAAACTGGAAAAAAAATCTTTCAAAAATTGTTAATATATGCAAATAAAAATTATTATTGGATAGAAAACACTCTAAAGATTCTAAAACCGTTGGAATTATGTCTGTAAGTATAGCAGAACTCACAGGGCAGGCATTCTTCCAAACTAGTTTCTGTGGCCATGAAAGTTGGAGCAACTTTGACGTCATGCCCCCACCCCTCCCAACCAGCTATGATTCTGGGGACACTTTCTATCTCTTCCGCTAGATGTCCTCTTTCATTAGAGCTTCAAACCGTTCAAATCGCGCGAGAATTGACCCTATGGGAGTGAAATTAGTGCGTGCCACGAGAGAATAGGCTGTGCGTATGGGCGCGAATTGGTCACAGTCATTCCTTTGTTTCCAGCACTGAAGAGAAGGGCAGACGATGGGCGATTGAATTGAAGTTTGTTTTGCACGTCTAAAACATCATAAAGCTTGCTTCTGCACTTAGTTTGACCTGTTTAGTCGACATATAATGTGTAATTTTGAAGTTTTGATGCGCAACTTATCCGGACCAGAGGACGTTTTGGGTGCATTTCAGCTGATGTTATTAGCAGTAGCTAATACAAAGACGCAAGACTTGAAACCAAACGATGTATTGGGTAAGTATGAAGCCTTCCAGAACATTCTGAACGAAGACCATCGAAGGTAAGGGAATATTTATGCTTAAATCTGTGTTTCTGTTGACTCCAACATTACGTGGAAATGTAGCTTGGAACTGAGCGCTGTCTCACAATATGGAATAGTGTGCGATTTCTGTAACGTTAAAAATAAATCTAACACAGCGGTTGCATAAAGAAGCAGTGTATCTTTCTAACTATATGTAGAACATGTATATTTAGTCAAAGTTTATGATGTCTATTTTACGTTATCTTGCCGCGCTACATAGATTTCCTGCGGGCGTTTTTGAGTAATTTCTGAAGGTGAACTCACTGTAAATGGACATTTATGGATATAAATGGCATATTATTGAAAAAAAAAAATATGTACTGTGTAATATGTCATATTACTGTCATCTGATGAAGATTTTCAAAAGGTTAGTGAGCGATTTATTTTTTAATCCTGCGTTTGTTGATTGCATGTTTTGGCTATTGAAATGAGCTGTGTCTGGTGGTGGTTTTACATATATATGTGCTATGTTTTCGCCGTAAAACATTTTAGAAATCTGACTTGCTGGCTAAATGAACAAGATGTTTATCTTTCATTTGAGCTATTGGACTTGTTAATGTGTGGAGGTTAAATATTTTTAAGAATATTTTTGCGTTCCATGCGCCACCGTTCCAGCTGCACGTGGGAGGGTTGATTCCCAATTGGGAACCAGTATCGTAGACAGGTTAATGTCAATATGTCTTGTCCATTGCTGTTCTGGTTAGTGTTTATTGGCTTATTTCACTGTAGAGCCTCTAGTCCTGCTCACTATACCTTAACCAACCTATTAGTTCCACCACCCACACATGCAATGACATCTCCTGGTTTCAATGATGTTTCTAGAGACAATATCTCTCTCTTCATCACTCAATACCTAGGTTTACCTCCACTGTATTCACATCCTACCTTACCTTTGTCTGTACATTATACCTTGATGCTATTTTATCGCCCCCAGAAACCTCCTTTTACTCTCTGTTCCAGACGTTCTAGACGACCAATTCTTATTGCTTTTAGTCGCACCCTTATTCTACTCCTCCTATGTTCCTCTGGCGATGTAGAGGTGAATCCAGGCCCTGCAGTGCCTAGCTCCACTCCTATTCCCCAGGCGCTCTCTTTTGACGACTTCTGTAACCGTAATAGCCTTGGTTTCATGCATGTTAACATTAGAAGCCTCCTCCCTAAGTTTGTTCTATTCACTGCTTTAGCACACTCTGCCAACCCGGATGTTCTAGCTGTGTCTGAATCCTGGCTTAGGAAGACCACCAAAAATTCAGACATTTTAATTCCAAACTACAACATTTTCAGACAAGATAGAACTGCCAAAGGGGGCGGTGTTGCAATCTACTGCAAAGATAGCCTGCAGAGTTCTGTCCTACTATCCAGGTCTGTACCCAAACAATTTGAACTTCTACTTTTAAAAATCCACCTCTCTAAAAACAAGTCTCTCACCGTTGCCGCCTGCTATAGACCACCCTCTGCCCCCAGCTGTGCTCTGGACACCATATGTGAACTGATTGCCCCCCATCTATCTTCAGAGCTCGTGCTGCTAGGCGACCTAAACTGGAACATGCTTAACACCCCAGCCATCCTACAATCTAAACTTGATGCCCTCAATCTCACACAAATTATCAATGAACCTACCAGGTACCTCCCCAAAGCCTTAAACACGGGCACCCTCATAGATATCATCCTAACCAACTTCCCCTCTAAATACACCTCTGCTGTCTTCAACCAAGATCTCAGCGATCACTGCCTCATTGCCTGCATCCGTAATGGGTCAGCGGTCAAACGACCTCCTCTCATCACTGTAAAACGCTCCCTGAAACACTTTAGCGAGCAGGCCTTTCTAATCGACCTGGCCGGGGTATCCTGGAAGGATATTGACCTCATCCCGTCAGTAGAGGATGCCTGGATATTTTTTTTAAATGCCTTCCTAACCATCTTAAATAAACATGCCCCATTCAAGAAATTTAGAACCAGGAACAGATATAGCCCTTGGTTCTCCCCAGACCTGACTGCCCTTAACCAACACAAAAACATCCTATGGCGTTCTGCATTAGCATCGAACAGCCCCCGTTATATGCAGCTGTTCAGGGAAGCTAGAAACCATTATACACAGGCAGTTAGAAAAGCCAAGCCTAGCTTTTTCAAGCAGAAATTTGCTTCTTGCAACACTAACTCAAAAAAGTTCTGGGACACTGTAAAGTCCATGGAGAATAAGAACACCTCCTCCCAGCTGCCCACTGCACTGAAGATAGGAAACACTGTCACCACTGATAAATCCACCATAATTGAAAATTTCAATAAGCATTTTTCTACTGCTGGCCATGCTTTCCACCTGGCTACTCCTACCCCTGTCAACAGCACTGCACCCCCAACAGCAACTCGCCCAAGCCTTCCCCATTTCTCCTTCTCCCAAATCCATTCAGCTGATGTTCTGAAAGAGCTGCAAAATCTGGACCCCTACAAATCAGCCGGGCTAGACAATCTGGACCCTTTCTTTCTAAAATTATCTGTCGAAATTGTTGCCACCCCTATTACTAGCCTGTTCAACCTCTCTTTCGTGTCGTCTGAGATCCCCAAAGATTGGAAAGCAGCTGCGGTCATCCCCCTCTTCAAAGGGGGGGACACTCTTGACCCAAACTGCTACAGACCTATATCTATCATACCATGCCTTTCTAAGGTCTTCGAAAGCCAAGTCAACAAACAGATTACCGACCATTTTGAATCTCACCATACCTTCTCTGCTATGCAATCTTGTTTCAGAGCTGGTCATGGGTGCACCTCAGCCACGCTCAAGGTCCTAAACGATATCTTAACCGCCATCGATAAGAAACATTACTGTGCAGCCGTATTCATTGATCTGGCCAAGGCTTTCGACTCTGTCAATCACCACATCCTCATCGGCAGACTCAACAGCCTTGGTTTCTCAAATGATTGCCTCGCCTGGTTCACCAACTACTTCTCTGATAGAGTTCAGTGTGTCAAATCTGAGGGTCTGTTGTCCGGACCTCTGGCAGTCTCTATGGGGGTGCCACAGGGTTCAATTCTTGGACCGACTCTCTTCTCTGTATACATCAATGAGGTCGCTCTTGCTGCTGGTGAGTCTCTGATCCACCTCTACGCAGACGACACCATTCTGTATACTTCCGGCCCTTCTTTGGACACTGTGTTAACAACCCTCCAGGCAAGCTTCAATGCCATACAACTCTCCTTCCGTGGCCTCCAATTGCTCTTAAATACAAGTAAAACTAAATGCATGCTCTTCAACCGATCGCTACCTGCACCTACCCGCCTGTCCAACATCACTACTCTGGACGGCTCTGACTTAGAATACGTGGACAACTACAAATACTTAGGTGTCTGGTTAGACTGTAAACTCTCCTTCCAGACCCATATCAAACATCTCCAATCCAAAGTTAAATCTAGAATTGGCTTCCTATTTCGCAACAAAGCATCCTTCACTCATGCTGCCAAACATACCCTTGTAAAACTGACCATCCTACCAATCCTCGACTTTGGCGATGTAATTTACAAAATAGCCTCCAATACCCTACTCAACAAATTGGATGCAGTCTATCACAGTGCAATCCGTTTTGTCACCAAAGCCCCATATACTACCCACCATTGCGACCTGTACGCTCTCGTTGGCTGGCCCTCGCTTCATACTCGTCGCCAAACCCACTGGCTCCATGTCATCTACAAGACCCTGCTAGGTAAAGTCCCCCCTTATCTCAGCTCGCTGGTCACCATAGCATCTCCCACCTGTAGCACACGCTCCAGCAGGTATATCTCTCTAGTCACCCCCAAAACCAATTCTTTCTTTGGCCGCCTCTCTTTCCAGTTCTCTGCTGCCAATGACTGGAACGAACTACAAAAATCTCTGAAACTGGAAACACTTATCTCCCTCACTAGCTTTAAGCACCAACTGTCAGAGCAGCTCACAGATTACTGCACCTGTACATAGCCCACCTATAATTTAGCCCTATCAACTACCTCTTTCCCAACTGTATTTAATTTATTTATTTATTTTGCTCCTTTGCACCCCATTATTTTTATTTCTACTTTGCACATTCTTCCATTGCAAAACTACCATTCCAGTGTTTTACTTGCTATATTGTATTTACCTTGCCACCAAGGCCTTTTTTGCCTTTACCTCCCTTCTCACCTCATTTGCTCACATTGTATATAGACTTGTTTATACTTTATTATTGACTGTATGTTTGTTTTACTCCATGTGTAACTCTGTGTTGTTGTATCTGTCGAACTGCTTTGCTTTATCTTGGCCAGGTCGCAATTGCAAATGAGAACTTGTTCTCAACTTGCCTACCTGGTTAAATAAAGGTAAAATAAATAAAATAAATAAAAAGAGAGGACTCTTCACACATCACGCTTCTTCTTGTTGCTACCAGCTGCAATCCAGAACGATGAATTCAGGAATGTTACTAATGTCTCACTCACTCACTCACTCACTTACATTTCTAGTTACAGCGGGCCAAGGTTGACATCACTCACACTTATGTCCGGTATTGGAGTTGTTGGTTCTGTGGGTCGGGCGGATGGGGCACCAGCATCCTCCTCCTGAATCCTCTTAACAATGGCTGCAGAAAGTGGGGTCCTTGGGATATGTTGCCTCTTCTGGATTTGAGGTCTTACCAATGCCTTGCCCAGCTCTGGAGCTTCCCCCTTCCAATTTGGGTTCAATGCCATTCCGATGCCAAACGCGCCCCTAAACGGCATAAACTGCTCATCAACAGTAACGTTGGGCCCAGGGTTGTAAGACAGGGGAAGGCGGTCCACCCACTTGCATCCATATTTCTCCTCCTGGAGGCTGCTGATGAGCTGGTTGCTGACAGGCTGGTCCTGGGGCTGGCTGCTGATGAGCTGGTCCTGGGGCTGGCTGCTGACGGGCTGGTCCTGGGGCTTGTTGCTGATGGACTGGTCCTGGGGCTGGTCCTGGTCCTGGGGCTGGTTGCTGACAGGCTGGTCCTGGGGCTGGCAGCTGATGAGCTGGGTCCTGGGGCTGGCTCTGATGGGCTGGTCCTGGGGCTTGTTGCTGATGGGCTGGTCCTGGGGCTGGTTGCTGACGGGCTGGTCCTGGGGCTGGTTGCTGATGGGCTTGTTGCTGACGGGCTGGTCCTGGGGCTTGTCCTGGGGCTGGTTGCTGATGGGCTGGTCCTGGGGCTTGTCCTGGGGCTGGCTGCTGATGAGCTGGTCCTGGGGCTGGCTGCTGACGGGCTGGTCCTGGGGCTTGTTGCTGATGGACTGGTCCTGGGGCTGGTCCTGGTCCTGGGGCTGGTTGCTGACAGGCTGGTCCTGGGGCTGGTTGCTGATGGGCTGGTCCTGGGGCTGGTTGCTGACGGGCTGGTCCTGGGGCTGGTTGCTGATGGGCTGGTTGCTGACGGGCTGGTCCTGGGGCTGGTCCTGGGGCTGGTTGCTGATGGGCTGGTCCTGGTCCTGGTTGCTGATGGGCTGGTCCTGGCGCTGGTTGCTGATGGGCTGGTCCTGGGGCTGGTTGCTGATGGGCTGGTCCAGGGGCTGTTGCTGACGGGTTGGTCCTGGGGCTGGTTGCTGATGGACTGGTCCTGGTCCTGGTTGCTGATGGGCTGGTCCTGGGGCTGATTGCTGATGTGCTGATCCTGGGGCTGGTTGCTGATGGTCTGGTCCTGGGGCTGGCTGCTGATGAGCTGGTCCTGGGACTTGCTGCTGACGGGCTGGTCCTGGGGCTAGTCCTGGGGCTTGTTGCTGATGGACTGGTCCTGGGGCTGGTCCTGGTCCTGGGGCTGGTTGCTTACAGGCTGCTCCTGGGGCTGGCAGCTGATGAGCTGGTCCTGGGGCTGGCTCTGACGGGCTGGTCTTGGAGCTTGTTGCTGATGGGCTGGTTGCTGATGGGCTTGTTGCTGATGGGCTGGTCCTGGGGCCGGTTGCTGACGGGCTGGTCCTGGTCCTGGTTGCTGATGGGCTGGTCCTGGGGCTGATTGCTGATGTGCTGATCCTGGGGCTGGTTGCTGATGGGCTGGTCCTGGGGCTGGCTGCTGATGAGCTGGTCCTGGGACTTGCTGCTGACGGGCTGGTCCTGGGGCTAGTCCTGGGGCTTGTTGCTGATGGACTGGTCCTGGGGCTGGTCCTGGTCCTGGGGCTGGTTGCTTACAGGCTGCTCCTGGGGCTGGCAGCTGATGAGCTGGTCCTGGGGCTGGCTCTGACGGGCTGGTCTTGGGGCTTGTTGCTGATGGGCTGGTCCTGGGGCTTGTTGCTGATGGGCTGGTCCTGGGGCCGGTTGCTGACGGGCTGGTCCTGGGGCTGGTTGCTGATGGGCTTGTTGCTGATGGGCTGGTCCTGGGGCCGGTTGCTGACGGGCTGGTCCTGGGGCTGGTTGCTGATGGGCTTGTTGCTGACGGGCTGGTCCTGAGGCTTGTCCTGGTGCTGGTTGCTGACGGGCTGGTCCTGGGGCTTGTCCTGGGGCTGATTGCTGACGGGCTGGTCCTGGGGCTTGTCCTGGGGCTGGTTGCTGACGGGCTGGTCCTGGGGCTGGTTGCTGACGGGCTGGTCCTGGGGCTGGTTGCTGATGGGCTGGTCCTGGGGCTTGTTGCTGATGGGCTGGTCCTGGGGCTGGTTGCTGATGGGCTGGTCATGGGGCTTGTTGCTGATGGGCTGGTCCTGGGGCTGGTTGCTGACGGGCTGGTCCTGTGGCTGGTTGCTGATGGGCTTGTTGCTGACGGGCTGGTCCTGGGGCTTGTCCTGGGGCTGGTTGCTGACAGGCTGGTCCTGGGGCTTGTCCTGGGGCTGGCTGCTGATGGACTGGTCCTGGGGCTGGTCCTGGTCCTGGGGCTGGTTGCTTACAGGCTGCTCCTGGGGCTGGCAGCTGATGAGCTGGTCCTGGGGCTGGCTCTGACGGGCTGGTCTTGGGGCTTGTTGCTGATGGGCTGGTCCTGGGGCTTGTTGCTGATGGGCTGGTCCTGGGGCCGGTTGCTGACGGGCTGGTCCTGGTGCTGGTTGCTGATGGGCTTGTTGCTGACGGGCTGGTCCTGAGGCTTGTCCTGGGGCTGGTTGCTGACGGGCTGGTCCTGGGGCTTGTCCTGGGGCTGGTTGCTGACGGGCTGGTCCTGGGGCTGGTTACTGACGGGCTGGTCCTGGGGCTGGTCCTGTGGCTGGTTTGCTGATGGGCTGGTCCTTGTCCTGGTTGCTGATGGGCTGGTCCTGGCGCTGGTTGCTGATGGGCTGGTCCTGGGGCTGGTTGCTGATGGGCTGGTCCTGGGGCTGTTGCTGACGGGTTGGTCCTGGGGCTGGATGCTGATGGACTGGTCCTGGTCCTGGTTGCTGATGGGCTGGTCCTGGGGCTAGTCCTGGGGCTTGTTGCTGACGGGCTGGTCCTGGGGCTGGTCCTGGTCCTGGGGCTGGTTGCTGACAGGCTGGTCCTATGGCTTGTCCTGGGGCTGGTTGCTGATGAGCTGGTCCTGGGGTTGATTGTTGATAGGCTGGTCCTGGGGCTGGTTGCTGATGAGCTGGTCCTGGGGCTGGTTGCTGACCGTCTGGTCCTGGGGCTGGTTGCTGACGGGCTGCTTCTGGGGCTGATTGCTGATGGGCTGGTCCTGGGGCTGGTTGCTGACGGGCTGGTCCTGGGGCTGGTTGCTGATGGGCTAGTCCTGGGGCTGGTTGCTGATGGGCTGGTCCTGGTGCTGTCTGATGATGGGCTGGTCCTGGGGCTGGTTGCTGATGGGCTGGTCCTGGGGCTGGTTGCTGATGGGCTAGTCCTGGGGCTGGTTGCTGATGGGCTGGTCCTGGTGCTGTCTGATGATGGGCTGTTCGTTGTGCTGGATGCAGACGGGCTGGTTCTGGGGCTGGCTGCTGACTGGGCTGGTCCTGGGGCTAGTCCTGGGGCTTGTTGCTGAAGGGCTGGTCCTGGGGCTGGTCCTGAGGCTGGTTGCTGACAGGCTGGTCCTGGGGCTTGTCCTGGGGCTGGTTGCTGATGAGCTGGTCCTGGGGCTGATTGCTGACAGGCTGGTCCTGGGGCTGGTTGCTGATGAGCTGGTCCTGGGGCTGGTTGCTGACGGTCTGGTCCTGGGGCTGGTTGCTGACGGGCTGGTCCTTGGGATGGTTGCTGATGGGCTGGTCCTGGGGCTGGTTGCTGATGGGCTAGTCCTGGGGCTGGTTGCTGATGGGCTGGTCCTGGTGCTGGCTGATGATGGGCTGGTTCTGGGGCTGATTGCTGATGGGCTGGTCCTGGGGCTGGTTGCTGATGGGCTGGTCCTGGGGCTGGTTGCTGATGGGCTGGTCATGGGGCTGGTTTCTGATGGGCTAGTCCTGGGGCTTGTTGCTGAAGGGCTGGTCCTGGGGCTGGTCCTGGTCATGAGGCTGGTTGCTGACAGGCTGGTCCTGGGGCTTGTCCTGGGGCTGGTTGCTGATGAGCTGGTCCTGGGGCTGATTGCTGACAGGCTGGTCCTGGGGCTGGTTGCTGATGAGCTGGTCCTGGGGCTGGTTGCTGACGGTCTGGTCCTGGGGCTGGTTGCTGACGGGCTGGTCCTTGGGCTGGTTGCTGATGGGCTGGTCCTGGGGCTGGTTGCTGATGGGCTAGTCCTGGGGCTGGTTGCTGATGGGCTGGTCCTGGTGCTGGCTGATGATGGGCTGGTTCTGGGGCTGATTGCTGATGGGCTGGTCCTGGGGCTGGTTGCTGATGGGCTGGTCCTGGGGCTGGTTGCTGATGGGCTGGTCATGGGGCTGGTTTCTGATGGGCTAGTCCTGGGGCTTGTTGCTGAAGGGCTGGTCCTGGGGCTGGTCCTGGTCATGAGGCTGGTTGCTGACAGGCTGGTCCTGGGGCTTGTCCTGGGGCTGGTTGCTGATGAGCTGGTCCTGGGGCTGATTGCTGACAGGCTGGTCCTGGGGCTGGTTGCTGATGAGCTGGTCCTGGGGCTGGTTGCAGACGGTCTGGTCCTGGGGCTGGTTGCTGACGGGCTGGTCCTGGGGCTGGTTGCTGATGGGCTGGTCCTGGGGCTGGTTGCTGATGGGCTAGTCCTGGGGCTGGTTGCTGATGGGCTGGTCCTGGTGCTGGCTGATGATGGGCTGGTTCTGGGGCTGATTGCTGACAGGCTGGTCCTGGGGCTGGTTGCTGATGAGCTGGTCCTGGGGCTGGTTGCTGACGGTCTGGTCCTGGGGCTGGTTGCTGACGGGCTGGTCCTGGTCCTGGTTGCTGATGGGCTGGTCCTGGGCTGATTGCTGATGGGCTGGTCCTGGGGCTGGTTGCTGATGGGCTGGTCCTGGTGCTGGCTGATGATGGGCTGGTTCTGGGGCTGATTGCTGACAGGCTGGTCCTGGGGCTGGTTGCTGATGAGCTGGTCCTGGGGCTGGTTGCTGACGGTCTGGTCCTGGGGCTGGTTGCTGACGGGCTGGTCCTGGTCCTGGTTGCTGATGGGCTGGTCCTGGGCTGATTGCTGATGGGCTGGTCCTGGGGCTGGTTGCTGAAGGGCTGGTCCTGGTGCTGGTTGCTGAAGGGCTGGTCCTGGGGCTGGTTGCTGACGGGTTGGTCCTGGGGCTGGTTGCTGATGGGCTGGTCCTGGTGCTGTTTGCTGTTGGGCTGGTCCTGGGGCTGGTTGCTGATGGGCTGGTCCTGGGGCTGGTTGCTGAGGCTGGACCAGAATACCACATACAGTGCCTTGCGAAAGTATTCGGCCCCCTTGAACTTTGCGACCTTTTGCCACATTTCAGGCTTCAAACATAAAGATATAAAACTGTATTTTTTTGTGAAGAATCAACAACAAGTGGGACACAATCATGAAGTGGAACAACATTTATTGGATATTTCAAACTTTTTTAACAAATCAAAAACTGAAAAATTGGCTGTGCAAAATTATTCAGCCCCTTTACTTTCAGTGCAGCAAACTCTCTCCAGAAGTTCAGTGAGGATCTCTGAATGATCCAATGTTGACCTAAATGACTAATGATGATAAATACAATCCACCTGTGTGTAATCAAGTCTCCGTATAAATGCACCTGCACTGTGATAGTCTCAGAGGTCCGTTAAAAGCGCAGAGAGCATCATGAAGAACAAGGAACACACCAGGCAGGTCCGAGATACTGTCGTGAAGAAGTTTAAAGCCGGATTTGGATACAAAAATATTTCCCAAGCTTTAAACATCCCAAGGAGCACTGTGCAAGCGATAATATTGAAATGGAAGGAGTATCAGACCACTGCAAATCTACCAAGACCTGGCCGTCCCTCTAAACTTTCAGCTCATACAAGGAGAAGACTGATCAGAGATGCAGCCAAGAGGCCCCTGATCACTCTGGATGAACTGCAGAGATCTACAGCTGAGGTGGGAGACTCTGTCCATAGGACAACAATCAGTCGTATATTGCACAAATCTGGCCTTTATGGAAGAGTGGCAAGAAAGCCATTTCTTAAAGATATCCATAAAAAGTGTCGGTTAAAGTTTGCCACAAGCCACCTGGGAGACACACCAAACATGTGGAAGAAGGTGCTCTGGTCAGATGAAACCAAAATTGAACTTTTTGGCAACAATGCAAAACGTTATGTTTGGCGTAAAAGCAACACCCTGAACACACCATCCCCACTGTCAAACATGGTGGTGGCAGCATCATGGTTTGGGCCTGCTTTTCTTCAGCAGGGACAGGGAAGATGGTTCAAATTGATGGGAAGATGGATGGAGCCAAATACAGGACCATTCTGGAAGAAAACCTGATGCAGTCTGCAAAAGACCTGAGACTGGGACGGATTTTTGTCTTCCATCAAGACAATGATCCAAAACATAAAGCAAAATCTACAATGGAATGGTTCAAAAATAAATATATCCAGGTGTTAGAATGGCCAAGTCAAAGTCCAGACCTGAATCCAATCGAGAATCTGTGGAAAGAACTGAAAACTGCTGTTCACAAATGCTCTCCATCCAACCTCACTGAGCTCGAGCTGTTTTGCAAGGAGGAATGGGAAAACATTTCAGTCTCTCGATGTGCAAAACTGATAGAGACATACCCCAAGCGACTTACAGCTGTAATCGCAGCAAAAGGTGGCGCTACAAAGTATTAACTTAAGGGGGCTGAATAATTTTGCACGCCCAATTTTTCCGTTTTTGATTTGTTAAAAAAGTTTGAAATATCCAATAAATGTCGTTCCACTTCATGATTGTGTCCCACTTGTTGTTGATTCTTCACAAAAAAATACAGTTTTATATCTTTATGTTTGAAGCCTGAAATGTGGCAAAAGGTCGCAAAGTTCAAGGGGGCCGAATACTTTCGCAAGGCACTGTATGTAATATAAATGTGTAGGGGGTCCAGTGGACCAGAACACCACATATATAATATAAATGTATAGGGGTCCAGACCAGAACACCACATATATAATATAAATGTATAGGGGTCCAGACCAGAACACCACATATATAATATAAATGTATAGGGGGGTCCAGTGGACCAGGTTAAAAAAATAATGAATTGTATTATTTTCCTTTCAGTAAACATTGAAAATGGGTCCAACAGATGCGAACACAAGGCTTAAGCTGTTAAATGCCCTCACTGGTGCTGGGATACAACGAGGGGTCCATTTCCCGTCATGGTTACTGACTCTCTGCTGACTGAGTCACCTTGTGGATGGAGGAGAGCATGGAAACATCCCGGGTGCCCTTCCACTGGATGTACAGTAGTGTCCCATCTGATGGTCCCCTTGTCTGCCTTCTCTCGGTTGCAGGAGAGTCCAATACGGGTCTCCCTGAAAGTGCCACAGGTGCCGTACTTCAACCTGTGCAAGTGGTGGAATAGGGCTGTGCTGGTGTAGAAGTTGTCGACACATGAAACCCTGTTGCAAGGTATGCCACTCTCAGAAGGTCCACGTGGCTATCTTCATCTCTTTGTACTTTCAACTTGTCGTCATGGTGACTGTTTGACTAATTTCAGAAAAAAAATAAAAATAATACCTAGCTAGCTATGTCTCTCTCCTACTTGCTGCTTTCAACTTGTCATCGTGGTGACTCGTTGACTGCAGAATTTCTCATTTTTCAAGCTACATCACTACGTCACGTTTCTACATAAAGGGACCCGTGCAAAATATAGTCAAAAAAGGCGAAGCTAGCTAGCTAAAGCTACGGGAATGATTGAGGGATGGAGATCACAAAAAATATAGGACAAGATGGAAACTCCGGTGAATGTTAACTTTTGCTAACAACCAAATTTAGCTAGCGTATACATGTTTAGCTCATAACATGTTTCCATGGCGCTAGTGCCGAAGTGCATATAGCTAGCTAGCCACCGTTAAGAAGTTATACATTATCTTGTAATTTGGAGGTAACATTAGTTTAAGTCAAGTTAATTTGTTGGTGAGCTGGCATGAGGATTTAGCTTGCTACTGTCACTGTGTTAGCCCAGAACACATATTGTGGCTTTCTCTGGGACAGACATGCTCACAATCCTAATCTGTCAAAAAAAAATCCATAGCAGAATTTCCAGAACCTTGACAAACCTCTGACGGAGTAAAGTAAGAAACAGCGACCTCACAAAATGTGAGTACTCATCTTTTGATAGGACTGACACAGTTGTTATAGTGCTGTGCAAAGTTGATATGACGTTCATAAAGATATGTATAATATTTTTAATTTTAATTATTTGTATTTTTTGTCATTTCAAGAGGCAAAATAATGTATCAGAGGTGCAGAGGATCGTAGTCTGGCTGAGGTGAGTGGGACCTGTGAATGGTTCTGTATGCCCCAATGTTAGAGGAATTTAACTCCTATATATTCATTAACCAATTCAATTAAAACACTCTGTCCATTTCTAAGAATTTGTAAGATACTTATTTGCATAAAATGGACAGAGACCAGTCTCAAAATCAATTAACAGCGTTTATTCTCGAGTGTACTGAACATAATCACAAAGTACAGTTAGTTTATATAACACACATTGCGTCATGTCTTGCGAAAATGTCCCTCCTCCTCCTGGACCATGACAAAGCTGTTTTTCAATTCATTCCAACACATTGCTTTTCTTCTGCTACCATATGTTCTACAATCTACTACACACCCAACGGGTTTCTCCCCTCCCTGGTTGGGGACAAGACATATTTCCTGTTGTTAGTTTCACTGTGATCACGAGTTGTCCGTTGACCCTTCCTCTTTGCCTATGTACCAACATATTATTTAACAGACAACATATAACTCTGTTTGTTATAACTCTATGCCAAATGTATACATTATTTAGTCATTATTGACTAAATTCCTTCAACACCCAATTAAGTGATTGTGTTTGTAAAGGTCTCTGAATTGGTGGTCCATTGGTAGATTGGCATTATTCATCATTGACTGGTTTTCCTAATCAGTTCAATATGTTGGTATTATCACAGGGTCAACTAGTATTTATCCCTGTCTCTCTCGGTCTCTATTTCAATCCCTCTCTTTTTGTCTCTTTCTTCATCTCCCTCTTTTTATACACCCGCCCTTTCTCTCTCTCTGCACCCCCATCTCACTCGTTCATGTTTTTTACATGAGGGAGCGCAGAGTAAATCATTGATAACAAGGTCGCTGATGTGGCCCCTTGGTAGAGAATTATAGATTGGAATTATACATTAATTAACATAGCTCATAGCTCAACATAGATCAAAACAGTCAAATATGTTGGTATCAGGATCAACAAATCTGTCTCCGTCTCTCTCGCGCTCTCCCTCTCTTGATTGGAGACAAGCTAGGGTAATTTAAAATGATTGGACATGATTTGGAAAGGCACACACCTGTCTATATAAGGTCCCATAGTCCGAAGAGCTCTGATACAGTATTATGTCAAGGCACAGATCTGGGGAAGGATAGACAAAACATTGCTGCAGCATTAATGGTCCCCAACAACACAATGGCCTCCCTCATTCTTAAATGGAAGAAGACTCTTCCTAGAGCTGTCCGCCCGGCCAAACTGAGCAATCGGGGGAGAAGGGCCTTGGTCAGGGAGGTGGTCACTCTGTCAAAGCTCCAGAGTTCCTCTGTGGAGATGGGAGAACCATCCATAAGGACAACCATCTCTGCAGCACTCCAACAATCAGGCCTTTATGGTAGAGTGGCCAGACGGAAACCACTCCTCAGTAAAAGGCATCGAGCTTTCCAAACGGCACTTAAAGGACTCTCAGACCGTGAGAAACAAGATTGTCTGGTCTGATGAAACCAAAATGTAACTATTTGGCCTGAATGCCAAGCGTTACGTCTGGAGGAAACCTGGCACCATCCCTACGGTGAGGCATGTTCATGGCAGCATCATACTATGGGCATGTTTTTCAGCTGCAAGGACCGGGACACTAGTCAGAATTGAAGGAAATATTAACAGAGCAAAGTACAGAGAGATCCTTGATGAAAACATGCTCCAGAGCATGAGAGCATCAGCAGAGAAGAATGAGAGAAACTCCTCAAATGTAGGTGTGTAGCGTCATACCCAAGAAGACTTGAGGCTGTAATTGCTGCCAAAGGTGCTTCAACAAAGTACTGAGTAAAGGGTCTGAATACTTATGCACATTTGAGATTTCTATTTTTTATTGCCAAAAACCTGTTTTTGCTTTGTCATTATGGTGTATTGTGTGTAGATTAATGAGGGAGAAAAAAACAATTTAATCAATTTTAGAATAAGGCTGTAACATATTTTTTTGTTGAAAAAGTCTAGGGGTCTGAAAACTTTCCGAATGCACTATATGTTGTCCAAATCAGTAAATTGTTTTGCTATTACCATAAGGTCAACTGGTATTAATTGATCCCTCTCTCTCTCCCTCTCAAAGTTTTCTGACAGACAAACAAAGTAATGAGAAAATACACATTACTATAAACACACTTCCCCTCCCTCTCTCTGTCTCATGTCTGGTTCTGGCATGTGTGTTGTGGCCTTTTTCCTTTTTTAACCAGAGTGCAGTAGAACAGAGTACAGTAGACCAGAGTACAGTAGAACAGAGTGCAGTAGACCAGAGTACAGTAGAACAGAGTATATTAGACCAGAGTACAGTAGAACCGAGTACATTAGACCAGAGTACAGTAGAACAGAGTACAGTAGAACAGAGTACAGTTGACCAGAGTACATTAGACCAGAGTACATTAGACCAGAGTACAGTAGACCAGAGTACAGCAGAACATAGTACAGTAGACCAGAGTACAGTAGAACAGAATAAAGTTGACCAGAGTACAGTATAACAGAGTACAGTAGAACAGAGTACAGTATAACAGAGTACAGTAGACCAGAGTACAATAGAACAGAGTACATTAGACCAGAGTACTGTAGACCAGAGTACAGTAGACCAGAGTACAATATAAAAGAATACAGTAGACCAGAGTACAGTAGACCAGAGTACATTAGACCAGAGTATAATAGAACAGAATACAGTAGACCAGAATACAGTAGACCAGAGTACAGTAGACCAGAGTACAGTAGACCAGAGTATAATAGAACAGAATACAGTAGACCAGAGTACAGTAGACCAGAGTACAGTAGACCAGAGTACAGTAGAACAGAGTACAGTAGACCAGAGTACAGTAGACCAGGGTACAGTAGAACAGAGTACAGTAGAACATTGTACAGTAGACCAGAGTACAATGGCTGCCTAAATATAATCCCCAATCGGAGACAACGATAAACAGTTGTCTCTGATTGAGAACCATACCAGGCTACCATACCAGGCTAGCATACCAGGCTAGCATACCAGGCTACCATACCAGGCTAGCATACCAGGCTAGCATGCCAGCCCACCTTCCTTCCAGGCTAGCATACCAGGCTACCATACCAGGCTACCATAGAAATACAAAACACCTAGATGACCCACCCAAGTCACAATCACGCCAAAACCAACACAGAGAATAAACAGCTTACTATGGTCAGGGCGTGACAGGTGGTGCCATTTTCGAGCATATGAGTTTAAATAAACAAGCTTTCAATGTCACACAATGATCTGTTTAACCTGTCCCTGTGATTGTCTCCACCCCCTCCAGGTGTTGCTTATTTTCCCCAGTGTATTTATCCCTGTGTTTCCTGTTTCCCTGTACCAGCGTATTTATCCCTGTGTTTCCTGTCTCCCTGTACCAGCATATTTATCCCTGTGTTTCCTGTCTCCCTGTACCAGCGTATTTATCCCTGTGTTTCCTGTGTCTCTGTACCAGTTTGTCTTTGTATGTTCAAGTCAACCAGTGTGTTTTTCCCGTGCGCCTGCTTTTCTATTCTCTTTTACTAGTCCTCCCGGTTTTGACCTTTGTCTGTTTTCTGGATTCCCACCTGCCTGACCATTCTGCCTGCCCTGCCCTGACCTTGAGCCTGCTTGAAATTCTGCCTTACCATTCTGCCTGACCATTCTGCCTGCCCTGCCCTGACCTCAAGCCTGCCTGACCATTCTGCCTGCCCTGACCTGACCTCGAGCCTGCCTGACCATTCTGCCTGCCTGACCCTTCTGCCTGCCTGACAGATAGAGTACAGTATATACATATGAGATGAGTAATGTAGGGTATGTAAACAAAGTGGCATAGTTTAAAGTGACTAGTGATACATGTATTACATAAAGATGCAGTAGATGCAGTAGACGGTATCGAGTACAGTATATACATATGAGATGAGTAATGTAGCGTGTGTAAACATTATATTAAGTAGCATTGTTTAAAGTGGCTAGTGATATATTTTACATCAATTCCCATTATTAAAGTGGCTGGAGTTGAGTCAGTGTCAGTGTGTTGGCAGCAGCCACTCTATGTTACTGGTGGCTGTTTAACAGTCTGATGGCCTTGAGATAGAAGCTGTTTTTCAGTCTCTCGGTCCCAGCTTTGATGCATCTGTACTGACCTCGCCTTCTGGGTGATAGCGGGGTGAACACGCAGTGCCTCGGGTGGTTGTTGTCCTTGATGATCTTTATGGCCTTCCTGTGACATCGGGTGGTGTAGGTGTCCTGGAGGGCAGGTAGTTTGCCCCTGGTAATGTGTTGGGCTGACCGCACAACCCTCTGGAGATCCTTACGGTTGTGGGCGGAGCAGTTGCCGTACCAGGCGGTGATACAGCCTGACAGGATGCTCTCGATTGTGCATCTGTAAACATCTGTTGATTGCTTTTGGTGACAAGCCAAATTTCTTCGGCCTCCTGAGGTTGAAGAGGCTGCTGTTTCCTGAAGTCTGGGCCTGCAGCCTTGCGAGGGTTAACACGTTTAAATGTTTTACTCACGTCGGCTGCAGTGAAGCCTCCTGTGTTTGTATCTGGGTCTTTATGTTCAAGCTTCAGCTGTCATAGAAGTAGAAACCATAAAAATTCACACACTTATAGATTTTCGAAAATCTATAACAGCAGAAACTGTCAAACAACATTGACCGCTGATCTAGAGGCAGGGACTTCCTGGTCTGATACATGTCAGAGGAGAGGAGCAGAGAGAATGTAGATGGTGAAATACTTGAACATCTCTGTTTTTATGTATGCAAACCATTTTACAAGTTTCTAAAAGTGCAACACTGAACATAATTGAAGAATTTCAAGATATTTTGTACAGTAACAAATTTCATATGCTTCGAAATATCAAAGATACTTGCTAAACGAAACATACAAATCGCAGATGGTCCTGTTCAAAAAGTTACTGATAAAACATTACTAACAAATACTTTTTGATTTGTTTTCATCAACAGATCTCTGAGTTTAAGCGCATCAACAACTCATCACTCACCTCTCACCTCTCACCACTAACCACTCACCTCTCACCACTCACCACTCACCTCTCACCTCTCACCTCTCACCACTAACCACTCACCTCTCACCACTCACCACTCACCTCTCACCTCTCACCTCTCACCACTCACCTCTCACCACTCACCTCTCACCTCTCACCACTAACCACTCACCTCTCACCACTCACCACTCACCTCTCACCTCTCACCTCTCACCACCCACCTCTCACCACTCACCTCTCACCTCTCACCTCTCACCTCTCACCTCTCACCACTCACCTCTCACCACTCACCACTCACCTCTCACCTCTCACCTCTCACCTCAAACTATACAGAGCCAGAAGGGGAGCTCTTCGACAGGAGATGGAAGATATCCTAGACAATCTCGAACGGCAGGTAACTTCTTAACGAAATGTAGGTTCATTTTATATTATTTACAAAAATGGACTTTGGTTCTGGTCAAGACTGGAACTACTTGTTTGCCATGTTTTACTAGCTAGTTGAACACCTCTTAATGGTTTTCAACTACAGTTACAGAATGTTTGTACTACAAACTGTGGGAATAAAACATTTTAACTGGAAAGGTTCTGTTTAGTGAGGTTTACTGAATACTTTCACGGCAAACGTGTTTTCTGAATGTTTCAGATATGCAACAGTGAGCTTAAGGAGTTTAATCTGTTTTGATACGCATTTTTGTGTTGTGAAATTTAGGGGTGTGGTTTTGAAAAAGACAACTCTTAGTGAGTTCATACAAAAGTTAAATGGTTCAAAACGACTTCCTGTGTGCACTGGTTTCTCAGTGGATTGTGGGTCCATTATAGTCTTCATGAAAATTGGGCACTATTATGATTAACCCTCATGATTAGCAGCAATATACCAGAAAATGAGTCTGATTGGATATATTGATGGACCTTTAAGAGATTGCTGATCTGGTATTCTCCACATAAAATATTGTGAATTATTGACTTTTGTGCAATGTTTGCTGATTGGACTTTGGGTCTGGTCAAGACTATATGTTTGGCATGTTTTACTAGTCAGTGTTTAACTAGTCAATGTTTAACTAGTCAGTGTTTAACTAGTCAATGTTTAACTAGTCAGTGTCTGAAGTTTCTAAAACTGTTTGAATTATGTCTGTGAGTAAAACAGAACTCATATAGCAGGCAAAAACCTGAGAAATTCCATTTCCTGTTATTTTTTCTGGGGGTGGCAGATTTTTAAACCAAGTTCTCATTGAAATTACAGCGCGATATGGATGAGTTTTCACTTCCTAAGCCTTCCACTAGATGTCAACAGTCAATATAACTTTGTCTGATGACTCTAATGTGAAGGGGGGTCGAATGACACAGGAAATAGTCCCCACTGCCACGAGTTGACCATGCTTTCACTATGCGCGTTCACAGGGGAAGCACCTGCGTTCCACCGCTCATCTGAAGTCATTCTAATTCTCTCTGGTATACAACCTTCTAAAGATTGATTCAGTACATCGTTTGACATGTTTCTACTGACGTTATAGTGGACGCGCTTTGTGACTTTGGAATTGTTTACCAAACGCGCTAACCAAAGTAGCTAATTGGACATAAAAAACGTCCATTTTCAAACAATTTAAGCATTTATTGTGGACCTGGAATTCCTAGGACTGCATTCTGATGAAGTTCATCAAAGATAAGGAAACATTTATCATGTATTTTCTGGTTTCTGTTGACTCCAACATGGCGGCTAATTTGGCTTCTGTTCTGAACTCCGTCTCAGATTATTGCATGGGTTGCTTTTTCCGTAAACTTTTTTTGAAATCTGACACAGCGGTTGCATTAAGGAGAGGTATATCTATAATTCCATGTGTATAACTTGTATTATCATCTACATTTATGATGAGTATTTCTGTTGAAACGATGTGGCTATGCAAAATCACTTGATGTTTTTGGAACTAGTGAATCTAATAAACCAATGTAATCTCAGATTTTTTTATATAAATATGAACTTTATCAAACAAAACATGCATGTATTGTGTAACATGAAGTTCTATGAGTGTCATCTGATGAAGATAATTCAAGGTTAGTGATTAATTTTATCTTTATTTCTGCTTTTTGTGAATGCTATATTTCGCTGGAAAATGGCTGTGCTTATTGTGGTTTGGTGGAGACCTAACATAATCGTTTGTAGTGCTTTCGCTGAAAAGCCTATTTGAAATCTGACATTTTGGTGGGATTAACAACAAGATTACCTTTAAAATTATATAAAACACATGTATTTTTCAGGAATTTTAATTATGAGATTTCTGTGGTTTGAATTTGGCGCCCTCTATTTTCACTGGTAGTTGTCATATCGATCCCGGTATTGGGACTGCAGCCATAACAATTTTTCAAGCGCAGTCCATGTACATAAACAAAATATAGAACTTACTTTAAAATCAACGGTTTTAGTTTGGCATAAATTTGTACGTAAAAATCTGAGTCTCATCGCAATTCCGTAACCGTGGAATTGCCCAACTCACTCTATGTGGCATTCTGTCCTGCCGTTCTGTGACCTTCAGAACCACAAAATGACAGTCTGGTACCGTTTCAAACGACTGAGACATACAGAAGAACCAAACACTCACACACACGCACTATAACCACCAGAGGGGGCTGTGTTATATTTATGCATTAGATCTACAGCGGGAAACAGAGGGATTGGTGATTTGATTTACAGCTTGTCAATATTTATACACACGTATAATTTGAACTGGATCGATTGAATTATATTGTGTGTGTTTGTATGTTTAGACTTCCTGTTGGGTATTCATCTCTATAGAGCTGAGATTAGCGTATAGACTTCCTGTTGGGTATTCATCTCTATAGAGCTGAGAGTAGTGTATAGACTTCCTGTTGGGTATTCTTCTCTATAGAGCTGAGAGTAGCGTATAGACTTCCTGTTGGGTATTCATCTCTATAGAGCTGAGAGTAGAGTATAGACTTCCTGTTGGGTATTCATCTCTATAGAGCTGAGAGTAGCGTATAGACTTCCTGTTGGGTATTCATCTCTATAGAGCTGAGAGTAGTGTATAGACTTCCTGTTGGGTATTCATCTCTATAGAGCTGAGAGTAGCATATAGACTTCCTGTTGGGTATTCATCTCTATAGAGCTGAGAGTAGTGTATAGACTTCCTGTTGGGTATTCATCTCTATAGAGCTGAGAGTAGCATATAGACTTCCTGTTGGGTATTCATCTCTATAGAGCTGAGAGTAGCGTATAGACTTCCTGTTGGGTATTCATCTCTATAGAGCTGAGAGTAGCGTATAGACTTCCTGTTGGGTATTCATCTCTATAGAGCTGAGAGTAGTGTATAGACTTCCTGTTGGGTATTCATCTCTATAGAGCTGAGAGTAGTGTATAGACTTCCTGTTGGGTATTCATCTCTATAGAGCTGAGAGTAGCGTATAGACTTCCTGTTGGGTATTCATCTCTATAGAGCTGAGAGTAGTGTATAGACTTCCTGTTGGGTATTCATCTCTATAGAGCTGAGAGTAGTGTATAGACTTCCTGTTAGGAATTCATCTCTATAGAGCTGAGAGTAGCATATAGACTTCCTGTTGGGTATTCATCTCTATAGAGCTGAGAGTAGTGTATAGACTTCCTGTTAGGAATTCATCTCTATAGAGCTGAGAGTAGCATATAGACTTCCTGTTGGGTATTCATCTCTATAGAGCTGAGAGTAGTGTATAGACTTCCTGTTAGGAATTCATCTCTATAGAGCTGAGAGTAGCATATAGACTTCCTGTTGGGTATTCATCTCTATAGAGCTGAGAGTAGCGTATAGACTTCCTGTTGGGTATTCATCTCTATAGAGCTGAGAGTAGTGTATAGACTTCCTGTTGGGTATTCATCTCTATAGAGCTGAGAGTAGCATATAGACTTCCTGTTGGGAATTAATCTCTATAGAGCTGAGAGTAGTGTATAGACTTCCTGTTGGGTATTCATCTCTATAGAGCTGAGAGTAGTGTATAGACTTCCTGTTGGGTATTCATCTCTCTTCATATTTTTTGTGGCTCCCCCTTCCATCTCTGGTCTAAAGTCTTCAGTCCTAGAGGATTTGAGGTAAACCTTTTCTAAAGTCATTGTGACACACATGCTGTTGCCTCCTCAGCTCCCGTTATAGCATGCATTTGTCCACAGACAGGGACAGAGCTACAGCACTCTCTTTCACACACACAGAGAGAGAGGGACAGAGTGGTTGAGAGGTGTGTGTATATGTATATATATATCCAGAGAGAGAGAGACTACCATTCAAAAGTTTGGGGTCCTTGTTTTTGAAAAGAAAAACACTTTTTTTTTAATGGAATATAGGTGCCCATTCAAGTTTATCATTTTAAAGGGCTAATTGATAATTAGAAAACCCTTTTGCAATTACAGTATGTTAGCACAGCTGAAAACTGTTGTTCTTTTTAAAGAAGCAATAAAACTGTCCGTCTTTAGACTAGTTGAGTATCTGGAGCATCAACATTTGTGAGTTCAATTACAGGCTCAAAATGGCCAGAAACAAAGACCTTTCTTCTGAAACTCATCAGTCTATTCATGTTCTAAGAAATGAAGACTATTCCATGCTTGAAATTGCCAAGAAACGGAAGATCTCGTACAACGCTGTGTACTACTCCCTTCACAGAACAGCGCAAACTGTCTATAACCAAAATAGATAGAGGAGTTGGAGGCCCCAGTGCACAACTGAGCAAGAAGATAAATACATTAGAGTGTCTAGTTTAAGAAACAGACACCTTACAAGTTTTAACGGGCAGCTTCATTAAATAGTACACGCAAAACACCAGTCTCAACATCAACAGTGAAGAGGCAACTCCGGGATGCTGGCCTTTTAGGCAGAGTTCCTCTGTCCAGTGTCTGTGTTATTTTGCCCATCTTAATCTTTTATTTTTATTGGCCAGTCTGAGATATGGATTTTTCTTTGCAACTCTGCACAGGATCGGAACATGCGAACATCACACCTGCGGGACAGGTAAAGGATGGCAACAACAACTGCCCGAGTTACACCAGGAATGCAAAATACCTCCATCAGAATGTCTACAGTAGGCTGAGAGAGGCTGGACTTAGGACTTGTAGTCCTTGGAAAGGCAGGTCCTCACCAGACATCACCGGCAACAACATTGTCTATGGGCACAAACCCACTGTTGCTCACCAGACAGGACTGGCAAAAAGTGCTCTTCACTGGCGAGTCTCGGTTTTGTCTCACCAGGGGTAATGGTCAAATTCGCGTTTATCGTCGAAGGAATGAGCGAGGCCTGTACTCTTGAGCGGGATCAAGGTGGATGGTGTCAGGGAAATATTACATACCTACCTGATTTGTTTTGATACTTCTTAGCGCACGGATCCCGCTAGCGGGAAGAAATTCGACAACATCCGGTGAAATTGCAGAGCGCCAAATTCAAAATAAAAAATTGGAATATTAAACATTCATGGAAATACAAGTGTCTTACATCATTCAAAAGCTTTGAATCTTGGTAATCGAACTGTCAGATTTCAAAAAGGCTTTACAGCGAAAGCATAGCATTCGATTATCTGAGGACAGCGCCATATTTTTCAAACCCGCACAGGTGTCACAAAATCACAAATAGCGCTAAATAAATCACTTACCTCTGCTTGCAATCCCAAGGGTCCCAGCTACACAATGAATGGTTGTTTTGTTCAATAAAGTCCTTCTTTATAACCATAAAATAATGTTTAGGTGGCGCCATTGATTTCAGTAATCCACTCGTTCAACATGCAGACAAAGGAATCCAAACAGTTACCGGTAAAATCTGTCCAAACAAGTCAAACGATGTTTCTAATTAATCCTCAGGTACTCTAATATCCAAATAAAACGTCTTATTTAATAAGGAGAATAGTATGTTCAAAAGGGAAGATATATAGCGAAGAGAGCGCCCTCATTCACACGCGTCACAAGACTACTTTCCTAATGAGGGACACCTTGGATAAACTACAACTACTTTTTGAAGAATCAAGCCTGAAACCTTCTATAAAGACTGTTGACATCTAGTGGAAGCCATAGATACTGTATTCTGGGGGCTACTTATTTGTATATCCCATAGGCTTCCATTAAAAATGACAGCGACCCCCCCCAAAAAACATTCACGGATGGATTTTCCTCTAGTTTCTGCCTGCGCTATCAGTTATGTTACCCTGTTGAGTGTAGGGGGCAGTATTTTGATGTTTGGATGTAAAACGTACCCAAATTTAAACGCCTATTTCTCAGGCCCAGAACCTAGAATATGCATATAATTGTCAGATTAGGATAGAAAACACTCTAAAGTTTCCAAAACTGTCAAAATATTGTCTGTGAGTATAACAGAACTGATATTGCAAGTCGAAAACCTGAGGAAAATCCAACCCGGAAGTGCTGTTTTTCCTGAAAGTTCTCTGTTCCATTGCCTGCCTTCGCTCCATTTAAAGGGACATCAACCAGATCATTTTCCTATGGCTTCCCCATGGTGTGAACAGTCTTTAGACATAGTTTCAGGCTTTTATTTTGAAAAATGAAAAACTTTGGGCACGTCAGACAGGCGGAAGTTCAGGAAAATAGACCGTGAGCTAAGATTAATAGTAAACTGTTAAATATTTAACTAAGAGTAAGACCTGCTAAGGCTGAGTTTTTATGGTTTCCACTCTAACTTCCTGTCTGGGCATCTGGTTAAGGAAGTGAGTTTTGCTGGAGATAGTTTGAGCTGACAATGGACTTGGTGATACAAATCTAAAAGCTGGCATTCTTTAGACAGGATGTGGTGTGTGTGACCCGAGATATTGAGAGCCTGGAAGAGTTTAGAACAATGCCTCATTGTGTCAGCATCTGGGAAACTAAGCTGGGTTTGAAGCAAAACAACATCCTGTCCAGGAGATGGACCAAGGTGGCTTATGGGAACGGTAGAAATGACTGGCTAAGCATTTAGACCCTATATAAGATCTCTGTTTTTTCATTATCAGCTAAACTTAGAGTGTGCGGTCAACGGTTTTATCATTGCAATAATTAATCAATGTTGAATGAAGATGATTGTTTGAATAATGGTCCAAGTCTCTCAGTACTGAAACTTCCACTACAACGGTCCGTCGCGGTCTGGGACGGTGTGTCACAGCATCATTGGACTGAGCTTGTTGTCATTGCAGGCAATCTCAACGCTGTGCGGTACAGGGAAGACATCCTCCTCCCTCGTGTGGTACCCTTCCTGCAGGCTCATCCTGATATGACCCTCCAGCATGACAATGCCACCAGCCATACTGCTCGTTCTGTGCGTGATTTCCTGGTTGGTGTACACTGCAGTACTTAATGCAGCTGGAGGTTACACCAGATACTGACTGTTCGTTTTTATTTTGACTCCCCCTTTGTTCAGGGAAACATTATTCAATTTGTGTTAGTCACATGTCTGTGGAACATGTTCAGTTTATGTCTCAGATGGTGTCTCTCTGTTTCTGTCTGGATGGAGGGAGAGTTCAGTTCAATATAACTTGCTGAGGTGTCTCTCTGTTTCTGTCTGGATGGAGGGAGAGTTCAGTTCAATATAACTTGCTGAGGTGTCTCTCTGTTTCTTTCTGGATGGAGGGAGAGTTCAGTTCAATATAACTTGCTGAGGTGTCTCTCTGTTTCTGTCTGGATGGAGGGAGAGTTCAGTTCAATGTAACTTGCTGAGGTGTCTCTCTGTTTCTGTCTGGATGGAGGGAGAGTTCAGTTCAATGTAACTTGCTGAGGTGTCTCTCTGTTTCTGTCTGGATGGAGGGAGAGTTCAGTTCAATGTAACTTGCTGAGGTATCTCTCTGTCTTGTTCTTCTGTCTGCAGTCTACTGTTTTCAAAACACGGTAGCAAACAGTAGCGAAACATTTCCCAAAGGAAGCGTCATGCAACAAAAACTAAGAGTTTCAATTGGACAATTCTGTTCTGAAGGCCCCTCTCCCCGCGTTGTTCGTTTTGTTTCCTAGTGAACACACATTGAGCTCCACCTCCTCCTTCCTGAACAGAAACTAAGAGGAATGTTAAGTACTGATTTCCTGAAGATGGGTGGGGGCAAATGTAGAGTGTTTATAACAATCTGCCAGAGTGGTGTGTCAAATCAAATCAAATCAAATCAAATTTTATTTGTCACATACACATGGTTAGCAGATGTTAATGCGAGTGTAGCGAAATGCTTGTGCTTCTAGTTCCGACAATGCAGTAATAACCAACAAGCAATCTAACTAACAATTCCAAAACTACTGTCTTGTACACAGTGTGAGGGGATAAAGAATATGTACATAAGGATATATGAATGAGTGATGGTACAGAGCAGCATAGGCAAGATACAGTAGATGGTATCGAGTACAGTATATACATATGAGATGAGTATGTAAACAAAGTGGCATAGTTAAAGTGGCTAGTGATACATGTATTACATAAGGATACAGTCGATGGTATAGAGTACAGTATATACGTATGCATATGAGATTAATAATGTAGGGTAAGTAACATTATATAAGGTGTGTGTGTGTGTGTGTGTGTGTGTGTGTGTGTGTGTGTGTGTGTGTGTGTGTGTGTGTGTGTGTGTGTTCATGTTGGTGTGTGTGTGCA
The DNA here is from genome assembly GCF_013265735.2 of Oncorhynchus mykiss. Lineage (NCBI taxonomy): Eukaryota > Metazoa > Chordata > Actinopteri > Salmoniformes > Salmonidae > Oncorhynchus > Oncorhynchus mykiss. The sequence goes on from NC_048574.1 coordinate 2,439,681, forward strand.
TGGTGGTATGTGTGTGTGTGTGTGCATGGTGGTGTGTGTGTGTGTGTGTGTGTGTGTGTGTGTGTGTGTGTGTGTGTGTGTGTGTGTGTGTGTGTGTGTGTGTGTGTGTGTGTGTGTGTGTGTGTGTGTGTGTGTGTGTGTGTGCGTGGTGGTGTGTGTGTCTGTTGCACATTGAGACTTAAATCTGCTCTTAGTGAGTCTTACGCAGGTCTCATTGACACCCACCTTCCGGCCTCTCCTCGAAAACTTTGTCCTCGGACCCCACGGAGTACTCGGAATGATTGTCTGAAAGATCATCCTGCCACTCTGAGCCACAGATCAGATCAGAGAGAAACAGTACAGTGACTGTAACTCAGAGGGAAGAATTATTACTAACTTCACAGAGAAAGTTGAAGACACCACAAGATAACGATTAAAACCCAACAACTGGGCTAGAACACAAGACTCATTTATCTTCTCTCTCTCTATATATAATATATATATATATATATATTTATATTTACATATTTTTTTATTTTTTTATTTATTTAACCTTTATTTAACTAAGCAAGTCAGTTAAGGACAAATTCTAATTTAAGCCGGCCAAACCCGGACAACGCGGCCAATTGTGTGCCTCCCTATGGCACTCTCAATCCCGGCAGGATGTGATACAGACCTCTCTCTCTCTCCCTATATGTAACTATGCAAAAAAAGAAATGTCCTCTCACTGTCAACTGCGTATATTTTCAGCAAACTTAAAATGTGTAAATATTTGTATGAACATAACACACACACACACACACACTCACACACACACACACACACCACCATGAACACACACACACACACTCACACACACACACCACCATGAACACACACACACACACACTCACACACACACACCACCATGAACACACACACACACACACACACACACACACACACACACACACACACACACACACACACACACACACACACACACACACACACACACACACACACACACACCACTCTGGCAGATTGTTATAAACACTCTACATTTGCCCCCACCCATCTTCAGGAAATCATAACTTAACATTCCTCTTAGTTTCTGTTCAGGAAGGAGGAGGTGGAGCTCAATGTGTGTTCACTAGGAAACAAAACGAACAACGCGGGGAGAGGGGCCTTCAGAACAGAATTGTCCAATAGAAACTCTTGGTTTTTGTTGCATGACGCTTCCTTTGGAAAATGTTTCGCTACTGTTTGCTACCGTGTTTTGAAAACAGTAGACTGCAGACAGAAAAACAAGACAGAGAGACACCTCAGCAAGTTACATTGAACTGAACTCTCCCTCCATCCAGACAGAAACAGAGAGACACCTCAGCAAGTTACATTGAACTGAACTCTCCCTCCATCCAGACAGAAACAGAGAGACACCACGTCAAGTTATTTTGAACTCTCCATCCTCCACCTGAACCATGTCTGGAAATAAGAAAGGTATGATCTTTTTCCCTTTTTCTCACTTTCAGTTATTTTAAAAGGAAATCATCTCCCGTTTCTTTCCAACTATCACTATCACAAGCCGTAGAAAGTTGGTTTCAATTTCAGTTTAATCCACCAGAATATTCCGAACAAATAATACATGACATATTAAACGCAAAAATACTAATTGATAAAAAAAACAGTATTTTTGTAAAGAACGTTTAGAAAAGGTAAAATCATAAATGATGTCATAAATACCACTGGTGGAGTTATGTCACACACACAGCTAACGACAACATATGGAAATGTCTGCTCTACCCAAAATTACTACCAAATAATTGCAGCATTACCGCAAAAATGTAAGAGGCAAGTGGAAGGAGGAAAAAGTAAGGAACTTGTCTGTCGGCTCTGCATTAAAGACAATAATTAGTTAAAGATTATTGTGATAAATAAAAAAGTTTACCGGTTTCATTTAAGGACCAATAAATTCACAGCTGTGCCATATAGATTGCATATAGTTGGGAAGAGATTTTCGATGTACCGATTCCATGGCACATGATTTACGAACTGGTACGCAAAACGACGCTGGATTCAAAACTTGGAATTTTTCTTAAAAATGATTACACAAACTTCTTGCAACCAATTTAATGTTATATATATGGGGATACAATCTTTCCAGCTCTGCCTATTTTGTTGTGAAGAGACAGAATCATTAGATCATTTGTTTTGGTACCGTCCTTATGTAGCTAGTTTTTGGATCGATGTTCAGGAATGGCTGAAGATTTGTAATATTTACCTGGAGCTAACACTGCAGATAACACTGCAGACAGCACTACTGGGTGATCTGCAAAGTCATAGTCAATCGATCGAAAATGTTAGAATTATTGTAGAATTTAAAAAAAATCTTTAATTTACAATCCGTAGAAACAATGAGAATAGAAACTTTTGTGAAACATCATTGCACTGTTGAACAATATATGGCAAATAGAAATCCAATATGAATGGTGTTAAGAGAGATAGATGGGAGGCTGACTGGAAATGACTAATAACAACAAGATAACTAATGTAAAACATAATGTGTCCTTATAACAACAAGATAACTGATGTAAAACATAGCGTGCCCGTAAAACATATGCAGGTTTTAAGAACTTTTGTGAAAGATCCCAGTTTGAAAGACATGGCAAATAGAAATCAAACCAGATGGACATCAGAAATAGATGGGAGAGGTTGAGGGTAGAGGAAGCACAGGAGGAAAAACTAACATAATATAACTATTGTAAATTAGACTCTATAAAATGTATATAATATGTGTAAGCTGGAAATACAGGCCGAAAATTGTTGTCCACTAGTTTTCTCCAAGTGGGGGTGGTAGGGTTGGAGGGTAATAGAAAATAAAATAAGAGATCTTTGCAGGATGCAGAGAGGAAATTTATAATAACTAACGGTTATGGAATCATCTATAATAACTAACGGTTATGGAATCATCTATAATAACTAACGGTTATGGAGTCATTTATAATAACTAACGGTTATGGAATCATTTATAATAACAATCGGTTATGGAAACATTTATAATAACTAACGGTTATGGAATCATTTATAATAACTAACGGTTATGGAGTCATTTATAATATAATAACTAACGGTTATGGAATCATTTATAATATAATAACTAACGGTTATGGAATCATTTATGATATAATAACTAACGATTATGAATAATTTCTAATATAATAACTAACGTTTATTGAATCATTTATAATACAATAACTAATGGTTATGAATAATTTATAATATAATAACTAACGGTTATGAATCATTTATAATAACTAGCGGTTATGAATCATTTATAATATAATAACTAATGGTTATGAATCATTTATAATAACTAACGGTTATGAATCATTTATAATATAATAACTAATGGTTATGAATCATTTATAATATAATAACTAACGGTTATGAATCATTTATAATAACTAACGGTTATGAATCATTTATAATATAATAACTAATGGTTATGAATCATTTATAATAACTAACGGTTAGGTCAGGACAGGTCAGGACAGGACAGGTCAAGACAGGACTGGTCAGGACAGGTCAGGATAGGTCAGGACAGGTCAGGACAGGGCAGGTCAGGATAGGTCAGTTCAGGACAGGACAGGACAGGACAGGTCAAGACAGGTCAGGATAGGTCAGGTCAGGTCAGGACTTGTCAGGATAGGTCAGGATAGGTCAGGACAGGATAGGTCAGGATAGGTCAGGATAGGAAGCCGGGGGAAATAACAATCTCCCCCAAGGACCAAGGATTGGGTGACTGACTCACAGACATTGTGGAGACAAGTGATTGGTTCCCCATTACTCACGCCATCCCTTCACATGATTTAGAATAGGTAAAGACACATATTCACATATGGAAGCAATGTTGTAGTGCCCCTCCCTTCATGTTGTATTGACACCTCCATCCATGTTGTAGTGCCCCTCCCTCCATGTTGTAATGCCCCTCCCTCCATGTTGTAGTGCCCCTCCCTCCATGTTGTAAAGCCCCTCCCTCCATGTTGTAATGCCCCTCCCTCCATGTTGTAGTGCCCCTCCCTCCATGTTGTAGTGCCCCTCCCTCCATGTTGTAAAGCCCCTCCATCCATGTTATAATGCCCCTCCCTCCATGTTGTAGTGCCCCTCCCTCCATGTTGTAGTGCCCCTCCCTCCATGTTGTAATGCCCCTCATTCCATGTTGTAAAGCCCCTCCCTCCATGTTGTAATGCCCCTCCCTCCATGTTGTAGTGCCCCTCCATCCATGTTGTAAAGCCCCTCCCTCCATGTTGTAATGCCCCTCCCTCCATATTGTAAAGCCCCTCCCTCCATGTTGTAATGCCCCTCCCTCCATGTTGTAGTGCACCTCCCTCCATGTTGTATTGACACCTTATCCATGATGTAGATTCCCTCCCTCCATGTTGTAATGCCCCTCCCTCCATGTTGTAAAGCCCCTCCCTCCATGTTGTAGTGCCCCTCCCTCCATGTTCTAGTTGCCCTCCCTCCATGTTGTAGTGTCCCTCCCTCCATGTTGTATTGACACCTCCCTCCGTGTTGTAATGCCCCTCCCTCCATGTTGTCTTGACCCCTCCCTCCATGTTGTAGTGCCCCTCCCTCTATGTTGTAGTGGCCCCTTCTCCATGTTGTAGTGCCCCTCCCTCCATGTTATAATGCCCCTCCCTCCATGTTGTAGTGCCCCTCCCTCCATGTTGTAGTGCCCCTCCCTCCATCTTGTGATGCCCCTCCCTCCATGTTGTAGTGCCCCTCCCTCCATGTTATAGTGCCCCTCCCTCCATGTTGTAGTGCCCCTCCCTCCATGTTGTAGTGCCCCTCCCTCCATGTTGTGATGCCCCTCCCTCCATGTTATAGTGCCCCTCCTTCCATGTTGTAGTGCCCCTCCCTCTATGTTGAAGTGCCCCTCCCTCCATGTTGTAGTGCCCCTCCCTCCATGTTCTAGTTGCCCTCCCTCCATGTTGTATTGTCCCTCCCTCCATGTTGTATTGACACCTCCCTCCATGTTGTGGTGCCCCTCCCTCCATGTTGTAGTGCCCCTCCCTCCATGTTGTAGTGCCCCTCCCTCCATGTTGTATTGACACCTCCCTCCATGTTGTGGTGCCCCTCCGTCCATGTTGTAGTGCCCCTCCCTCCATGTTGTAATGCCCCTTCCTCCATGTTGTCTTGACCCCTCCCTCCATGTTGTAGTGCCCCTCCCTCCATGTTGTAGTGGCCCCTTCTCCATGTTGTAGTGCCCCTCCCTCCATGTTATAATGCCCCTCCTTCCATGTTGTAGTGCCCCTCCCTCTATGTTGAAGTGCCCCTCCCTCTATGTTGAAGCGCCCCTCCCTCCATGTTGAAGCGCCCCTCCCTCCATTTTGAAGCGCCCCTCCCTCCATGTTGAAGCGCCTCTCCCTCCATGTTGTAGTGCCCCTCCCTCCATGTTGAAGCGCCCCTCCCTCCATTTTGAAACGCCCCTCCCTCCATGTTGAAGCGCCCCTCCCTACATGTTGAAGCGCCTCTCCCTCCATGTTGAAGCGCCCCTCCTTCCATGTTGTGGTGCCTCTCCCTCCATGTTGAAGCACCCCTCCTTCCATGTTGTAGTGCCTCTCCCTCCATGTTGAAGCGCCCCTCCCTCAATATCCCAACCTGTTGTAGTTCTTCTTCCTCCCAGATCTGTTTGTGTTGCATTTTCAATTCAAGGAGTATAACTCTGTTGTGATTAGGATAGTTCCTAATCTCGGTTAACCTCAAATTGAAGTATTTACGTCATGTGTCCATGAGAGATTAGGGTAGTTCCTGTTTCCTGGTTCCTGATTCCCCTCCCAGAGTAATGTTATGTGAGGTTCTACCTAAACTGACCCACTGATAATACACAGTCATAAATACACACATCTCATCGTCATATTGTTCCTCCATGTCCCTACAGGATGCTCCACCACCTCCCAGAAGCACCGTAACTTTGTCTCTGAGCCGATGGGAAACCGGTCTGTGAGGGACGTACCCGGGATCGGACCTGTACAGGGCCGCAGGCTAGAGGAGCAGGGCATTAACAGGCAAGTGCACTACATAGGAATACGGTGTAATTACCAGGTAGGTTCACTACATAGGAATACGGTGTAATTACCAGGTAGGTTCACTACATAGGAATACGGTGTAATTACCAGGTAGGTGCACTACATAGGAATACGGTGTAATTACCAGGTAGGTGCACTACATAGGAATACGGTGTAATTACCAGGTAGGTGCACTACATAGGAATACGGTGTAATTACCAGGTAGGTGCACTACATAGGAATACGGTGTAATTACCAGGTAGGTTCACTACATAGGAATACGGTGTAATTACCAGGTAGGTTCACTACATAGGAATACAGTGTAATTACCAGGTAGGTGCACTACATAGGAATACAGTGTAATTACCAGGTAGGTTCACTACATAGGAATACGGTGTAATTACCAGGTAGGTTCACTACATAGGAATACGGTGTAATTACCAGGTAGGTGCACTACATAGGAATACAGTGTAATTACCAGGTAGGTTCACTACATAGGAATACGGTGTAATTACCAGGTAGGTTCACTACATAGGAATACGGTGTAATTACCAGGTAGGTGCACTACATAGGAATACAGTGTAATTACCAGGTAGGTGCACTACATAGGAATACAGTGTAATTACCAGGTAGGTGCACTACATAGGAATATGGTGTAATTACCAGGTAGGTTCACTACATAGGAATACAGTGTAATTACCAGGTAGGTGCACTACATAGGAATACAGTGTAATTACCAGGTAGGTGCACTACATAGGAATACGGTGTAATTACCAGGTAGGTGCACTACATAGGAATACAGTGTAATTACCAGGTAGGTGCACTACATAGGAATACAGTGTAATTACCAGGTAGGTGCACTACATAGGAATACGGTGTAATTACCAGGTAGGTGCACTACATAGGAATACGGTGTAATTACCAGGTAGGTGCACTACATAGGAATACAGTGTAATTACCAGGTAGGTGCACTACATAGGAATACAGTGTAATTACCAGGTAGGTGCACTACATAGGAATACAGTGTAATTACCAGGTAGGTGCACTACATAGGAATACGGTGTAATTACCAGGTAGGTGCACTACATAGGAATACGGTGTAATTACCAGGTAGGTGCACTACATAGGAATACGGTGTAATTACCAGGTAGGTGCACTACATAGGAATACGGTGTAATTACCAGGTAGGTGCACTACATGTGTATAAAGCCAAGTTATTGTTACTCATTGTGTATTTATTAATACTTTCTAATTCAACTTTTCTATTATTTATCTATGTTCTTTCTCTCTGTATTGTTTAGAACTATTTCCCTGTTAGTTATGCATAGTTTCAGAATATGTAGAACATTCTGGGAACTTTACCAGAACTGAACAGTAAATGACCCAGTTTTGTCTGTCACAGAGCTGACCAGATGTTGGGCCAGTACCTGGTGAGTGGTCGGGACCAGGGCCGGTTCCAGGGCTATCTGAAAAATACCACCGGGGCCAACGCCAAGCAACAAAGTGACGCCTACAATGGAATGAGAGACTGGACCGACAACAATATGTAGAGGAGAGCATTCACTCACTATCTCTGCTCCTTTCTGCTTTTCTTCTCCCTAACTAAGACTCTTCAGACCTGCCTAGGTCAACTTTCATCTAAAGCACATCAGCTGATGGACGTAATGTATTGATAAGTAATATTGAGTAATAATAAAGTTGATAGTTGTTTATAAGACACTGTACTTCCTTCTGTTCTTCTTGTCATGTTCTTCAACTGAGACCCTGGACCCTGTCCCCAGGTTAAAGTGATTGTTTTGGATGCATTCTGTTTTGGAATAAATCTGGAATTCACTTTTTGTTGTTGTTCTGCTGTATTCTTAATGGCTGTAATTGTCTTAAGAGTCAACATATTGTTACTCCCTGTGGAGTTCCAGGGAATTATCTTATTAACTTCAATCTTCAAGGTCTAATGAAGATGTTTTATTTTTTCTTATGTCAATATCAAATCATTTCTGGGTAACAATTAAGTACTTTACTGTGATTGTTTTCAACTCTCTGAGAGAGAGGCCTAAATGGAGGAGCAAAATGGGAGGGAACCTGAAAACTAGCTGCTATTGGCAGAGAGGAGAGAGGAGGGCAAACTCTCACTATTGGTGATGTCACCAGGCAAGCATGCCGACATTTCAGGCAGTATTTTCAGACAGCTCTTAGACTGAAAGGGCATTAGCATAATGTTCACAATGTCACAGTATTATTCCAACCTCACAGTGTAGAAATATACCTGCAATTGCCAGAATAAAGGAAACGCCAGCAAAGAGTCTTAATAATAATAATTATAACTTTATTCGTTTAGCACTTTTCAATACAATTAACAAAGTACTTCACATCATAAAATAATGAAATTAAATATAGCCACGAGCTACACAGGGTTCACAGGATGACAGAATGAACACAAGATCAGCTGGGTAGCTAAACAAACAATCTATCATGATGGGTAACTAAACAACACACTCTCATTATGGGTAACTAAACAACACTCTATCATGATGGGTAACTAAACAACACTCTATCATGATGGGTAACTAAACAACACTCTATCATGATGGTAACTAAACAACACACTATCATGATGGGTAACTAAACAACACTCTATCATTATGGGTAACTAAACAACACTCTATCATGATGGGTAACTAAACAACACTCTATCATGATGGGTAACTAAACAACACACTATTATTATGGGTAACTAAACAACACTCTATCATGATGGGTAACTAAACAACACTCTATCATGATGGGTAACTAAACAACACTCTATCATGATGGGTAACTAAACAACACTCTATCATGATGGGTAACTAAACAACACTCTATCATGATGGGTAACTAAACAACACTCTATCATTATGGGTAACTAAACAACACTCTATCATGATGGGTAACTAAACAACACTCTATCATGATGGGTAACTAAACAACACTCTATCATGATGGGTAACTAAACAACACTCTATCATGATGGGTAACTAAACAACACACTATCATGATGGGTAACTAAACAACACTCTATCATGATGGGTAACTAAACAACACTGTCAGGATGGGTAACTAAACAACACTATCATGATGGGTAACTAAACAACACACTATCATGATGGGTAACTAAACAACACTCTATCATGATAGGTAACTAAACAACACTCTATCATGATGGGTAACTAAACAACACTCTATCATGATGGGTAACTAAACAACACTCTATTATGATGGGTAACTAAACAACACTCTATCATGATGGGTAACTAAACAACACACTATCATGATGGGTAACTAAACAACACTATATAATGATGGGTAACTAAACAACACTCTATCATGATGGGTAACTAAACAACACACTATCATTATGGGTAACTAAACAACACTATCATGATGGGTAACTAAACAACACACTATCATGATGGGTAACTAAACAACACTCTATCATGATGGGTAACTAAACAACACTCTATCATGATGGGTAACTAAACAACACACTATCATGATGGGTAACTAAACAACACACTATCATGATGGGTAACTAAACAACACTCTATCATGATGGGTAACTAAACAACACTCTATCATGATGGGTAACTAAACAACACACTATCATGATGGGTAACTAAACAACACACTATCATGATGGGTAACTAAACAACACTCTATCATGATGGGTAACTAAACAACACACTATCATTATGGGTAACTAAACAACACTATCATGATGGGTAACTAAACAACACACTATCATGATGGGTAACTAAACAACACTCTATCATGATGGGTAACTAAACAACACACTATCATTATGGGTAACTAAACAACACACTATCATGATGGGTAACTAAACAACACTCTATCATGATGGGTAACTAAACAACACTATCATGATGGGTAACTAAACAACACTCTATCATGATGGGTAACTAAACAACACTCTATCATGATGGGTAACTAAACAACACACTATCATGATGGGTAACTAAACAACACACTATCATGATGGGTAACTAAACAACACTCTATCATGATGGGTAACTAAACAACACTCTATTATGATGGGTAGCTAAACAACACTCTATCATGATGGGTAACTAAACAACACACTATCATGATGGGTAACCAAACAACACTATATCATGATGGGTAACTAAACAACACTCTATCATGATGGGTAACTAAACAACACTCTATCATGATGGGTAACTAAACAACACTCTATCATGATGGGTAACTAAACAACACACTATCATGATGGGTAACTAAACAACACACTATCATGATGGGTAACTAAACAACACTCTATCATGATGGGTAACTAAACAACACACTATCATGATGGGTAACTAAACAACACTCTATCATGATGGGTAACTAAACAACACTCTATTATGATGGGTAACTAAACAACACTCTATCATGATGGGTAACTAAACAACACACTATCATGATGGGTAACTAAACAACACTCTATCATGATGGGTAACTAAACAACACTATCATGATGGGTAACTAAACAACACTCTATCATGATGGGTAACTAAACAACACTCTATCATGATGGGTAACTAAACAACACACTATCATGATGGGTAACTAAACAACACACTATCATGATGGGTAACTAAACAACACTCTATCATGATGGGTAACTAAACAACACTCTATTATGATGGGTAACTAAACAACACTCTATCATGATGGGTAACTAAACAACACACTATCATTATGGGAAACTAAACAACACTCTATCATGATGGGTAACTAAACAACACTCTATCATGATGGGTAACTAAACAACACTCTATCATGATGGATAAATAAACAACACTCTATCATGATGGGTAACTAAACAACACTATCATGATGGGTAACTAAACAACACTCTATCATGATGGGTAACTAAACAACACTCTATTATGATGGGTAACTAAACAACACTATCATGATGGGTAACTAAACAACACTCTATCATTATGGGAAACTAAACAACACACTATCATGATGGGTAACTAAACAACACTCTATCATGATGGGTAACTAAACAACACTATCATGATGGGTAACTAAACAACACTCTATCATGATGGGTAACTAAACAACACTCTATCATGATGGGTAACTAAACAACACACTATCATGATGGGTAACTAAACAACACACTATCATGATGGGTAACTAAACAACACTATATAATGATGGGTAACTAAACAACACTCTATCATGATGGGTAACTAAACAACACTCTATCATGATGGGTAACTAAACAACACACTATCATTATGGGTAACTAAACAACACTCTATCATGATGGGTAACTAAACAACACTCTATCATGATGGGTAACTAAACAACACTCTATCATGATGGGTAACTAAACAACACACTATCATTATGGGTAACTAAACAACACACTATCATGATGGGTAACTAAACAACACTCTATCATGATGGGTAACTAAACAACACTCTATCATGATGGGTAACTAAACAACACACTATCATTATGGGTAACTAAACAACACTCTATCATGATGGGTAACTAAACAACACTCTATCATGATGGGTAACTAAACAACACTCTATCATGATGGGTAACTAAACAACACACTATCATTATGGGTAACTAAACAACACACTATCATGATGGGTAACTAAACAACACTCTATCATGATGGGTAACTAAACAACACTATCATGATGGGTAACTAAACAACACTCTATCATGATGGGTAACTAAACAACACTCTATCATGATGGGTAACTAAACAACACACTATCATGATGGGTAACTAAACAACACACTATCATGATGGGTAACTAAACAACACTCTATCATGATGGGTAACTAAACAACACTCTATTATGATGGGTAACTAAACAACACTCTATCATGATGGGTAACTAAACAACACACTATCATGATGGGTAACTAAACAGCACTATATCATGATGGGTAACTAAACAACACTCTATCATGATGGGTAACTAAACAACACTCTATCATGATGGGTAACTAAACAACACACTATCATGATGGGTAACTAAACAACACACTATCATGATGGGTAACTAAACAACACTATCATGATGGGTAACTAAACAACACTCTATCATGATGGGTAACTAAACAACACTCTATCATGATGGGTAACTAAACAACACACTATCATGATGGGTAACTAAACAACACACTATCATGATGGGTAACTAAACAACACTCTATCATGATGGGTAACTAAACAACACTCTATTATGATGGGTAACTAAACAACACTCTATCATGATGGGTAACTAAACAACACACTATCATGATGGGTAACTAAACAACACACTATCATGATGGGTAACTAAACAACACTCTATCATGATGGGTAACTAAACAACACTATCATGATGGGTAACTAAACAACACTCTATCATGATGGGTAACTAAACAACACTCTATCATGATGGGTAACTAAACAACACACTATCATGATGGGTAACTAAACAACACACTATCATGATGGGTAACTAAACAACACTCTATCATGATGGGTAACTAAACAACACTCTATTATGATGGGTAACTAAACAACACTCTATCATGATGGGTAACTAAACAACACACTATCATGATGGGTAACTAAACAACACTATATCATGATGGGTAACTAAACAACACTCTATCATGATGGGTAACTAAACAACACTCTATCATGATGGGTAACTAAACAACACTCTATCATGATGGGTAACTAAACAACACTATATCATGATGGGTAACTAAACAACATTCTATCATGATGGGTAACTAAACAACACACTATCATTATGGGTAACTAAACAACACTATCATGATGGGTAACTAAACAACACTCTATCATGATGGGTAACTAAACAACACTCTATCATGATGGGTAACTAAACAACACACTATCATGATGGGTAACTAAACAACACACTACCATGATGGGTAACTAAACAACACTCTATCATGATGGGTAACTAAAAAACACTCTATTATGATGGGTAACTAAACAACACTCTATCATGATGGGTAACTAAACAACACACTATCATGATGGGTAACTAAACAACACTCTATCATGATGGGTAACTAAACAACACTCTATCATGATGGGTAACTAAACAACACTATCATGATGGTTAACTAAACAACACTCTATCATGATGGGTAACTAAACAACACTCTATCATGATGGGTAACTAAACAACACTATCATGATGGTTAACTAAACAACACTATCATGATGGGTAACTAAACAACACTCTATCATGATGGGTAACTAAACAACACACTATCATTATGGGTAACTAAACAACACACTATCATGATGGGTAACTAAACAACACTCTATCATGATGGGTAACTAAACAACACTATCATGATGGGTAACTAAACAACACTCTATCATGATGGGTAACTAAACAACACTCTATCATGATGGGTAACTAAACAACACACTATCATGATGGGTAACTAAACAACACACTACCATGATGGGTAACTAAACAACACTCTATCATGATGGGTAACTAAAAAACACTCTATTATGATGGGTAACTAAACAACACTCTATCATGATGGGTAACTAAACAACACACTATCATGATGGGTAACTAAACAACACTATATCATGATGGGTAACTAAACAACACTCTATCAGGATGGGTAACTAAACAACACTCTATCATGATGGGTAACTAAACAACACACTATCATGATGGGTAACTAAACAACGCTATATCATGATGGGTAACTAAACAACATTCTATCATGATGGGTAACTAAACAACACACTATCATTATGGGTAACTAAACAACACTATCATGATGGGTAACTAAACAACACTCTATCATGATGGGTAACTAAACAACACTCTATCATGATGGGTAACTAAACAACACACTATCATGATGGGTAACTAAACAACACACTATCATGATGGGTAACTAAACAACACTCTATCATGATGGGTAACTAAACAACACTATATCATGATGGGTAACTAAACAACACTCTATCAGGATGGGTAACTAAACAACACTCTATCATGATGGGTAACTAAACAACACACTATCATGATGGGTAACTAAACAACGCTATATCATGATGGGTAACTAAACAACATTCTATCATGATGGGTAACTAAACAACACACTATCATTATGGGTAACTAAACAACACTATCATGATGGGTAACTAAACAACACTCTATCATGATGGGTAACTAAACAACACTCTATCATGATGGGTAACTAAACAACACACTATCATGATGGGTAACTAAACAACACACTATCATGATGGGTAACTAAACAACACTCTATCATGATGGGTAACTAAAAAACACTCTATTATGATGGGTAACTAAACAACACTCTATCATGATGGGTAACTAAACAACACACTATCATGATGGGTAACTAAACAACACTATATCATGATGGGTAACTAAACAACACTCTATTATGATGGGTAACTAAACAACACTCTATCATGATGGGTAACTAAACAACACACTATCATGATGGGTAACTAAACAACACTATATCATGATGGGTAACTAAACAACACTCTATCATGATGGGTAACTAAACAACACTCTATCATGATGGGTAACTAAACAACACACTATCATGATGGGTAACTAAACAACGCTATATCATGATGGGTAACTAAACAACACTCTATCATGATGGTTAACTAAACAGCACTCTATCATGATGGGTAACTAAACAACACTCTATCATGATGGGTAACTAAACAACACTCTATCATGATAGGTAACTAAACAACACTCTATCATGATGGGTAACTAAACAACACTCTATCATGATGGGTAACTAAACAACACTCTATCATGATGGGTAACTAAACAACACTCTATCATGATGGGTAACTAAACAACACTATCATGATGGTTAACTAAACAACACTCTATCATGATGGGTAACTAAACAACACTCTATCATGATGGGTAACTAAACAACACTATCATGATGGTTAACTAAACAACACTATCATGATGGGTAACTAAACAACACTCTATTATGATGGGTAACTAAACAACACTCTATCATGATGGGTAACTAAACAACACACTATCATGATGGGTAACTAAACAACACTATATCATGATGGGTAACTAAACAACACTCTATCATGATGGGTAACTAAACAACACTCTATCATGATGGGTAACTAAACAACACACTATCATGATGGGTAACTAAACAACGCTATATCATGATGGGTAACTAAACAACACTCTATCATGATGGGTAACTAAACAACACTCTATCAGGATGGGTAACTAAACAACACTCTATCATGATGGGTAACTAAACAACACTCTATCATGATGGGTAACTAAACAACACTCTATCATGATGGGTAACTAAACAACACACTATCATGATGGGTAACTAAACAACGCTATATCATGATGGGTAACTAAACAACACTCTATCATGATGGTTAACTAAACAGCACTCTATCATGATGGGTAAATAAACAACACTCTATCATGATGGGTAACTAAACAACACTCTATCATGATGGGTAACTAAACAACACTCTATCATGATGGGTAACTAAACAACACTCTATCATGATAGGTAACTAAACAACACTCTATCATGATGGGTAACTAAACAACACTCTATCATGATGGGTAACTAAACAACACTCTATCATGATGGGTAACTAAACAACACTCTATCATGATGGGTAACTAAACAACACTCTATCATGATGGTTAACTAAACAACACTATCATGATGGTTAACTAAACAACACTCTATCATGATGGGTAACTAAACAACACTCTATCATGATGGGTAACTAAACAACACTATCATGATGGTTAACTAAACAACACTATCATGATGGGTAACTAAACAACACTCTATCATGATAGGTAACTAAACAACACTCTATCATGATGGGTAACTAAACAACACTCTATCATGATGGGTAACTAAACAACACTCTATCATGATGGGTAACTAAACAACACTCTATCATGATGGGTAACTAAACAACACTCTATCATGATGGGTAACTAAACAACTCTATCATGATGGTTAACTAAACAACACTCTATCATGATGGGTAACTAAACAACACTCTATCATGATGGGTAACTAAACAACACTATCATGATGGTTAACTAAACAACACTATCATGATGGGTAACTAAACAACACTATATTATGATGGGTAACTAAACAACACTCTATCATGATGGGTAACTAAACAACACACTATCATGATGGGTAACTAAACAACACACTATCATGATGGGTAACTAAACAACACTCTATCATGATGGGTAACTAAACAACACTATCATGATGGGTAACTAAACAACACTCTATCATGATGGGTAACTAAACAACACTCTATCATGATGGGTAACTAAACAACACACTATCATGATGGGTAACTAAACAACACACTATCATGATGGGTAACTAAACAACACTCTATCATGATGGGTAACTAAACAACACTCTATCATGATGGGTAACTAAACAACACACTATCATGATGGGTAACTAAACAACACTCTATCATGATGGGTAACTAAACAACACTCTATCATGATGGGTAACTAAACAACACTATCATGATGGTTAACTAAACAACACTCTATCATGATGGGTAACTAAACAACACTCTATCATGATGGGTAACTAAACAACACTATCATGATGGTTAACTAAACAACACTATCATGATGGGTAACTAAACAACACTCTATTATGATGGGTAACTAAACAACACTCTATCATGATGGGTAACTAAACAACACACTATCATGATGGGTAACTAAACAACACTATATCATGATGGGTAACTAAACAACACTCTATCAGGATGGGTAACTAAACAACACTCTATCATGATGGGTAACTAAACAACACTCTATCATGATGGGTAACTAAACAACACTCTATCATGATGGGTAACTAAACAACACTCTATCATGATGGGTAACTAAACAACACACTATCATGATGGGTAACTAAACAACGCTATATCATGATGGGTAACTAAACAACACTCTATCATGATGGTTAACTAAACAACACTATATCATGATGGGTAACTAAACAACACTCTATCATGATGGGTAACTAAACAACACTCTATCATGATGGGTAACTAAACAACACACTATCATGATGGGTAACTAAACAACACTATATCATGATGGGTAACTAAACAACATTCTATCATGATGGGTAACTAAACAACACACTATCATTATGGGTAACTAAACAACACTATCATGATGGGTAACTAAACAACACTCTATCATGATGGGTAACTAAACAACACTCTATCATGATGGGTAACTAAACAACACACTATCATGATGGGTAACTAAACAACACTCTATCATGATGGGTAACTAAACAACACTCTATCATGATGGGTAACTAAACAACACTATCATGATGGTTAACTAAACAACACTATCATGATGGGTAACTAAACAACACTCTATCATGATAGGTAACTAAACAACACTCTATCATGATGGGTAACTAAACAACACTCTATCATGATGGGTAACTAAACAACACTCTATCATGATGGGTAACTAAACAACACTCTATCATGATGGGTAACTAAACAACACTCTATCATGATGGGTAACTAAACAACACTATCATGATGGTTAACTAAACAACACTCTATCATGATGGGTAACTAAACAACACTCTATCATGATGGGTAACTAAACAACACTATCATGATGGTTAACTAAACAACACTATCATGATGGGTAACTAAACAACACTCTATTATGATGGGTAACTAAACAACACTCTATCATGATGGGTAACTAAACAACACACTATCATGATGGGTAACTAAACAACACTATATCATGATGGGTAACTAAACAACACTCTATCAGGATGGGTAACTAAACAACACTCTATCATGATGGGTAACTAAACAACACTCTATCATGATGGGTAACTAAACAACACTCTATCATGATGGGTAACTAAACAACACTCTATCATGATGGGTAACTAAACAACACTCTATCATGATGGGTAACTAAACAACACTCTATCATGATGGGTAACTAAACAAGCACTCCATCATGTAGGAACTATATTCCTGCATGTGCTGTCGTGTCTTGACTATCATTAATGTGTTTGACTGTTAAGATTCAGAGTTTCTAACCCTTTCGTACCTTTCAGCTCACACTGTCAGTCCCGCTGGTCTAATGTAAATTTCATTAGGAGTACTTTAGAAGCACTCGCCTAGAAGGGCGGGTCCATCCTGTTGCCACAATGTCTGTGCTGACGTGGGTGTGGTTACCGACTTTCAATTGGACTTTTAACTGACTTTCAACTTACAAATAATTCTCATTTAGAAGGCTAACATCATGTTTCATCTTTTCTCATATAGTTTCATGTTTAATCATATAAGATCCACAACATTTACATGTAAACCTGACTACTGGGAAGTATATACATTCAGTGATACAGTTACGTTGTTATACTGTCCTAAACAACATCTGATCAGACATAATTGTTCTTTAAATACCCCCGGACCTTTCCAACTGTTTGGATTACAGAAATAGTGTTTAATTATCCAACCTTTGATGTCACAATACTAGAACATATCTCTCTGTTGTAACAAAGGGATTTTTAACTTCCATTTCTGAAAGAGTGGGAGAGTTCAGGTATTTACGACCGTCATCAAATGGCCAACTTCACCCGTCTCCCCCTCTGCAGGAGAGAGAGAGTTCCCTCTGCGGTAGAGAGAGAGAGAGTTCCCTCTGCGGTAGAGAGAGAGTTCCCTCTGCAGGAGAGAGAGAGTTCCCTCTGCAGGAGAGAGAGAGTTCCCTCTGCGGTAGAGAGAGAGAGAGTTCCCTCTGCAGGAGAGAGAGAGAGTTCCCTCTGCGGTAGAGAGAGAGAGTTCCCTCTGCAGGAGAGAGAGAGAGTTCCCTCTGCAGGAGAGAGAGAGAGTTCCTTCTGCGGTAGAGAGAGAGAGTTCCCTCTGCGGTAGAGAGAGAGTTCCCTCTGCGGTAGAGAGAGAGTTCCCTCTGCGGTAGAGAGAGAGAGAGTTCCTTCAGGTATTTATGACCGTCATCAAATGGCCAACATCACCACCCGTCTTCCCCTCTGTAGTAGACAGGGGGCGCTGTAGAGCGGACACAGTGTCATCTGATCATTCAGATCTTCACAGAATAGTCATGAAAGTGCAATCATGAGTCTAAATATAGAATCTCGATTGAATCTGACGTATTGTCCATGAGGAGAAGATAATTGCAGATGACTCTGAGCGTTATTGTTAGTTTCCTTGCTGTTTGAGATGTCAATACCCAATTCAATGAGTTTCATCTGAAGGACGCCCATCATAGAGATGACAAGTTTCGAGGCCACTGTGAAGTGGGTTTGCAATGGTTAAAATGGACACGTAAAATCTGATTCGATTTGTCAATAAATGATTGTTTTACCAATCCCTTAGCTTTTCTCCAACTAAGTTACAGTGGGGGAAAAAAGTATTTAGTTAGCCATCAATTGTGCAAGTAACCAGCAACAGTGAGTGAAAACCTTGTGAAGACTCACAGAAAACGTTTGACCTCTGTCATTGCCAACAAGGGGTATATAAGGGTATATATATAAGTATTGAGATAGGTATTTGGTCAATAACAAAAGTTTATTTCCCACCATAATTAGCAAATAAATAAATTAAAAATCCTACAATGTGATTTTCTGGATTTTTTTTTCTCATTTTGTCTGTCATAGTTGAAGTGTACCTATGATGAAAATTACAGGCCTCTCTAATCTTTTTAAGTTGGAGAACTTGCACAATTGGTGGCTGACTAAATACTTTTTTGCCCCACTGTAAGTGGTGCCAAGAGCCTATAAATACACAACTGGTGCCATTTGCTTTTAAAGTGTGTGTCTAATGGTATAGTGTGGCGTCAACTTTCTGAACTCTTTAGGGACTGTTGTGATTACCCAAAGACTACATTCGGAATGAATCTGACTTTTACTCCATTAGAAGAAGAGGTCCATGAGAAGAAGAGTTAATGAGAAGAAGAGGCTCATGGGTTGATGACTAGGGAAGGGGGGATGGTGACTAGGGAGGGGGGTTGGTAGCCAGGGAAGGGGGGTTGGTGACTAGGGGAGGGGGGTTGGTAGCCAGGGAAGGGGGTTGGTGACTAGGGGAGGGGGGTTGGTAGCCAGGGAAGGGGGGTGTGTGACTAGGAAAGGCGGGGTTGGTGGCTAGGGAAGGGGATTGGTGGCTAGGGAAGGGGGTTGGTTCTAGTGAAGGGGGTTGGTGGCTAGGGAAGGGGGTTGGTGGCTAGGGAAGGGGGTGGTGGCTAGTTGGTGGCTTGTGAAGGGGGTTGGTGGCTAGGGAAGGGGGTTCGTGGCTCGGGAAGTGGGGTTGGTATCTATGGAAGTAAGATTGGTGGCTAGGGATGGGGGTTGGTAGCTAGGATTGGTGACTAGGGAAGGTGGATTTGTGACTAGGGAAGGGGGGTTGGTGGCTAGGGAAGGGGGTTGTGTTTAGGGAAGGCGGTTGGTGGCTAGGGTAGGTTGGTTGGTGGCTACGGAGGGGGTTGGTGTCTTGGGAACGGGGGTTGGGTGCTAGGTATGGGGGTTGGTGGCTAGGATTGGTGACAAGGGAAGGTGGTTTTGTGACTAGGGAAGGGGGGTTGGTGGCTAGGGAAGGGGGTTGGTGTTTAGGGAAGTGGGGTTGGTGGCTAGGGAAGTGGGGTTGGTGGCTAAAGAAGTGGTTGGTAAGTAAGGAAGGGGGGTTGGTTTCTAGTGAAGGAAGTTTGTGGCTAGGGAAGGAGGTTGGTGGCTAGGGTAGGTTGGTTGGTGGCTACGGAGGGGGTTGGTGGCTTGGGAACGGGGGTTGGGGGCTAGGTATGGGGGTTGGTGGCTAAGGAAGGGGGTTGGTGGCTAGGAAAGGACGATTGGTGGCTGGGGAAGGAAGACTGGTGGCTAGGGTTCTAGTGAAGGGGGTTGGTGGCTAGGGAAGGGGGTTGGTGGCTAGGGAAGGGGGTGGTGGCTAGTTGGTGGCTTGTGAAGGGGGTTGGTGGCTAGGGAAGGGGGTTCGTGGCTCGGGAAGTGGGGTTGGTATCTATGGAAGTAAGATTGGTGGCTAGGGATGGGGGTTGGTAGCTAGGATTGGTGACTAGGGAAGGTGGATTTGTGACTAGGGAAGGGGGGTTGGTGGCTAGGGAAGGGGGTTGTGTTTAGGGAAGGCGGTTGGTGG
Organism: Oncorhynchus mykiss; assembly: GCF_013265735.2. NCBI lineage: Eukaryota > Metazoa > Chordata > Actinopteri > Salmoniformes > Salmonidae > Oncorhynchus > Oncorhynchus mykiss. The sequence goes on from NC_048574.1 coordinate 2,461,012, forward strand.
CTAGGGTAGGTTGGTTGGTGGCTACGGAGGGGGTTGGTGTCTTGGGAACGGGGGTTGGGTGCTAGGTATGGGGGTTGGTGGCTAGGATTGGTTACAAGGGAAGGTGGTTTTGTGACTAGGGAAGGGGGGTTGGTGGCTAGGGAAGGGGGTTGGTGTTTAGGGAAGTGGGGTTGGTGGCTAGGGAAGTGGGGTTGGTGGCTAAAGAAGTGGTTGGTAAGTAAGGAAGGGGGGTTGGTTTCTAGTGAAGGAAGTTTGTGGCTAGGGAAGGAGGTTGGTGGCTAGGGTAGGTTGGTTGGTGGCTACGGAGGGGGTTGGTGGCTTGGGAACGGGGGTTGGGGGCTAGGTATGGGGGTTGGTGGCTAAGGAAGGGGGTTGGTGGCTAGGAAAGGACGATTGGTGGCTGGGGAAGGAAGACTGGTGGCTAGGGAAGGGGGTTGGTGGCAATGGAAGTGGGGTTGGTGGCTATGGAAGTGGTTGGTAACTAGGGAATGTGGGTTAGTTTCTAGGGAAGGTGGTTGGTGGCTAAGGAAGGGTTGTTGGTGGCTAGGGGAGGGGGGTTGGTAGCCAGGGAAGGGGGGTTGGTGACTAGGGGAGGGGGGTTGGTAGCCAGGGAAGGGGGGTTGGTGGCTAGGATTGGTGACTAGGGAAGGTGGTTTTGTGACTAGGGAAGGGGGGTTGGTGGCTAGGGAAGGGGGTTGGTGTTTAGGGAAGTGGGGTTGGTGGCTAGGGAAGTGGGGTTGGTGGCTATAGAAGTGGTTGGTAACAAGGGAAGGGGGGTTGGTTTCTCGTTAAGGAAGTTTGTGGCTAGGGAAGGAGGTTGGTGGCTAGGGTAGGTTGGTTGGTGGCTACGGAGGGGGTTGGTGGCTTGGGAACGGGGGTTGGGGGCTAGGTATGGGGGTTGGTGGCTAAGGAAGGGGGTTGGTGGCTAGGAAAGGACGATTGGTGGCTGGGGAAGGAAGACTGGTGGCTAGGGAAGGGGGTTGGTGGCAATGGAAGTGGGGTTGGTGGCTATGGAAGTGGTTGGTAACTAGGGAATGTGGGTTAGTTTCTAGGGAAGGTGGTTGGTGGCTAAGGAAGGGTTGTTGGTGGCTAGGGGAGGGGGGTTGGTAGCCAGGGAAGGGGGGTTGGTGACTAGGGGAGGGGGGTTGGTAGCCAGGGAAGGGGGGTTGGTGGCTAGGATTGGTGACTAGGGAAGGTGGTTTTGTGACTAGGGAAGGGGAGTTGGTGGCTAGGGAAGGGGGTTGGTGTTTAGGGAAGTGGGGTTGGTGGCTAGGGGGGTGGGGTTGGTAGCCAGGGAAGGGGGGTTGGTTTCTAGGGATGGGGGATTGGTGACTAGGGAACGGGGTTGTTGGCTTGGGAAGGGGGTTGGTGACTAGGGGAGGGGGGTTGGTAGCCAGGGAAGGGGGGTCGGTTATTAGGGATGGGGGGTTGGTGACTAGAGAGGGGGGTTGGCGGCTAGGGAAGTGGGTTTGATGACTATGGTAGGGGGGTTTGTAACTAGGGAAGGCGGGTTGTTGGCTAGGGAAGGGGGTTGGTGACTAGGGAAGAGGGGTTGGTAGCCAGGGAAGAGGGTTGGTGACTAGGGAAGGGGGTTGGTGAAAGGGGAAGGGGGTTTGTAGGAAGGGAAGGGGGATTTGTGACTAGGGAAGGCAGGGTTGGTGGCTAGGGAAGGGGATTGGTGGCTAGGAAAGGGGGTTGAGGCTAGGGAAGTAGGTTTGGTGGCTAGGGAAGCGTGTTGGTGGCTTGCGAAGGGGGTTTGTGGCTAGGGAAGGGGATTGGTGGCAAGGGAAGGAGGTTGGTGTCTAGGGGAGGGGGTTGGTGGCTAGGGGAGTGGGTTGGTGGCTAGGGAAGGGGGCTGGTGGCTAGGGAAGGAGGTTGGTTGCTAGGGAAGGAGGTTGGTTGCTAGGGGAGGGGGTTGGTGGCTAGGGAAGGGGGTTGGTTCTAGGGAAGGGGGTTGGTGGCTAGGGAAGCGCATGGTGGCTAGTTGGTGGCTTGTGAAGGGGGTTGGTGGCTAGGGTCGGGGGTTGGTAGCTAGGATTGGTGACTAGGGAAGGTGGTTTTGTGACTAGGGAAGGGGGGTTGGTGGCTAGGGAAGGGGGTTGGTGTTTAGGGAAGTGGGGTTGGTGGCTAGGGAAGTGGGGTTGGTGGCTATAGAAGTGGTTGGTAACAAGGGAAGGGGGGTTGGTTTCTCGTTAAGGAAGTTTGTGGCTAGGGAAGGAGGTTGGTGGCTAGGGTAGGTTGGTTGGTGGCTACGGAGGGTGTTGGCGGCTTGGGAACGGGGGTTGGGGACGAGGTATGGGGGTTGGTGGCTAAGGAAGGGGGTTGGTGGCTAGGGAAGGACGATTGGTGGCTGGGGAAGGAAGACTGGTGGCTAGGGAAGGGGGTTGGTGGCAATGGAAGTGGGGTTGGTGGCTATGGAAGTGTTTGGTAACTAGGAAATGTGGGTTGGTTTCTAGGGAAGGTGAAGGGAAGTGGCTAGGTAAGGGTTGTTGGTGGCTAGGTTATGGGGGGTTGGTGGCTAGGTTAAGGGGGTTGATGGCTAGGGAAGGGGATTGGTGGCTAGGGAAGGGGGTGTGTGTCAAGGGAAGGGGATTGATGGCTAGGTAAGTAAGGTTAGTGGTTAGGAAATGGGGTTGATGGCTAGGGAAGGGGGTTGATGGCTAGGGAAGGGGGTTGGTGGCTAGGGAAGTGTCGTTGGTGGCTAGAGATGGGTGTTAGGTTGCTAGGGAAGTGGGTTGTTTCCTAGGGAAAGGGGTTGGTGGCTAGGGAAGGGGGGTTGGTGGCTAAGGAAGGGGGGTTGGTAGCTAGGGAAGCGGGTTGGTGTCTAGGGAAGCGAAGGGAAGTGAGGTTAGTGGCTAGGAAATGGGGTTGGTGGCTATGGGAGGGGGTTGGTGGCAAGGGAAGGAAGATTGGTGACTCGGGAAATGGGGTTGGTGGCTAGGGAAGTAAGATTGGTGGCTAGGGATGGGGTTTGGTAGCTAGGGAAGGGGGTTGGTGACTAGGGAAGGGGATTGGTGGCTAGGGAAGGGGGTTGGTGGCTAGGGATGTAGGGTTGGTGGCTAAGGAAGTGTGTTGTTGGATTGTGAAGGGGGTTGGTTGCTAAGGAAGGGGGTTGGTGGCTCAGGAAATGGGGTTGAAAGCTAGGGAAGTAACATTGGTGGCTAGGGATGGGAGTTGGTGGCTAGGGAAAGGGGTTGGTGACTAGGGAATAGGGGTGGTGACTAGGGAAGGGGGTTGGTGGCTAGGGAAGTAGGGTTGGTGGCTAGGGAAGGGTGTTGGTGGCTTGTGAAGAGGGTTGGTTTTTAGGGAAGGGGGTTGGTAGCTCGGGAAATGGGGTTGGTAGCTAGGGAAGTAAGATTGGTGGCTAGGGACGGGGGTTGGTAGCTAGGGAAGGGGGTTGGTGACTAGGGAAGAGGGTTGGTGACTAGGGAAGGGGGTTGGTGGCTAGTGAAGGTGGTTGATGGCTAGGGAAGGGTGTTGGTGGCTTGTGAAGGGGGTTGGTGGCTAGGGAAGTAGGCTTGTTGGCTGGGGAAGGGGGATTGTGGATAGGGAAAGGGTTTGGTAGCTAGGAAAGGGGGTTGGTGGCTAGGGAAGGAAAATTGGTGGCCAGCGAAGGGGGTTGGTCACTAGGGAAGGGGATTGGTGGCAAGCGAAGGGGGTGGTGGCTAGGGAAGTAGGGTTGGTACCTAGGGAAGGGGGTTGGTGGCTTGCGAAGGGGGTTGGTGGCTTTCTAAGTAGGGTCGTTGGCTGGGGAAGTGGGGTTGGTGGCTAGGGAAGGGGTTTTGGTGGCTAGGGAAGGTGGTTGTTTGCTAGGGAAGCGTGTTGGTGGCTTGTGAAGGGGGTTGGTGGCTAGGGAAGTAGGTTTGTTGGCTGTGGAAGTGGTGTTTCTGGCTAGGGAAGGGGGTTGTTGGCTAGAGAAGTGAGGTTTCTTGCTAGAGAATGTGGTTGGTGGTTAGGGAAGGAATATTGGTGGCTAGGGAAGGAGATTGGTGCCTCAGGAAATGGGGTTGGTGGCTAGGGAAGGGGTTTTGGTGGCTAGGGAAGGTGGTTGGTTGCTAGGGAAGCGTGTTGGTGGCTTGCGAAGGGGGTTGGCGGCTAGGGAAGTAGGTTTGTTGGCTGTGTAAGTGGTGTTTCTGGCTAGGGAAGGGGGTTGGTGGCTAGGGAAGTGAGGTTTCTGGCTAGGGAATGTGGTTGGTGGTTAGGGAAGTGTGGTTGGTGGCTAGGGAAGGGGTTTGGTAGCTAGGGAAGTGGTTTGGTGGCAAGGGAAGAAGATTGGTGGCTAGGGAAGGGGGTTGGTGGCTTGCGAAGGGGGTTGGGGACTAGTAATGGGGGTTGGTGGCTAAGGAAGGGGGTTGGTGGCTAGGGAAGGAAGATTGGTGGCTAGGGAAGGAAGACTGGTTGCTAGGGAAGGGGGTTGGTTACTCGGAAATGGGGTTGGTGGCTAGGGAAGTGGGGTTGTTGGCAATGGAAGTGGGGTTGGTGGTGATGGAAGTGGTTGGTAACTAGGGAATGGGGGTTGGTTTCTAGGGAAGGTGGTTGGTGGCTAGGGAAGGGTTGTTGGTGGCTAGGGAAGGGTGTTGGTTGCTAGGGAAGGGGGTTGGTTGCTAGGGAAGGGGGTTGCTGGATAGGGAAGGGGGGTTGGTGGCTAGGAGAGGGGGTTGGTGTTTAGGGAAGTGGGGTTGGTGGCTAGGGAAGTGGGGTTGGTGGCTATAGAAGTGGTTGTTAACTAGGGAAAGGGGGTTGGTTTCTAGTGAAGGAAGTTTGTGGCTAGGGAAGGGTGGTTGGTGGCTAGGGAAGGGGTTTGGTGGCTAGGGAAGGGTTTGGTGGCTATGTAAGGGGGTTGGTGGCTAGGGAAGTGGGTTGGTGGCTATGGAAGGGGTTTGGTGACTAGGGAAGGGGTTTGGTTACTAGGGAAGAGGGTTGGCGGCTAAGGAAGGGGTTTGGTAGCTAGGGAAGTGAGGTTAGTGGCTAGGAAAGTAGGGTTGGTGGCTAGGGAAGGGGGTTGGTGGCTAGGAAGGTGGTGGTGACTAGAGAAGGGGGTTGGTGGCTAGGAAGGGGGTTTGTAGCTTGGGAAGTTGTGTTGATGTCTAAGGAAGGTGGTTGGAGGGTAGGGAAGTAGGGTTTGTGGCTAGGGATTGGGGTTGGTGGCTAGGGAAGGGGGTTGGTGGCTAGGGAAGTTGTGTTGATGTCTAGGAAAGTTGTTTGGAGTCTAGGAAAGTTGGGTTGGTGGCTAGGGAACGGGGTTGGTGGCTAGGGAAGGGGGTTTTTGGCTAGGGAAGTGGGGTTGGTGTCTAGGGAAGGGGGTTGGTGGCTAGGGAAGGGGGTTGGTGGCTAGGGAACGGGTTGGTGGCTGGGTTAGGAGGGTTGGTGGCTAGGGAAGGGGTTTGGTGGCTAAGGAAGGGGTTTGGTAGCTAGTGAAGTGAGGTTAGAGGCTAGGAAAGTAGGGTTGGTGGCTAGGGAAGGGGGTTGATGGCTTGGGAGGGGGGTGGTGACTAGGGAAGGGGGTTGGTGGCTAGGAAAGGGGTTGGTAGCTAGGGAAGTGGGGTTGGTGTCTAGGGAAGGTGGTTGGAGGCTGGGGAAGTAGAGTTGGAGGCTAGGGAAGGGGGTTGGTGGCTATGGAAGGGGGTTGGTGGCTAGGGAAGTGGGGTTGGAGTCTAGGAAAGCTGGTTCGAGGCTAGGAAAGTTAGTTTGGTGGCTAGGGAATGGGGTTGGTGTCTAGGGAAGGGGGTTGTTGGCTTGGGAAGTGGGGTTGGTGTCTAGGGAAGGTCATTGGATGCTAGGGAAGTAGGGTTGGTGGCCAGGGAAGGAATATTGGTGGCTAGGGAAGGAGATTGGTGCCTCAGGAAATGGGGTTGGTGGCTAGGGAAGGAAAATTGGTGGCTAGGGAAGTGGGGTTTTTGGCATCGGAAGTGGTTGGTAACCAGGGAATGGGGGTTGGTTTCTAGGTAAGGGTTGTTGGTGGCTAGGGAAGGGGTTTGATGGAAAGGGAAGGTGGTTGGTCGCTAGGGAAGGGGATTGGTGGCAAGCGAAGGGGGTGGTGGCTAGGGAAGTAGAGTTGGTACCTAGGGAAGGGGGTTGTTGGCTTGCGAAGGGGGTTGTTGGCCTTCTAAGTAGGGTTGTTGGCTGGGGAAGTGGGGTTGGTTTGCTATGGAAGGGGTTTTGGTGGCTAGGGAAGGTGGTTGGTTGCTAAGGAAGCGTGTTGGTGGCTTGTGAAGGGGGTTGGTGGCTAGGGAAGTAGGTTTGTTGGCTGTGGAAGTGGAGTTTCTGGCTAGGGAAGGGGGTTGTTGGCTAGGGAAGTGAGGTTTCCGGCTAGGGAATGTGGTTAGTGGTTAGGGAAGGAATATTGGTGGCTAGGGAAGGAGATTGGTGCCTCAGGAAATGGGGTTGGTGGCTAGGGAAGGAAGATTGGTGGCTAGGGAAGGAAGACTGGTTGCTAGGTAGGGGGGTTGGTGGCTCGGAAATGGGGTTTGTGGCTAGGGAAGGGTGGTTGGTGGCTAGGGAAGTGGGGTTGTTGGCATCGGAAGTGTTTGGTAACCAGGGAATGCGGGTTGGTTTCTAGGGAAGGGTTGTTGGTGGCTAGGGAAGGGGGTTGGTGGAAAGGGAAGGGGGTTGGTCGCTAGGGAAAAGGATTGGTGGCAAGCGAAGGGGGTGGTGGCTAGGGAAGTAGGGTTGGTACCTAGGGAAGGGTATTGGTGGCTTGCGAAGGGGGTTGGTGGCTTTCTAAGTAGGGTTGTTGCCTGGGGAAGTGGGGTTGGTGGCTAGGGAAGGGGTTTTGGTGGCTAGGGAAGGTGGTTGGTTGCTAGGGAAGCGTGTTGGTGGCTTGTGAAGGGGGTTGGTGGCTAGGGAAGTAGGTTTGTTGGCTGTGAAAGTGGTGTTTCTGGCTAGGGAAGGGGGTTGGTGGCTAGGGAAGTGAGGTTTCTGGCTAGGGAATGTGGTTGGTGGTTAGGGAAGTGTGGTTGGTGGCTAGGGGAGGGGTTTGGTAGCTATGGAAGTGGTTTGGTGGCAAGGGAAGGAAGATTGGTGGCTAGGGAAGGGGGTTGGTGGCTTGGGAAGGGGGTTTGGGCTAGTAATGGGGGTTGGTGGCTAAGGAAAGGGGTTGGTGGCTAGGGAAGGAAGATTGGTGGCTAGGGAAGGAAGACTGGTTGCTAGGGAAGGGGGTTGGTTGCTCGGAAATGGGGTTGGTGGCTAGGGAAGGGTGGTTGGTGGCTAGGGAAGTGGGGTTGTTGGCAATGGAAGTGGGGTTGGTGGCGATGGAAGTGGTTGGTAACTAGGGAATGGGGGTTGGTTTCTAGGGAAGGTTGTTGGTGGCTAGGGAAGGGTTGTTGGTGGCTAGGGAAGGGGGTTGGTGGCTAGGGAAGGGGGTTGGTTGCTAGGGAAGTGTCATTGGTGGCTAGGGAAGGGTGTTGGTTGCTAGGAAAGGGGGTTGGTTGCTAGGGAAGGTGGTTGCTGGATAGCGAAGGGGGGTTGGTGGCTAGGGAAGGGGGTTGGTGTTTAGGGAAGTGGGGTTGGTGGCTAGGGAAGTGGTTGGTAACTAGGGAAGGGGGGTTGGTTTCTAGTGAAGGAAGTTTGTGGCTAGGGAAGGGTGGGTGGTGGCTAGGGAAGGGGGTTGGTGGCTAGGGAAGGGTTTGGTGGCTAGGGAAGGGGTTTGGTAGCTAGGGAAGTGAGGTTAGTTGCTAGGAAAGTAGGGTTGGTGGCTAGGGAAGGGGGTTGGTGGCTAGGAAGGTGGTGGTGACTAGAGAAGGGGGTTGGTGGCTAGGAAGGGGGTTTGTAGCTTGGGAAGTTGTGTTGATGTCTAAGGAAGGTGGTTGGAGGGTAGGGAAGTAGGGTTTGTGGCTAGGGATGGGGGTTGGTGGCTAGGGAAGGGGGTTGGTGGCTGGGTTAGGGGGGTTTGTGGCTATGGAAGGGGGTTGGTGGCTAGGGAAGTGGGTTGGTGGCTAGGGAAGGGGGTTGGTGGCTAGGGAAGGGGTTGGTGGCTGGGTTAGGGGGGTTGGTGGCTATGGAAGGGGGTTGGTGGCTAGGGAAGTGGGTTGGTGGCTAAGGAAGGGGTTTGGTAGCTAGGGAAGGGGGTTGGTGACTAGGGAAGAGGGTTGGTGACTAGGGAAGGGGGTTGGTGGCTAGTGAAGGTGGTTGATGGCTAGGGAAGGGTGTTGGTGGCTTGTGAAGGGGGTTGGTGGCTAGGGAAGTAGGCTTGTTGGCTGGGGAAGGGGGTTTGTGGATAGGGAAAGGGTTTGGTAGCTAGGAAAGGGGGTTGGTGGCTAGGGAAGGAAAATTGGTGGCCAGCGAAGGGGGTTGGTCACTAGGGAAGGGGATTGGTGGCAAGCGAAGGGGGTGGTGGCTAGGGAAGTAGGGTTGGTACCTAGGGAAGGGGGTTGGTGGCTTGCGAAGGGGGTTGGTGGCTTTCTAAGTAGGGTCGTTGGCTGGGGAAGTGGGGTTGGTGGCTAGGGAAGGGGTTTTGGTGGCTAGGGAAGGTGGTTGGTTGCTAGGGAAGCGTGTTGGTGGCTTGTGAAGGGGGTTGGTGGCTAGGGAAGTAGGTTTGTTGGCTGTGGAAGTGGTGTTTCTGGCTAGGGAAGGGGGTTGTTGGCTAGAGAAGTGAGGTTTCTGGCTAGGGAATGTGGTTGGTGGTTAGGGAAGCAATATTGGTAGCTAGGGAAGGAGATTGGTGCCTCAGGAAATGGGGTTGGTGGCTAGGGAAGGGGTTTTGGTGGCTAGGGAAGGTGGTTGGTTGATAGGGAAGCGTGTTGGTGGCTTGTGAAGGGGGTTGGTGGCTAGGGAAGTAGGTTTGTTGGCTGTGTAAGTGGTGTTTCTGGCTAGGGAAGGGGGTTGGTGGCTAGGGAAGTGAGGTTTCTGGCTAGGGAATGTGGTTGGTGGTTAGGGAAGTGTGGTTGGTGGCTAGGGAAGGGGTTTGGTAGCTAGGGAAGTGGTTTGGTGGCAAGGGAAGAAGATTGGTGGCTAGGGAAGGGGGTTGGTGGCTTGCGAAGGGGGTTGGGGACTAGTAATGGGGGTTGGTGGCTAAGGAAGGGGGTTGGTGGCTAGGGAAGGAAGATTGGTGGCTAGGGAAGGAAGACTGGTTGCTAGGGAAGGGGGTTGGTTACTCGGAAATGGGGTTGGTGGCTAGGGAAGTGGGGTTGTTGGCAATGGAAGTGGGGTTGGTGGTGATGGAAGTGGTTGGTAACTAGGGCATGGGGGTTGGTTTCTAGGGAAGGTGGTTGGTGGCTAGGGAAGGGTTGTTGGTGGCTAGGGAAGGGTGTTGGTTGCTAGGGAAGGGGGTTGGTTGCTAGGGAAGGGGGTTGCTGGATAGGGAAGGGGGGTTGGTGGCTAGGAGAGGGGGTTGGTGTTTAGGGAAGTGGGGTTGGTGGCTAGGGAAGTGGGGTTGGTGGCTATAGAAGTGGTTGTTAACTAGGGAAAGGGGGTTGGTTTCTAGTGAAGGAAGTTTGTGGCTAGGGAAGGGTGGTTGGTGGCTAGGGAAGGGGTTTGGTGGCTAGGGAAGGGTTTGGTGGCTATGTAAGGGGGTTGGTGGCTAGGGAAGTGGGTTGGTGGCTATGGAAGGGGTTTGGTGACTAGGGAAGGGGTTTGGTTACTAGGGAAGAGGGTTGGCGGCTAAGGAAGGGGTTTGGTAGCTAGGGAAGTGAGGTTAGTGGCTAGGAAAGTAGGGTTGGTGGCTAGGGAAGGGGGTTGGTGGCTAGGAAGGTGGTGGTGACTAGAGAAGGGGGTTGGTGGCTAGGAAGGGGGTTTGTAGCTTGGGAAGTTGTGTTGATGTCTAAGGAAGGTGGTTGGAGGGTAGGGAAGTAGGGTTTGTGGTTAGGGATGGGGGTTGGTGGCTAGGGAAGGGGGTTGGTGGCTAGGGAAGTTGTGTTGATGTCTAGGAAAGTTGTTTGGAGTCTAGGAAAGTTGGGTTGGTGGCTAGGGAACGGGGTTGGTGGCTAGGGAAGGGGGTTTTTGGCTAGGGAAGTGGGGTTGGTGTCTAGGGAAGGGGGTTGGTGGCTAGGGAAGGGGGTTGGTGGCTAGGGAACGGGTTGGTGGCTGGGTTAGGAGGGTTGGTGGCTAGGGAAGGGGTTTGGTGGCTAAGGAAGGGGTTTGGTAGCTAGTGAAGTGAGGTTAGAGGCTAGGAAAGTAGGGTTGGTGGCTAGGGAAGGGGGTTGATGGCTTGGGAGGGGGGTGGTGACTAGGGAAGGGGGTTGGTGGCTAGGAAAGGGGTTGGTAGCTAGGGAAGTGGGGTTGGTGTCTAGGGAAGGTGGTTGGAGGCTGGGGAAGTAGAGTTGGAGGCTAGGGAAGGGGGTTGGTGGCTATGGAAGGGGGTTGGTGGCTAGGGAATTGGGGTTGGAGTCTAGGAAAGCTGGTTCGAGGCTAGGAAAGTTAGTTTGGTGGCTAGGGAATGGGGTTGGTGTCTAGGGAAGGGGGTTGTTGGCTTGGGAAGTGGGGTTGGTGTCTAGGGAAGGTCATTGGATGCTAGGGAAGTAGGGTTGGTGGCCAGGGAAGGAATATTGGTGGCTAGGGAAAGAGATTGGTGCCTCAGGAAATGGGGTTGGTGGCTAGGGAAGGAAAATTGGTGGCTAGGGAAGTGGGGTTTTTGGCATCGGAAGTGGTTGGTAACCAGGGAATGGGGGTTGGTTTCTAGGTAAGGGTTGTTGGTGGCTAGGGAAGGGGTTTGATGGAAAGGGAAGGTGGTTGGTCGCTAGGGAAGGGGATTGGTGGCAAGCGAAGGGGGTGGTGGCTAGGGAAGTAGGGTTGGTACCTAGGGAAGGGGGTTGGTGGCTTGCGAAGGGGGTTGTTGGCCTTCTAAGTAGGGTTGTTGGCTGGGGAAGTGGGGTTGGTTTGCTATGGAAGGGGTTTTGGTGGCTAGGGAAGGTGGTTGGTTGCTAAGGAAGCGTGTTGGTGGCTTGTGAAGGGGGTTGGTGGCTAGGGAAGTAGGTTTGTTGGCTGTGGAAGTGGTGTTTCTGGCTAGGGAAGGGGGTTGTTGGCTAGGGAAGTGAGGTTTCCGGCTAGGGAATGTGGTTAGTGGTTAGGGAAGGAATATTGGTGGCTAGGGAAGGAGATTGGTGCCTCAGGAAATGGGGTTGGTGGCTAGGGAAGGAAGATTGGTGGCTAGGGAAGGAAGACTGGTTGCTAGGTAGGGGGGTTGGTGGCTCGGAAATGGAGTTTGTGGCTAGGGAAGGGTGGTTGGTGGCTAGGGAAGTGGGGTTGTTGGCATCGGAAGTGTTTGGTAACCAGGGAATGGGGGTTGGTTTCTAGGGAAGGGTTGTTGGTGGCTAGGGAAGGGGGTTGGTGGAAAGGGAAGGGGGTTGGTCGCTAGGGAAAAGGATTGGTGGCAAGCGAAGGGGGTGGTGGCTAGGGAAGTAGGGTTGGTACCTAGGGAAGGGTATTGGTGGCTTGCGAAGGGGGTTGGTGGCTTTCTAAGTAGGGTTGTTGCCTGGGGAAGTGGGGTTGGTGGCTAGGGAAGGGGTTTTGGTGGCTAGGGAAGGTGGTTGGTTGCTAGGGAAGCGTGTTGGTGGCTTGTGAAGGGGGTTGGTGGCTAGGGAAGTAGGTTTGTTGGCTGTGGAAGTGGTGTTTCTGGCTAGGGAAGGGGGTTGGTGGCTAGGGAAGTGAGGTTTCTGGCTAGGGAATGTGGTTGGTGGTTAGGGAAGTGTGGTTGGTGGCTAGGGGAGGGGTTTGGTAGCTATGGAAGTGGTTTGGTGGCAAGGGAAGGAAGATTGGTGGCTAGGGAAGGGGGTTGGTGGTTTGGGAAGGGGGTTGGGGCTAGTAATGGGGGTTGGTGGCTAAGGAAAGGGGTTGGTGGCTAGGGAAGGAAGATTGGTGGCTAGGGAAGGAAGACTGGTTGCTAGGGAAGGGGGTTGGTTGCTCGGAAATGGGGTTGGTGGCTAGGGAAGGGTGGTTGGTGGCTAGGGAAGTGGGGTTGTTGGCAATGGAAGTGGGGTTGGTGGCGATGGAAGTGGTTGGTAACTAGGGAATGGGGGTTGGTTTCTAGGGAAGGTTGTTGGTGGCTAGGGAAGGGTTGTTGGTGGCTAGGGAAGGGGGTTGTTGGCATCGGAAGTGTTTGGTAACCAGGGAATGGGGGTTGGTTTCTAGGGAAGGGTTGTTGGTGGCTAGGGAAGGGGGTTGGTGGAAAGGGAAGGGGGTTGGTCGCTAGGGAAAAGGATTGGTGGCAAGCGAAGGGGGTGGTGGCTAGGGAAGTAGGGTTGGTACCTAGGGAAGGGTATTGGTGGCTTGCGAAGGGGGTTGGTGGCTTTCTAAGTAGGGTTGTTGCCTGGGGAAGTGGGGTTGGTGGCTAGGGAAGGGGTTTTGGTGGCTAGGGAAGGTGGTTGGTTGCTAGGGAAGCGTGTTGGTGGCTTGTGAAGGGGGTTGGTGGCTAGGGAAGTAGGTTTGTTGGCTGTGGAAGTGGTGTTTCTGGCTAGGGAAGGGGGTTGGTGGCTAGGGAAGTGAGGTTTCTGGCTAGGGAATGTGGTTGGTGGTTAGGGAAGTGTGGTTGGTGGCTAGGGGAGGGGTTTGGTAGCTATGGAAGTGGTTTGGTGGCAAGGGAAGGAAGATTGGTGGCTAGGGAAGGGGGTTGGTGGCTTGGGAAGGGGGTTGGGGCTAGTAATGGGGGTTGGTGGCTAAGGAAAGGGGTTGGTGGCTAGGGAAGGAAGATTGGTGGCTAGGGAAGGAAGACTGGTTGCTAGGGAAGGGGGTTGGTTGCTCGGAAATGGGGTTGGTGGCTAGGGAAGGGTGGTTGGTGGCTAGGGAAGTGGGGTTGTTGGCAATGGAAGTGGGGTTGGTGGCGATGGAAGTGGTTGGTAACTAGGGAATGGGGGTTGGTTTCTAGGGAAGGTTGTTGGTGGCTAGGGAAGGGTTGTTGGTGGCTAGGGAAGGGGGTTGTTGGCATCGGAAGTGTTTGGTAACCAGGGAATGGGGGTTGGTTTCTAGGGAAGGGTTGTTGGTGGCTAGGGAAGGGGGTTGGTGGAAAGGGAAGGGGGTTGGTCGCTAGGGAAAAGGATTGGTGGCAAGCGAAGGGGGTGGTGGCTAGGGAAGTAGGGTTGGTACCTAGGGAAGGGTATTGGTGGCTTGCGAAGGGGGTTGGTGGCTTTCTAAGTAGGGTTGTTGCCTGGGGAAGTGGGGTTGGTGGCTAGGGAAGGGGTTTTGGTGGCTAGGGAAGGTGGTTGGTTGCTAGGGAAGCGTGTTGGTGGCTTGTGAAGGGGGTTGGTGGCTAGGGAAGTAGGTTTGTTGGCTGTGGAAGTGGTGTTTCTGGCTAGGGAAGGGGGTTGGTGGCTAGGGAAGTGAGGTTTCTGGCTAGGGAATGTGGTTGGTGGTTAGGGAAGTGTGGTTGGTGGCTAGGGGAGGGGTTTGGTAGCTATGGAAGTGGTTTGGTGGCAAGGGAAGGAAGATTGGTGGCTAGGGAAGGGGGTTGGTGGCTTGGGAAGGGGGTTGGGGCTAGTAATGGGGGTTGGTGGCTAAGGAAAGGGGTTGGTGGCTAGGGAAGGAAGATTGGTGGCTAGGGAAGGAAGACTGGTTGCTAGGGAAGGGGGTTGGTTGCTCGGAAATGGGGTTGGTGGCTAGGGAAGGGTGGTTGGTGGCTAGGGAAGTGGGGTTGTTGGCAATGGAAGTGGGGTTGGTGGCGATGGAAGTGGTTGGTAACTAGGGAATGGGGGTTGGTTTCTAGGGAAGGTTGTTGGTGGCTAGGGAAGGGTTGTTGGTGGCTAGGGAAGGGGGTTGGTGGCTAGGGAAGGGGGTTGGTTGCTAGGGAAGTGTCATTGGTGGCTAGGGAAGGGTGTTGGTTGCTAGGAAAGGGGGTTGGTTGCTAGGGAAGGTGGTTGCTGGATAGCGAAGGGGGGTTGGTGGCTAGGGAAGGGGGTTGGTGTTTAGGGAAGTGGGGTTGGTGGCTAGGGAAGTGGTTGGTAACTAGGGAAGGGGGGTTGGTTTCTAGTGAAGGAAGTTTGTGGCTAGGGAAGGGTGGGTGGTGGCTAGGGAAGGGGGTTGGTGGCTAGGGAAGGGTTTGGTGGCTAGGGAAGGGGTTTGGTAGCTAGGGAAGTGAGGTTAGTTGCTAGGAAAGTAGGGTTGGTGGCTAGGGAAGGGGGTTGGTGGCTAGGAAGGTGGTGGTGACTAGAGAAGGGGGTTGGTGGCTAGGAAGGGGGTTTGTAGCTTGGGAAGTTGTGTTGATGTCTAAGGAAGGTGGTTGGAGGGTAGGGAAGTAGGGTTTGTGGCTAGGGATGGGGGTTGGTGGCTAGGGAAGGGGGTTGGTGGCTGGGTTAGGGGGGTTTGTGGCTATGGAAGGGGGTTGGTGGCTAGGGAAGTGGGTTGGTGGCTAGGGAAGGGGGTTGGTGGCTAGGGAAGGGGTTGGTGGCTGGGTTAGGGGGGTTGGTGGCTATGGAAGGGGGTTGGTGGCTAGGGAAGTGGGTTGGTGGCTAAGGAAGGGGTTTGGTAGCTAGGGAAGTGAGGTTAGTGGCAAGGAAAGTAGGGTTCATGGCTAGGGAAGGGGGTTGATGGCTTGTGAAGGGGGTTGGTGGCTAGGGAAGTGAGGTTAGTGGCTATGAAAGTAGGGTTGGTGGCTAGGGAAGGGGGTTGATGGCTTGGGAAGGGGGTTTTTGGCTAGGAAGGGGGTGGTGACTAGAGAAGGGGGTTGGTGGCTAGGAAGGGGATTGGTAGCTAAGGAAGGGGTTTGGTAGCTAGTGAAGTGAGGTTAGTGGCTAGGAAAGTAGGGTTAGTGGCTAGGGAAGGGGTTTGGCGGCTAGGAAGGGGGTGGTGACTAGAGAAGGGGGTTGGTGGCTAGGAAGGGGTTTGGTGGCTAAGGAAGGGGTTTGGTAGCTAGTGAAGTGAAGTTAGTGGCTAGGAAAGTAGGGTTGGTGGCTAGGGAAGGGGGTTGATGGCTTGGGAGGGGGGTGGTGACTAGGGAAGGGGGTTGGTGGCTAGGAAAGGGGTTGGTAGCTAGGGAAGTGGGGTTGGTGTCTAGGGAAGGTGGTTGGAGGCTGGGGGAGTAGGGTTGGAGGCTAGGGAAGGGGGGTTGGAGGCTAGGAAAGGTGGTTGGAGGCTAGGAAAGTTGGTTTGGTGGCTAGGGAACTGGGTTGGTGTCTAGGGAAGGGGGTTGTTGGCTAGGGAAGTGGGGTTGGTGTCTAGGGAAGGTCGTTGGATGCTAGGGAAGTAGGGTTGGTTGCTAGGGAAGGAATATTGGTGGCTAGGGAAGGAGATTGGTGCCTCAGGAAATGGGGTTGGTGGCTAAGGAAGGAAGATTGGTGGCTAGGGAAGGAAGACTGGTTGCTAGGGAGGGGGGTTGGTGGCTCGGAAATGGGGTTGGTGGCTAGGGAAGGGTGGTTGGTGGCTAGGGAAGTTGGGTTGTTGGCATCGGAAGTGGTTGGTAACTAGGGAATGGGGGTTGGTTTCTAGGGAAGTGTCGTTGGTTGCTAGGGAAGGGGGTTGGTTGCTTGGGAAGAGGGTTGGTGGATAGGGACGTGGGTTTGGTGGCTAGGGAAGGGGGTTGGTAGAAAGGGAAGGGGGTTTGGTGGCTACGGAAGGGTGTTGGTTGCTAGGGAAGTGTTGTTGGTTGCTAGGGAAGGGGGTTGGTTGCTTGGGAAGAGGGTTGGTGGATAGGGACGTGGGGTTGGTGGCTAGGGAAGTGGGGTTGGTGGCTATAGAAGTGGTTGGTAACTAGGGAAGGGGGTGGGTTTCTAGTGAAGGAAGTTTTTGACTAGGGAAGGAGGTGGAAGGCTAGGGAAGGGTGGTTGGTGAATAGGGAAGGGGGTTTGTGGCTAGGGAAGGGGTTTGTGGCTGGGTTAGGGGGGTTGGTGGCTATGGAAGGGGGTTGGTGGCTAGGGAAGTGGGTTGGTGGCTAGGGAAGGGGTTTGGTGACTAGGGAAGGGGGTTGGTGGCTAAGGAAGGGGTTTGGCAGCTAGGGAAGTTAGGTTAGTGGCTGGTGGCTAGGGAAGTGGGGTTGGTGTCTAGAGAAGGTCGTTTGAAGATAGGGAAGTAGGGTTCGTGGCTAGGGAAGGGGGTTGATGGCTTGTGAAGGGGGTTGGTGGCTAGGGAAGTGAGGTTAGTGGCTAGGAAAGTAGGGTTGGTGGCTAGGGAAGTGGGTTGATGGCTTGGGAAGGGGGCTGGTGGCTAGGAAACGGGGTGGTGACTAGAGAAGGGGGTTGGTGGCTAGGAAGGGGATTGGTAGCTTGGGAAGTTGTGTTGATGTCTAAGGAAGGTGGTTGGAGGTTAGGTAAGCAGGGTTTGTGGCTAGCGAAGGGGGTTGCTGGCTTGGGAAGGAGGTTGGTGGCTAGGAAGGGGGTGGTGACTAGAGAAGGGGTGTTGAAGGGTAGGGAAGGGTGTTGGTTGCTAGGGAAGGGGGTTGGTGTCTAAGGAAGGGGGTTGGTGGCTAGTGAAGGAAGATTGGTGGCTAGGGAAGGAAGACTGGTTGCTAGGGAGAGGGGTTGGTGGCTAGGGAAGTGGGGTTGGTGTCTAGAGAAGGTCGTTGGAAGATAGGGAAGTAGGGTTTGTGGCTAGGGAAGGGGGTTGGTGGTTAGGAAGGGGGTTTGTAGCTTGGGAAGTTGTGTTGATGTCTAAGGAGGATGGTTTGGAGGGTAGGAAAGTTGGTTTGGTGGGTAGGGAACGGGGTTGGTGGCTAGGGAATGGGGTTGTTGGCTAGGGAAGTGAGGTTGGTGTCTAGGGAAGGGGGTTGTTGGCTAGGGAAGTGGGGTTGGTGTCTAGGGAAGGTCGTTGGAGGCAAGGGAAGTAGGGTTGGTGGCTATGGAAGGAATATTGGTGGCTAGGGAATTAGATTGGTACCTCTGGAAATGGGATTGGTAGCTAGGGAAGGGTGTTGTTTGCTAGGGAAGGGGGTTGGTGGCTAAGGAAGGGGGTTGGTGGCTAGTGAAGGAAGATTGGTGGCTAGGGAAGGAAGACTGGTTGCTAGGGAGAGGGGTTGGTGGCTAGGGAAGTGGGGTTGGTGGCTATAGAAGTGGTTGGTAACTAGGGAAGGGGGTTGGTTGCTAGGGAAGTGTCGTTGGTGGCTAGGGAAGGGGTTTGGTTGCTTGGGAAGGGGGTTGGTGGCTAGGGAAGGGGTTGGTGGCTGGGTTAGGGGGGTTGGTGGCTATGGAAGGGGGTTGGTGGCTAGGGAAGTGGGTTGGTGGCTAGGGAAGTGGGGTTGGTGGCTAGGGAAGTGGGGTTGGTGGCTATAGAAGTGGTTGGTAACTAGGGAAGGGGGTTGGTTGCTAGGGAAGTGTCGTTGGTGGCTAGGGAAGGGGTTTGGTTGCTTGGGAAGGGGGTTGGTGGCTAGGGAAGGGGTTGGTGGCTGGGTTAGGGGGGTTGGTGTCTATGGAAGGGGGTTGGTGGCTAGGGAAGTGGGTCGGTGGCTAGGGAAGGGGTTTGGTGACTAGGGAAGGGGGTTGGTGGCTAAGGAAGGGGTTTGGTAGCTATGGAAGTGAGGTTAGTGGCAAGGAAAGTATGGTTTGTGGCAAGGGAAGGGGGTTGATGGCTTGTGAAGGGGGTTGGTGGCTGGGTTAGGGAGTTTGGTGGCTATGGAAGGGGGTTGGTGGCTAGGGAAGTGGATTGGTGGCTAGGGAAGGGGTTTGGTGACTAGGGAAGGGGGTTGGCGGCTAAGGAAGGGGTTTGGGAGCTAGGGAAGTGAGGTTAGTGGCTAGGAAAGTAGGGTTGGTGGCTAGGGAAGGGGGTTGGTGGCTAGGAAGGTGGTGGTGACTAGAGAAGGGGGTTGGTGGCTAGGAAGGGGGTTTGTAGCTTTGGATGTTGTGTTGATGTCTAAGGAAGGTGGTTGGAGGGTAAGGAAGTAGGGTTTGTGGCTAGGGAAGGGGGTTGGTGGCTAGGGAAGGGGATTGGTGGCTAGGGAAGTGGTGTTGGTGTCTAGGAAAGTTGTTTGGAGTCTAGGAAAGTGGGGTTGGTGGCTAGGGAACGGGGTTGGTGGCTAGGGAAGGGGGTTGGTGGCTAGGGAAGTGGGGTTGGTGTCTAGGGAAGGTCGTTGGAGGCAAGGGAAGTATGGTTGGTGGCTAGGGAAGGAATATTGGTGGCTAGGGAATTAGATTGGTACCTCTGGAAATGGGATTGGTAGCTAGGGAAGGGTGTTGTTTGCTAGGGAAGGGGGTTGGTGGCTAAGGAAGGGGGTTGGTGGCTAGTGAAGGAAGATTGGTGGCTAGGGAAGGAAGACTGGTTGCTAGGGAGAGGGGTTGGTGGCTAGGGAAGTGGGGTTGGTGTCTTAGGTAAGGTCGTTGGAAGCTAGGGAAGTAGGGTTGGTGGCTAGGGAAGGAAGACTGGTTGCTAGGGAGAGGGGTTGTAGGCTCAGAAATGGGGTTGGTGGCTAGGGAAGGGTGGTTGTTGGCTAGGGAAGTGGGGTTGGTGTATAGGGACGTGGGGTTGGTGGCTAGGGAAGTGGGGTTGGTGGCTATAGAAGTGGTTGGTAACTAGGGAAGGGGGGTTGGATTCTAGTGAAGGAAGTTTGTGGCTAGGGAATTAGGTTGATGGCTAGGGAAGGGTGGTTGATGGCTAGGGAAGGGGGTTGGTGGCTAGGGAAGGGGGTTGGTTGCTTGGGAAGGGGGTTGGTGACTAGGGAATGGGGTTGGTGGCTAAGGAAGGGGTTTGGTAGCTAGGGAATTGAGGTTAGTGGCAAGGAAAGTAGGGTTTGTGGCAAGGGAATTAGGTTGATGGCTTGTGAAGGGGGTTGGTGGCTGGGTTAGGGAGTTTGGTGGCTATGGAAGGGGGTTGGTGGCTAGGGAAGTGGGTTGGTGGCTAGGGAAGGGGTTTGGTGACTAGGGAAGGTGGTTGGCGGCTAAGGAAGGGGTTTGGGAGCTAGGGAAGTGAGGTTAGTGGCTAGGAAAGTAAGGTTGGTGGCTAGGGAAGGGGGTTGATGGCTTGGGAAGGGGGTTGGTGGCTAGTAAGGGGGTGGTGACTAGAGAAGAGGGTTGGTGGCTAGGGAAGTGGTTTGGTGACTAGGGAAGGGGTTTGTTGACTAGGGAAGGGGGTTGGTGGCTAGGAAGGTGGTGGTGGCTAGGAAGGGGGTTTGTAGCTTGGGAAGTTGTGTTGATGTCTAAGGAAGGTGGTTGGAGGGTAGGGAAGTAGGTTTTGTGGCTAGGGAAGGGGGTTGGTGGCTAAGGAAGGGGGTTGGTGGCTAGGGAAGTGGTGTTGGTGTCTAGGAAAGTTGTTTGGAGTCTAGGAAAGTTGGGTTGGTGGCTAGGGAACGGGGTTGGTGGCTAGGGAAGGGGTTTTTGGCTAGGGAAGTGGGGTTGGTGTCTAGGGAAGGGGGTTGGTGGCTAGGGAAGGGGGTTGGTGGCTAGGGAAGGGGTTTTTGGCTAGGGAAGTGGGGTTGGTGTCTAGGGAAGGGGGTTGGTGGCTAGGGAAGGGGGTTGGTGGCTAGGGAACGGGTTGGTGGCTGGTTTAGGGGGGTTGGTGGCTAGGGAAGGGGTTTGGTGGCTAGTGAAGTGAGGTTAGTAGCTAGGAAAGTAGGGTAGGTGGCTAGGGAAGTGGGTTGATGGCTTGGGAGGGGGGTGGTGACTAGGGAAGGGGGTTGGTGGCTAGGAAAGGGGTTGGTAGATAGGGAAGTGGGGTTGGTGTCTAGGGAAGGTGGTTGGAGGCTGGGGAAGTAGGATTGGTGGCTAGGGAAGGGGGTTGGTGGCTATGGAAGGGGGTTGGTGGCTAGGGAAGTGGGGTTGGTGGCTAGGGAAGTGGGGTTGGTGGCTATAGAAGTGAGGTTAGTGGCTAGGAAAGTAGGGTTGGTGGCTAGGGAAGGGGGTTGTTGGCTAGGGAAGTGAGGTTGGTGGCTAGGGAAGTGGGGTTGGTGGCTAGGGAAGTGGGGTTGGTGTCTAGGGAAGGTCGTTGGAGGCAAGGGAAGTAGGGTTGGTGACTAGGGAAGGAATATTGGTGGCTAGGGAATTAGATTGGTACCTCTGGAAATGGGATTGGTAGCTAGGGAAGGGTGTTGTTTGCTAGGGAAGGGGGTTGGTGGCTAAGGAAGGGGGTTGGTGGCTAGTGAAGGAAGATTGGTGGCTAGGGAAGGAAGACTGGTTGCTAGGGAGAGGGGTTGGTGGCTAGGGAAGTGGGGTTGGTGTCTTAGGTAAGGTCGTTGGAAGCTAGGGAAGTAGGGTTGGTGGCTAGGGAAGGAAGACTGGTTGCTAGGGAGAGGGGTTGCTGGCTCAGAAATGGGGTTGGTGGCTAGGGAAGGGTGGTTGTTGGCTAGGGAAGTGGAGTTGGTGTATAGGGACGTGGGGTTGGTGGCTAGGGAAGTGGGGTTGGTGGCTATAGAAGTGGTTGGTAACTAGGGAAGGGGGGTTGGATTCTAGTGAAGGAAGTTTGTGGCTAGGGAATTAGGTTGATGGCTAGGGAAGGGTGGTTGATGGCTAGGGAAGGGGGTTGGTGGCTAGGGAAGGGGGTTGGTTGCTTGGGAAGGGGGTTGGTGACTAGGGAATGGGGTTGGTGGCTAAGGAAGGGGTTTGGTAGCTAGGGAATTGAGGTTAGTGGCAAGGAAAGTAGGGTTCGTGGCAAGGGAATTAGGTTGATGGCTTGTGAAGGGGGTTGGTGGCTGGGTTAGGGAGTTTGGTGGCTATGGAAGGGGGTTGGTGGCTAGGGAAGTGGGTTGGTGGCTAGGGAAGGGGTTTGGTGACTAGGGAAGGGGGTTGGCAGCTAAGGAAGGGGTTTGGGAGCTAGGGAAGTGAGGTTAGTGGCTAGGAAAGTAAGGTTGGTGGCTAGGGAAGGGGGTTGATGGCTTGGGAAGGGGGTTGGTGGCTAGTAAGGGGGTGGTGACTAGAGAAGAGGGTTGGTGGCTAGGGAAGTGGGTTGGTGGCTAGGGAAGTGGTTTGGTGACTAGGGAAGGGGTTTGTTGACTAGGGAAGGGGGTTGGTAGCTAGGAAGGTGGTGGTGGCTTGGAAGGGGGTTTGTAGCTTGGGAAGTTGTGTTGATGTCTAAGGAAGGTGGTTGGAGGGTAGGGAAGTAGGTTTTGTGGCTAGGGAAGGGGGTTGGTGGCTAAGGAAGGGGGTTGGTGGCTAGGGAAGTGGTGTTGGTGTCTAGGAAAGTTGTTTGGAGTCTAGGAAAGTTGGGTTGGTGGCTAGGGAACGGGGTTGGTGGCTAGGGAAGGGGTTTTTGGCTAGGGAAGTGGGGTTGGTGTCTAGGGAAGGGGGTTGGTGGCTAGGGAAGGGGGTTGGTGGCTAGGGAACGGGTTGGTGGCTGGTTTAGGGGGGTTGGTGGCTAGGGAAGGGGTTTGGTGGCTAGTGAAGTGAGGTTAGTAGCTAGGAAAGTAGGGTAGGTGGCTAGGGAAGTGGGTTGATGGCTTGGGAGGGGGGTGGTGACTAGGGAAGGGGGTTGGTGGCTAGGAAAGGGGTTGGTAGATAGGGAAGTGGGGTTGGTGTCTAGGGAAGGTGGTTGGAGGCTGGGGAAGTAGGATTGGTGGCTAGGGAAGGGGGTTGGTGGCTATGGAAGGGGGTTGGTGGCTAGGGAAGTGGGGTTGGTGGCTAGGGAAGTGGGGTTGGTGGCTATAGAAGTGGTTGGTAACTAGGGAAGGGGGTTGGTTGCTAGGGAAGTGTCGTTGGTGGCTAGGGAAGGGGTTTGGTTGCTTGGGAAGGGGGTTGGTGGCTAGGGAAGGGGTTGGTGGCTGGGTTAGGGGGGTTGGTGGCTATGGAAGGGGGTTGGTGGCAAGGGAAGTGGGTTGGTGGCTAGGGAAGGGGTTTGGTGACTAGGGAAGGGGGTTGGTGGCTAAGGAAGGGGTTTGGTAGCTAGGGAAGTGAGGTTAGTGGCAAGTAAAGTATGGTTTGTGGCAAGGGAAGGGGGTTGATGGCTTGTGAAGGGGGTTGGTGGCTGGGTTAGGGAGTTTGGTGGCTATGGAAGGGGTTTGGGAGCTAGGGAAGTGAGGTTAGTGGCTAGGAAAGTAGGGTTGGTTGCTAGGGAAGGGGGTTGGTGGCTAGGAAGGTGGTGGTGACTAGAGAAGGGGGTTGGTGGCTAGGAAGGGGGTTTGTAGCTTTGGAAGTTGTGTTGATGTCTAAGGAAGGTGGTTGGAGGGTAAGGAAGTAGGGTTTGTGGCTAGGGAAGGGGGTTGGTGGCTAGGGAAGGGGATTGGTGGCTAGGGAAGTGGTGTTGGTGTCTAGGAAAGTTGTTTGGAGTCTAGGAAAGTGGGGTTGGTGGCTAGGGAACGGGGTTGGTGGCTAGGGAAGGGGGTTGGTGGCTAGGGAATGAGTTGGTGGCTGGGTTAGGGGGGTTGGTGGCTAGGGAAGGGGTTTGGTGGCTAAGGAAGGGGTTTGGTGGCTAGGGAAGGGGTTTGGTGACTAGGGAAGGGGGTTAGTGGCTAAGGAAGGGGTTTGGTAGCTAGGGAAGTGAGGTTAGTGGCATGGGAAGGTGGTTGATGGCTTGTGAAGGGGGTTGGTGGCTGGGTTAGGGAGTTTGGTGGCTATGGAAGGGGGTTGGTGGCTAGTAAGGGGGTGGTGACTAGAGAAGAGGGTTGGTGGCTAGGGAAGTGGGTTGGTGGCTAGGGAAGTGGTTTGGTGACTAGGGAAGGGGTTTGTTGACTAGGGAAGGGGGTTGGTAGCTAGGAAGGTGGTGGTGGCTTGGAAGGGGGTTTGTAGCTTGGGAAGTTGTGTTGATGTCTAAGGAAGGTGGTTGGAGGGTAGGGAAGTAGGTTTTGTGGCTAGGGAAGGGGGTTGGTGGCTAAGGAAGGGGGTTGGTGGCTAGGGAAGTGGTGTTGGTGTCTAGGAAAGTTGTTTGGAGTCTAGGAAAGTTGGGTTGGTGGCTAGGGAACGGGGTTGGTGGCTAGGGAAGGGGTTTTTGGCTAGGGAAGTGGGGTTGGTGTCTAGGGAAGGGGGTTGGTGGCTAGGGAAGGGGGTTGGTGGCTAGGGAACGGGTTGGTGGCTGGTTTAGGGGGGTTGGTGGCTAGGGAAGGGGTTTGGTGGCTAGTGAAGTGAGGTTAGTAGCTAGGAAAGTAGGGTAGGTGGCTAGGGAAGTGGGTTGATGGCTTGGGAGGGGGGTGGTGACTAGGGAAGGGGGTTGGTGGCTAGGAAAGGGGTTGGTAGATAGGGAAGTGGGGTTGGTGTCTAGGGAAGGTGGTTGGAGGCTGGGGAAGTAGGATTGGTGGCTAGGGAAGGGGGTTGGTGGCTATGGAAGGGGGTTGGTGGCTAGGGAAGTGGGGTTGGTGGCTAGGGAAGTGGGGTTGGTGGCTATAGAAGTGGTTGGTAACTAGGGAAGGGGGTTGGTTGCTAGGGAAGTGTCGTTGGTGGCTAGGGAAGGGGTTTGGTTGCTTGGGAAGGGGGTTGGTGGCTAGGGAAGGGGTTGGTGGCTGGGTTAGGGGGGTTGGTGGCTATGGAAGGGGGTTGGTGGCAAGGGAAGTGGGTTGGTGGCTAGGGAAGGGGTTTGGTGACTAGGGAAGGGGGTTGGTGGCTAAGGAAGGGGTTTGGTAGCTAGGGAAGTGAGGTTAGTGGCAAGTAAAGTATGGTTTGTGGCAAGGGAAGGGGGTTGATGGCTTGTGAAGGGGGTTGGTGGCTGGGTTAGGGAGTTTGGTGGCTATGGAAGGGGTTTGGGAGCTAGGGAAGTGAGGTTAGTGGCTAGGAAAGTAGGGTTGGTTGCTAGGGAAGGGGGTTGGTGGCTAGGAAGGTGGTGGTGACTAGAGAAGGGGGTTGGTGGCTAGGAAGGGGGTTTGTAGCTTTGGAAGTTGTGTTGATGTCTAAGGAAGGTGGTTGGAGGGTAAGGAAGTAGGGTTTGTGGCTAGGGAAGGGGGTTGGTGGCTAGGGAAGGGGATTGGTGGCTAGGGAAGTGGTGTTGGTGTCTAGGAAAGTTGTTTGGAGTCTAGGAAAGTGGGGTTGGTGGCTAGGGAACGGGGTTGGTGGCTAGGGAAGGGGGTTGGTGGCTAGGGAATGAGTTGGTGGCTGGGTTAGGGGGGTTGGTGGCTAGGGAAGGGGTTTGGTGGCTAAGGAAGGGGTTTGGTGGCTAGGGAAGGGGTTTGGTGACTAGGGAAGGGGGTTAGTGGCTAAGGAAGGGGTTTGGTAGCTAGGGAAGTGAGGTTAGTGGCATGGGAAGGTGGTTGATGGCTTGTGAAGGGGGTTGGTGGCTGGGTTAGGGAGTTTGGTGGCTATGGAAGGGGGTTGGTGGCTAGGCAAGTGGGTTGGTGGCTAGGGAAGGGGATTGGTGACTAGGGAACGGGGTTGGCAGCTAAGGAAGGGGTTTGGGAGCTAGGGAAGTGAGGTTAGTGGCTAGGAAAGTAGAGTTGGTGGCTAGGGAAGGGGTTTGATGGCTTGGGAAGGGGGTTGGTGGCAAGTAAGGGGGTGGTGACTAGAGAAGGGGATTGTTGGCTAGGGAAGTGGGTTGGTGGCTAGGGAAGGGGTTTGGTGACTAGGGAAGGGGTTTGGTGACTAGAGAAGAGGGTTGAAGGCTAAGGAAGGGGTTTGGTAGCTAGGGAAGTGAGGTTAGTGGCTAGGAAAGTAGGGTTGGTGGCTAGGGAATGGGGTTGGTGGCTAGGAAGGTGGTGGTGACTAGAGAAGAGGTTGGTGGCTAGGGAAGTGGTGTTGGTGTCCAGGAAAGTTGTTTGGAGTCTAGGAAAGTTGGGTTGGTGGCTAGGGAACGGGGTTGGTGGCTAGGGAAGGGGTTTTTTGGCTAGGGAAGTGGGGTTGGTGTCTAGGGAAGGGGGTTGGTGGCTAGGAAAGGGGGTTGGTGGCTAGGGAACGGGTTGGTGGCTGGGTTAGGGGGGTTGGTGGCTAGGGAAGGGGTTTGGTGGCTAAGGAAGGGGTTTGGTAGCTAGTGAAGTGAGGTTAGTGGCTAAGAAAGTAGGGTTGGTGGCTAGGGAAGGGTGTTGATGGCTTGGGAGGGGGGTGGTGACTAGGGAAGGGGGTTGGTGGCTAGGAAAGGGGTTGGTAGCTAGGGAAGTGGGGTTGGTGTCTAGGGAAGGTGGTTGGAGGCTGAGGAAGTAGGGTTGGTGGCTAGGGAAGGGGGTTGGTGGCTAGGGAAGTGGGGTTGGAAACTAGGAAAGGTGGTTGGAGGCTAGGAAAGTTGGTTTGGTGGCTAGGAAACGGGGTTGGTGGCTAGGGAATGGGGTTGTTGGCTAGGGAAGTGGGGTTGGTGTCTAGGGAAGGGGGTTGTTGGCTAGGGAAGTGGGGTTGGTGTCTAGGGAAGGTCGTTGGATGCTAGGGAAGTAGGGTTGGTGGCTAGGGAAGGAATATTGGTGGCTAGGGAAGGAGATTCGTGCCTCAGGAAATGGGGTTGGTGGCTAGGGAAGGAAGCTTGGTGGCTAGGGAAGGAAGACTGGTTGCTAGGGAGGGGGGTTGGTGGCTCGGAAATGGGGTTGTTGGCTAGGGAAGTGGGGTTGGTGTCTAGGGAAGGGGGTTGTTGGCTAGGGAAGTGGGGTTGGTGTCTAGGGAAGGTCGTTGGAGGCTAGGGAAGTAGGGTTGGTGGCTAGGGAAGGAATATTGGTGGCTAGGGAAGGAGATTGGTGCCTCTGGAAATGGGGTTGGTAGCTAGGGAAGGGTGTTCGTTGCTAGGGAAGGCTGTTGGTGGCTAAGGAAGGGGGTTGGTGGCTAGTGAAGGAAGATTGGTGGCTAGGGAAGGAAGACTGGTTGCTAGGGAGAGGAGTTGGTGGCTCGGAAATCGGGTTGGTGGCTAGGGAAGAGTGGTTTGGTGGCTAGGGAAGTGGGGTTGTTGGCAACGAAAGTGGTTGGTAACTAGGGAATGGGGGTTGGTTTCTAGGGAAGGGGGTTGGTGGCTAGGGAAGGGGGTTGGTGGAAAGGGAAGGGGGTTCAATCAATCAATCAAATTTATTTTATATAGCCCTTCGTACATCAGCTGATATCTCAAAGTGCTGTACAGAAACCCAGCCTAAAACCCCAAACAGCAAGCAATGCAGGTGAAGAAGCACGGTGGCTAGGAAAAACTCCCTAGAAAGGCCAAAACCTAGGAAGAAACCTAGAGAGGAACCAGGCTATGTGGGGTGGCCAGTCCTCTTCTGGCTGTGCCGGGTGGAGATTATAACAAAACATGGTCAAGATGTTCAAATGTTCATAAATGACCAGCATGGTCGAATAATAATAAGGCAGAATAGTTGAACCTGGAGCAGCAGCACAGTCAGGTGGACTGGGGACAGCAAGGAGTCATCATGTCAGGTATTCCTGGGGCATGGTCCTAGGGCTCAGGTCCTCCGAGAGAGAGAAAGAAAGAGAGAATTAGAGAGAGCATATGTGGGATGGCCAGTCCTCTTCTGGCTGTGCCGGGTGGAGATTATAACAGAACATGGCCAAGATGTTCAAATGTTCATAAATGATCAGCATGGTTGAATAATAATAAGGCAGAACAGTTGAAACTGGAGCAGCAGCACAGCCAGGTGGACTGGGGACAGCAAGGAGTCATCATTTCAGGTAGTCCTGGGGCATGGTCCTAGGGCTCAGGTCCTCCGAGAGAGAGAAAGAGAGAAGGAGAGAATTAGAGAACGCACACTTAGATTCACACAGGACACCGAATAGGACAGGAGAAGTACTCCAGATATAACAAACTGACCCTAGCCCCCCGACACATAAACTACTGCAGCATAAATACTGGAGGCTGAGACAGGAGGGTTGGTAGTTAGGGAAGGGGGTTGGTTGCTAGGGAAGTGTCGTTAGTGGCTAGGGAAGGGGGTTGGTTGCTTGGGAAGGGGGTTGGTGGATAGGGAAGGGGGATTGGTGGCTAGGGAATGGGGTTGGTGTATAGGGACGTGGGGTTGGTGGCTAGGGAAGTGGGGTTGGTGGCTATAGAAGTGGTTGGTAACTAGGGAAGGGGGGTTGGTTTCTAGTGAAGGAAGTTTGTGGCTAGGGAATTAGGTTGATGGCTAGGGAAGGGTAGTTGATGGCTAGGGAAGGGGGTTGGTGGCTAGGGAAGGGGTTGGTTGCTGGGGAAGTGGGGTTGGTGTCTAGGGAAGGTGGTTGGAGGCTGGGGAAGTAGGGTCGGTGGCTAGGGAAGGGGGTTGGTGGCTATGGAAGGGGGTTAGTGGCTAGGGAAGTGGGGTTGGAGGCTAGGAAAGGTGGTTGGAGGCTAGGAAAGTTGGTTTGGTGGATAGGGAACGGGGTTGGTGGCTAGGGAATGGGGTTGTTGGCTAGGGAAGTGGGGTTGGTGGATAGGGAAGTGGGGTTGGTGGATAGGGAAGGGGGGTTGGTGACTAGGGAAGGGAGTTGGTGTATAGGGACGTGGGGTTGGTGGCTAGGGAAGTGGGGTTGGTGGCTATAGAAGTGGTTGGTAACTAGGGAAGGGGGGTTGGTTTCTAGTGAAGGAAGTTTGTGGCTAGGGAATTAGGTTGATGGCTAGGGAAGGGTGGTTGATGGCTAGGGAAGGGGGTTGGTGGCTAGGGAAGGAAGCTTGGTGGCTAGGGAAGGAAGACTGGTTGCTAGGGAGGGGGGTTGGTGGCTCGGAAAAGGGGTTGTTGGCTAGGGAAGTGGGGTTGGTGTCTAGGGAAGGTCGTTGGAGGCTAGGGAAGTAGGGTTGGTCGCTAGGGAAGGAATATTGGTGGCTAGGGAAGGAGATTGGTGCCTCTGGAAATGGGGTTGGTAGCTAGGGAAGGGTGTTCGTTGCTAGGGAAGGCTGTTGGTGGCTAAGGAAGGGGGTTGGTGGCTAGTGAAGGAAGATTGGTGGCTAGGGAAGGAAGACTGGTTGCTAGGGAGAGGAGTTGGTGGCTCGGAAATGGGGTTGGTGGACTAGGGAAGAGTGGTTTGGTGGCTAGGGAAGTGGGTTTGTTGGCAACGGAAGTGGTTGGTAACTAGGGAATGGGGGTTGGTTTCTAGGGAAGGGGGTTGGTGGCTAGGGAAGGGGGTTGGTGGAAAGGGAAGGGGGGTTGGTAGCTAGGGAAGGGGGTTGGTTGCTAGGGAAGTGTCGTTGGTGGCTAGGGAAGGTCGTTGGATGCTAGGGAAGTAGGGTTGGTGGCTAGGGAAGGAATATTGGTGGCTAGGGAAGGAGATTCGTGCCTCAGGAAATGGGGTTGGTGGCTAGGGAAGGAAGCTTGGTGGCTAGGGAAGGAAGACTGGTTGCTAGGGAGGGGGGTTGGTGGCTCGGAAATGGGGTTGTTGGCTAGGGAAGTGGGGTTGGTGTCTAGGGAAGGGGGTTGTTGGCTAGGGAAGTGGGGTTGGTGTCTAGGGAAGGTCGTTGGAGGCTAGGGAAGTAGGGTTGGTGGCTAGGGAAGGAATATTGGTGGCTAGGGAAGGAGATTGGTGCCTCTGGAAATGGGGTTGGTAGCTAGGGAAGGGTGTTCGTTGCTAGGGAAGGCTGTTGGTGGCTAAGGAAGGGGGTTGGTGGCTAGTGAAGGAAGATTGGTGGCTAGGGAAGGAAGACTGGTTGCTAGGGAGAGGAGTTGGTGGCTCGGAAATCGGGTTGGTGGCTAGGGAAGAGTGGTTTGGTGGCTAGGGAAGTGGGGTTGTTGGCAACGAAAGTGGTTGGTAACTAGGGAATGGGGGTTGGTTTCTAGGGAAGGGGGTTGGTGGCTAGGGAAGGGGGTTGGTGGAAAGGGAAGGGGGTTCAATCAATCAATCAAATTTATTTTATATAGCCCTTCGTACATCAGCTGATATCTCAAAGTGCTGTACAGAAACCCAGCCTAAAACCCCAAACAGCAAGCAATGCAGGTGAAGAAGCACGGTGGCTAGGAAAAACTCCCTAGAAAGGCCAAAACCTAGGAAGAAACCTAGAGAGGAACCAGGCTATGTGGGGTGGCCAGTCCTCTTCTGGCTGTGCCGGGTGGAGATTATAACAAAACATGGTCAAGATGTTCAAATGTTCATAAATGACCAGCATGGTCGAATAATAATAAGGCAGAATAGTTGAAACTGGAGCAGCAGCACAGTCAGGTGGACTGGGGACAGCAAGGAGTCATCATGTCAGGTATTCCTGGGGCATGGTCCTAGGGCTCAGGTCCTCCGAGAGAGAGAAAGAAAGAGAGAATTAGAGAGAGCATATGTGGGATGGCCAGTCCTCTTCTGGCTGTGCCGGGTGGAGATTATAACAGAACATGGCCAAGATGTTCAAATGTTCATAAATGATCAGCATGGTTGAATAATAATAAGGCAGAACAGTTGAAACTGGAGCAGCAGCACAGCCAGGTGGACTGGGGACAGCAAGGAGTCATCATGTCAGGTAGTCCTGGGGCATGGTCCTAGGGCTCAGGTCCTCCGAGAGAGAGAAAGAGAGAAGGAGAGAATTAGAGAACGCACACTTAGATTCACACAGGACACCGAATAGGACAGGAGAAGTACTCCAGATATAACAAACTGACCCTAGCCCCCCGACACATAAACTACTGCAGCATAAATACTGGAGGCTGAGACAGGAGGGTTGGTAGTTAGGGAAGGGGGTTGGTTGCTAGGGAAGTGTCGTTAGTGGCTAGGGAAGGGGGTTGGTTGCTTGGGAAGGGGGTTGGTGGATAGGGAAGGGGGATTGGTGGCTAGGGAATGGGGTTGGTGTATAGGGACGTGGGGTTGGTGGCTAGGGAAGTGGGGTTGGTGGCTATAGAAGTGGTTGGTAACTAGGGAAGGGGGGTTGGTTTCTAGTGAAGGAAGTTTGTGGCTAGGGAATTAGGTTGATGGCTAGGGAAGGGTAGTTGATGGCTAGGGAAGGGGGTTGGTGGCTAGGGAAGGGGTTGGTTGCTGGGGAAGTGGGGTTGGTGTCTAGGGAAGGTGGTTGGAGGCTGGGGAAGTAGGGTCGGTGGCTAGGGAAGGGGGTTGGTGGCTATGGAAGGGGGTTGGTGGCTAGGGAAGTGGGGTTGGAGGCTAGGAAAGGTGGTTGGAGGCTAGGAAAGTTGGTTTGGTGGATAGGGAACGGGGTTGGTGGCTAGGGAATGGGGTTGTTGGCTAGGGAAGTGGGGTTGGTGGATAGGGAAGTGGGGTTGGTGGATAGGGAAGGGGGGTTGGTGACTAGGGAAGGGAGTTGGTGTATAGGGACGTGGGGTTGGTGGCTAGGGAAGTGGGGTTGGTGGCTATAGAAGTGGTTGGTAACTAGGGAAGGGGGGTTGGTTTCTAGTGAAGGAAGTTTGTGGCTAGGGAATTAGGTTGATGGCTAGGGAAGGGTGGTTGATGGCTAGGGAAGGGGGTTGGTGGCTAGGGAAGGAAGCTTGGTGGCTAGGGAAGGAAGACTGGTTGCTAGGGAGGGGGGTTGGTGGCTCGGAAAAGGGGTTGTTGGCTAGGGAAGTGGGGTTGGTGTCTAGGGAAGGTCGTTGGAGGCTAGGGAAGTAGGGTTGGTCGCTAGGGAAGGAATATTGGTGGCTAGGGAAGGAGATTGGTGCCTCTGGAAATGGGGTTGGTAGCTAGGGAAGGGTGTTCGTTGCTAGGGAAGGGGGTTGGTGGCTAAGGAAGGGGGTTGGTGGCTAGTGAAGGAAGATTGGTGGCTAGGGAAGGAAGACTGGTTGCTAGGGAGAGGAGTTGGTGGCTCGGAAATGGGGTTGGTGGACTAGGGAAGAGTGGTTTGGTGGCTAGGGAAGTGGGTTTGTTGGCAACGGAAGTGGTTGGTAACTAGGGAATGGGGGTTGGTTTCTAGGGAAGGGGGTTGGTGGCTAGGGAAGGGGGTTGGTGGAAAGGGAAGGGGGGTTGGTAGCTAGGGAAGGGGGTTGGTTGCTAGGGAAGTGTCGTTGGTGGCTAGGGAAGGGGGTTGGTTGCTTGGGAAGGGTGTTGGTGGATAGGGAAGGGGGATTGGTGGCTAGGGAAGGGGGTTGGTGTATAGGGACGTGGGGTTGGTGGCTAGGGAAGTGGGGTTGGTGGCTATAGAAGTGGTTGGTAACTAGGGAAGGGGGGTTGGTTTCTAGTGAAGGAAGTTTGTGGCTAGGGAATTAGGTTGATGGCTAGGGAAGGGTGGTTGATGGCTAGGGAAGGGGGTTGGTGGC
Organism: Oncorhynchus mykiss; assembly: GCF_013265735.2. Classification (NCBI taxonomy): domain Eukaryota; kingdom Metazoa; phylum Chordata; class Actinopteri; order Salmoniformes; family Salmonidae; genus Oncorhynchus; species Oncorhynchus mykiss. Next base: position 2,491,751 of record NC_048574.1, read on the forward strand.
TAGGGAAGGGGTTGGTTGCTGGGGAAGTGGGGTTGGTGTCTAGGGAAGGTGGTTGGAGGCTGGGGAAGTAGGGTTGGTGGCTAGGGAAGGGGGTTGGTGGCTATGGAAGGGGGTTGGTGGCTAGGGAAGTGGGGTTGGAGGCTAGGAAAGGTGGTTGGAGGCTAGGAAAGTTGGTTTGGTGGATAGGGAACGGGGTTGGTGGCTAGGGAATGGGGTTGTTGGCTAGGGAAGTGGGGTTGGTGGATAGGGAAGTGGGGTTGGTGGATAGGGAAGGGGGGTTGGTGGCTAGGGAAGGGAGTTGGTGTATAGGGACGTGGGGTTGGTGGCTAGGGAAGTGGGGTTGGTGGCTATAGAAGTGGTTGGTAACTAGGGAAGGGGGGTTGGTTTCTAGGGAAGGGGGTTGGTGGCTAGGGAAGGGGGTTGGTGGAAAGGGAAGGGGGGTTGGTAGCTAGGGAAGGGGGTTGGTTGCTAGGGAAGTGTCGTTGGTGGCTAGGGAAGGGGGTTGGTTGCTTGGGAAGGGGGTTGGTGGATAGTGAAGGGGGATTGGTGGCTAGGGAAGGGGGTTGGTGTATAGGGACGTGGGGTTGGTGGCTAGGGAAGTGGGGTTGGTGGCTATAGAAGTGGTTGGTAACTAGGGAAGGGGGGTTGGTTTCTAGTGAAGGAAGTTTGTGGCTAGGGAATTAGGTTGATGGCTAGGGAAGGGTGGTTGATGGCTAGGGAAGGGGGTTGGTGGCTAGGGAAGGGGTTGGTTGCTGGGGAAGTGGGGTTGGTGTCTAGGGAAGGTGGTTGGAGGCTGGGGAAGTAGGGTTGGTGGCTAGGGAAGGGGGTTGGTGGCTATGGAAGGGGGTTGGTGGCTAGGGAAGTGGGGTTGGAGGCTAGGAAAGGTGGTTGGAGGCTAGGAAAGTTGGTTTGGTGGATAGGGAACGGGGTTGGTGGCTAGGGAATGGGGTTGTTGGCTAGGGAAGTGGGGTTGGTGGATAGGGAAGTGGGGTTGGTGGATAGGGAAGGGGGGTTGGTGGCTAGGGAAGGGAGTTGGTGTATAGGGACGTGGGGTTGGTGGCTAGGGAAGTGGGGTTGGTGGCTATAGAAGTGGTTGGTAACTAGGGAAGGGGGGTTGGTTTCTAGTGAAGGAAGTTTGTGGCTAGGGAATTAGGTTGATGGCTAGGGAAGGGTGGTTGATGGCTAGGGAAGGGGGTTGGTGGCTAGGGAAGGGGTTGGTGGCTGGGTTGGTGGCTATGGAAGGGGGTTGGTGGCTAGGGAAGTGGGTTGGTGGCTAGGGAAGGGGTTTGGTGACTAGGGAAGGGGTTTGGTAGCTTTGGAAGTGAGGTTAGTGGCTAGGAAAGTAGGGTTCGTGGCTAGGGAAGGGGGTTGATGGCTTGTGACGGGGGTTGGTGGCTGGGTTAGGGAGTTTGGTGGCTATGGAAGGGGGTTGGTGGCTAGGGAAGTGGGTTGGTGGCTAGGGAAGGGGTTTGGTTACTAGGGAAGGGGGTAGGCGGCTAAGGAAGGGGTTTGGGAGCTAGAGAAGTGAGGTTAGTGGCTAGGAAAGTAGGGTTGGTGGCTAGGGAAGGGGGTTGATGACTTGGGAAGGGGGTTGGTGGCTAGTAAGAGGGTGGTGACTAGAGAAGGGGGGTTGGTGGCTAGGAAGGGGGTTGGTAGCTTGGGAAGTTGCGTTGATGTCTAAGAAAGGTGGTTGAGGGTAGGGAAGTTGGGTTTGTGGCTAGGGAAGGGGGTTTATGGATAGGGAAGGGGGTTGGTGGCTAGGGAAGTGGGGTTGGTGTCTAGGAAAGGTGTGTGGAGTCTAGGAACGTTGGGTTGGTGGCTAGGGAACGGGGTTGGTGGCTAGGGAAGTGGGGTTGGTGGCTAGGGAAGGGGTTGGTGGCTGGGTTAGGGGGGTTGGTGGCTAGGGAAGGGGTTTGGTGACTGGGGAAGGGGTTTGGTGGCTAAGGAAGGGGTTTGGTAGCTAGGGAAGTGATGTTAGTGGCTAGGGAAGGGGGTTGGTGGCTAGGGAAGGGGGTTGGTGGCTTAGGAAGAGCGTTGGTGGCTAGGAAGGGGGTGGTGGCTAGGGAAGGGGTTTGGTAGCTAGGGAAGTGATGTTAGTGGCTAGGAAAGTAGGGTTGGTGGCTATGGAAGGGTGTTGGTGGCTAGGGAAGGGGTTTGGTGGCTAGGGAAGGGGGTTGGTGGATATGGAAGGGGGTTGGTGGCTAGGGAAGTGGGGTCGGAGGCTAGGAAAGGTGGTTGGAGGCTAGGAAAGTTGGGTTGGTGGCTAGGGAACGGAGTTGGTGGCTAGGGAAGGGGGTTTTTGGCTAGGGAAGTGAGGTTGGTGTCTAGGGAAGGTCGTTGGAGGCTAGGGAAGAAGGGTTGGTGGCAAGGGAAGGAATATTGGTGGCTAGGGAAGGAGATTGGTGGCTCGGGAAAAGGTGTTGGTAGCTAGGGAAGGGGGTTGGTGGCTATGGAAGGGGGTTGGTGGCTAGGGAAGTGGGGTTGGAGGCTAGGAAAGGTGGTTGGAGGCTAAGAAAGTTGGTTTGGTGGCTAGGGAACGGGGTTGGTGGCTAGGGAATGGGGTTGGTGGCTAGGGAAGTGGGGTTGGTGGCTATAGAAGTGGTTGGTAACTAGGGAAGGGGGGTTGGTTTCTAGTGAAGGAAGTTTGTGGCTAGGGAATTAGGTTGATGGCTAGGGAAGGGTGGTTGATGGCTAGGGAAGGGGGTTGGTGGCTAGGGAAGGGGTTGGTGGCTGGGTTGGTGGCTATGGAAGGGGGTTGGTGGCTAGGAAAGTGGGTTGGTGGCTAGGGAAGGGGTTTGGTGACTAGGGAAGGGGTTTGGTAGCTTTGGAAGTGAGGTTAGTGGCTAGGAAAGTAGGGTTCGTGGCTAGGGAAGGGGGTTGATGGCTTGTGACGGGGGTTGGTGGCTGGGTTAGGGAGTTTGGTGGCTATGGAAGGGGGTTGGTGGCTAGGGAAGTGGGTTGGTGGCTAGGGAAGGGGTTTGGTTACTAGGGAAGGGGGTAGGCGGCTAAGGAAGGGGTTTGGGAGCTAGAGAAGTGAGGTTAGTGGCTAGGAAAGTAGGGTTGGTGGCTAGGGAAGGGGGTTGATGACTTGGGAAGGGGGTTGGTGGCTAGTAAGAGGGTGGTGACTAGAGAAGGGGGGTTGGTGGCTAGGAAGGGGGTTGGTAGCTTGGGAAGTTGCGTTGATGTCTAAGGAAGGTGGTTGAGGGTAGGGAAGTTGGGTTTGTGGCTAGGGAAGGGGGTTTATGGATAGGGAAGGGGGTTGGTGGCTAGGGAAGTGGGGTTGGTGGCTAGGAAGGGGTGGTGGCTAGGGAAGGGGTTTGGTAGCTAGGGAAGTGATGTTAGTGGCTAGGAAAGTAGGGTTGGTGGCTATGGAAGGGTGTTGGTGGCTAGGGAAGGGGTTTGGTGGCTAGGGAAGGGGGTTGGTGGATATGGAAGGGGGTTGGTGGCTAGGGAAGTGGGGTCGGAGGCTAGGAAAGGTGGTTGGAGGCTAGGAAAGTTGGGTTGGTGGCTAGGGAACGGAGTTGGTGGCTAGGGAAGGGGGTTTTTGGCTAGGGAAGTGAGGTTGGTGTCTAGGGAAGGTCGTTGGAGGCTAGGGAAGAAGGGTTGGTGGCAAGGGAAGGAATATTGGTGGCTAGGGAAGGAGATTGGTGGCTCGGGAAAAGGTGTTGGTAGCTAGGGAAGGGGGTTGGTGGCTATGGAAGGGGGTTGGTGGCTAGGGAAGTGGGGTTGGAGGCTAGGAAAGGTGGTTGGAGGCTAAGAAAGTTGGTTTGGTGGCTAGGGAACGGGGTTGGTGGCTAGGGAATGGGGTTGTTGGCTAGGGAAGTGGGGTTGGTGTCTAGGGAAGGGGGTTGTTGGCTAGGGAAGTGGGGTTGGTGTCTAGGGAAGGTCGTTGGATGCTAGGGAAGTAGGGTTGGTGGCTAGGGAAGGAATATTGGTGGCTAGGGAAGGAGATTTGTGCCTCAGGAAATGGGGTTGGTGGCTAGGGAAGGAAGCTTGGTGGCTAGGGAAGGAAGACTGGTTGCTAGGGAGGGGGGTTGGTGGCTCGGAAATGGGGTTGTTGGCTAGGGAAGTGGGGTTGGAGTCTAGGGAAGGTCGTTGGAGGCTAGGGAAGTAGGGTTGGTGGCTAGGGAAGGAATATTGGTGGCTAGGGAAGGAGATTGGTGCCTCTGGAAATGGGGTTGGTAGCTAGGGAAGGGTGTTCGTTGCTAGGGAAGGGGGTTGGTGGCTAAGGAAGGGGGTTGGTGGCTAGTGAAGGAAGATTGGTGGCTAGGGAAGGAAGACTGGTTGCTAGGGAGAGGAGTTGGTGGCTCGGAAATGGGGTTGGTGGTCTAGGGAAGAGTGGTTTGGTGGCTAGGGAAGTGGGGTTGTTGGCAACGGAAGTGGTTGGTAACTAGGGAATGGGGGTTGGTTTCTAGGGAAGGGGGTTGGTGGCTAGGGAAGGGGGTTGGTGGAAAGGGAAGGGGGGTTGGTAGCTAGGGAAGGGGGTTGGTTGCTAGGGAAGTGTCGTTGGTGGCTAGGGAAGGGGGTTGGTTGCTTGGGAAGGGTGTTGGTGGATAGGGAAGGGGGATTGGTGGCTAGGGAAGGGGGTTGGTGTATAGGGACGTGGGGTTGGTGGCTAGGGAAGTGGGGTTGGTGGCTATAGAAGTGGTTGGTAACTAGGGAAGGGGGGTTGGTTTCTAGTGAAGGAAGTTTGTGGCTAGGGAATTAGGTTGATGGCTAGGGAAGGGTGGTTGATGGCTAGGGAAGGGGGTTGGTGGCTAGGGAAGGGGTTGGTTGCTGGGGAAGTGGGGTTGGTGTCTAGGGAAGGTGGTTGGAGGCTGGGGAAGTAGGGTTGGTGGCTAGGGAAGGGGGTTGGTGGCTATGGAAGGGGGTTGGTGGCTAGGGAAGTGGGGTTGGAGGCTAGGAAAGGTGGTTGGAGGCTAGGAAAGTTGGTTTGGTGGATAGGGAACGGGGTTGGTGGCTAGGGAATGGGGTTGTTGGCTAGGGAAGTGGGGTTGGTGGATAGGGAAGTGGGGTTGGTGGATAGGGAAGGGGGGTTGGTGGCTAGGGAAGGGAGTTGGTGTATAGGGACGTGGGGTTGGTGGCTAGGGAAGTGGGGTTGGTGGCTATAGAAGTGGTTGGTAACTAGGGAAGGGGGTTGGTTTCTAGTGAAGGAAGTTTGTGGCTAGGGAATTAGGTTGATGGCTAGGGAAGGGTGGTTGATGGCTAGGGAAGGGGGTTGGTGGCTAGGGAAGGGGTTGGTGGCTGGGTTGGTGGCTATGGAAGGGGGTTGGTGGCTAGGGAAGTGGGTTGGTGGCTAGGGAAGGGGTTTGGTGACTAGGGAAGGGGTTTGGTAGCTTTGGAAGTGAGGTTAGTGGCTAGGAAAGTAGGGTTCGTGGCTAGGGAAGGGGGTTGATGGCTTGTGACGGGGGTTGGTGGCTGGGTTAGGGAGTTTGGTGGCTATGGAAGGGGGTTGGTGGCTAGGGAAGTGGGTTGGTGGCTAGGGAAGGGGTTTGGTTACTAGGGAAGGGGGTAGGCGGCTAAGGAAGGGGTTTGGGAGCTAGAGAAGTGAGGTTAGTGGCTAGGAAAGTAGGGTTGGTGGCTAGGGAAGGGGGTTGATGACTTGGGAAGGGGGTTGGTGGCTAGTAAGAGGGTGGTGACTAGAGAAGGGGGGTTGGTGGCTAGGAAGGGGGTTGGTAGCTTGGGAAGTTGCGTTGATGTCTAAGGAAGGTGGTTGAGGGTAGGGAAGTTGGGTTTGTGGCTAGGGAAGGGGGTTTATGGATAGGGAAGGGGGTTGGTGGCTAGGGAAGTGGGGTTGGTGTCTAGGAAAGGTGTGTGGAGTCTAGGAACGTTGGGTTGGTGGCTAGGGAACGGGTTGGTGTCTAGGGAAGTGGGGTTGGTGGCTAGGGAAGGGGTTGGTGGCTGGGTTAGGGGGGTTGGTGGCTAGGGAAGGGGTTTGGTGACTGGGGAAGGGGTTTGGTGGCTAAGGAAGGGGTTTGGTAGCTAGGGAAGTGATGTTAGTGGCTAGGGAAGGGGGTTGGTGGCTAGGGAAGGGGGTTGGTGGCTTAGGAAGGGCGTTGGTGGCTAGGAAGGGGGTGGTGGCTAGGGAAGGGGTTTTGTAGCTAGGGAAGTGATGTTAGTGGCTTGAAAGTAGGGTTGGTGGCTATGGAAGGGTGTTGGTGGCTAGGGAAGGGGTTTGGTGGCTAGGGAAGGGGGTTGGTGGCTAGGGAAGTGGGGTCGGAGGCTAGGAAAGGTGGTTGGAGGCTAGGAAAGTTGGGTTGGTGGCTAGGGAACGGAGTTGGTGGCTAGGGAAGGGGGTTTTTGGCTAGGGAAGTGAGGTTGGTGTCTAGGGAAGGTCGTTGGAGGCTAGGGAAGAAGGGTTGGTGGCAAGGGAAGGAATATTGGTGGCTAGGGAAGGAGATTGGTGGCTCGGGAAAAGGTGTTGGTAGCTAGGGAAGGGGGTTGGTGGCTATGGAAGGGGGTTGGTGGCTAGGGAAGTGGGGTTGGAGGCTAGAAAAGGTGGTTGGAGGCTAAGAAAGTTGGTTTGGTGGCTAGGGAACGGGGTTGGTGGCTAGGGAATGGGGTTGTTGGCTAGGGAAGTGGGGTTGGTGTCTAGGGAAGGGGGTTGTTGGCTAGGGAAGTGGGGTTGGTGTCTAGGGAAGGTCGTTGGATGCTAGGTAAGTAGGGTTGGTGGCTAGGGAAGGAATATTGGTGGCTAGGGAAGGAGATTGGTGCCTCAGGAAATGGGGTTGGTGGCTAGGGAAGGAAGCTTGGTGGCTAGGGAAGGAAGACTGGTTGCTAGGGAGGGGGGTTGGTGGCTCGGAAATGGGGTTGTTGGCTAGGGAAGTGGGGTTGGTGTCTAGGGAAGGGGGTTGTTGGCTAGGGAAGTGGGGTTGGTGTCTAGGGAAGGTCGTTGGAGGCTAGGGAAGTAGGGTTGGTGGCTAGGGAAGGAATATTGGTGGCTAGGGAAGGAGATTGGTGCCTCTGGAAATGGGGTTGGTAGCTAGGGAAGGGTGTTGGTTTCTAGGGAAGGGGGTTGGTGGCTAAGGAAGGGGGTTGGTGGCTAGTGAAGGAAGATTTGTGGCTAGGGAAGGAAGACTGGTTGCTAGGGAGAGGAGTTGGTGGCTCGGAAATGGGGTTGGTGGCTAGGGAAGAGTGGTTTGGTGGCTAGGGAAGTGGGGTTGTTGGCAACGGAAGTGGTTGGTAACTAGGGAATGGGGGTTGGTTTCTAGGGAAGGGGGTTGGTGGCTAGGGAAGGGGGTTGGAAAAGGGAAGGGGGGTTGGTAGCTAGGGAAGGGGGTTGGTTGCTAGGGAAGTGTCGTTGGTGGCTAGGGAAGGGGGTTGGTTGCTTGGGAAGGGTGTTGGTGGATAGGGAAGGGGGATTGGTGGCTAGGGAAGGGGGTTGGTGTATAGTGACGTGGGGTTGGTGGCTAGGGAAGTGGGGTTGGTGGCTATAGAAGTGGTTGGTAACTAGGGAAAGGGGGTTGGTTTCTAGTGAAGGAAGTTTGTGGCTAGGGAATTAGGTTGATGGCTAGGGAAGGGTGGTTGATGGCTAGGGAAGGGGGTTGGTGGCTAGGGAAGGGGTTGGTTGCTGGGGAAGTGGGGTTGGTGTCTAGGGAAGGTGGTTGGAGGCTGGGGAAGTAGGGTTGGTGGCTAGGGAAGGAGGTTGGTGGCTATGGAAGGGGGTTGGTGGCTAGGGAAGTGGGGTTGGAGGCTAGGAAAGGTGGTTGGAGGCTAGGAAAGTTGGTTTGGTGAATAGGGAACGGGGTTGGTGGCTAGGGAATGGGGTTGTTGGCTAGGGAAGTGGGGTTGGTGGATAGGGAAGGGGGGTTGGTGGCTAGGGAAGGGAGTTAGTGTATAGGGACGTGGGGTTGGTGGCTAGGGAAGTGGGGTTGGTGGCTATAGAAGTGGTTGGTAACTAGGGAAGGGGGGTTGGTTTCTAGTGAAGGAAGTTTGTGGCTAGGGAATTAGGTTGATGGCTAGGGAAGGGTGGTTGATGGCTAGGGAAGGGGGTTGGTGGCTAGGGAAGGGGTTGGTGGCTGGGTTAGGGGTGTTGGTGGCTATGGAAGGGGGTTGGTGGCTAGGGAAGTGGGTTGGTGGCTAGGGAAGGGGTTTGGTGACTAGGGAAGGGGTTTGGTAGCTTTGGAAGTGAGGTTAGTGGCTAGGAAAGTAGGGTTCGTGGCTAGGGAAGGGGGTTGATGGCTTGTGACGGGGGTTGGTGGCTGGGTTAGGGAGTTTGGTGTCTATGGAAGGGGGTTGGTGGCTAGGGAAGTGGGTTGGTGGCTAGGGAAGGGGTTTGGTTACTAGGGAAGGGGGTTGGCAGCTAAGGAAGGGGTTTGGGAGCTAGAGAAGTGAGCTTAGTGGCTAGGAAAGTAGGTTTGGTGGCTAGGGAAGGGGGTTGATGACTTGGGAAGGGGGTTGGTGGCTAGTAAGGGGGTGGTGACTAGAGAAGGGGGGTTGGTGGCTAGGAAGGGGGTTGGTAGCTTGGGAAGTTGCGTTGATGTCTAAGGAAGGTGGTTGAGGGTAGGGAAGTTGGGTTTGTGGCTAGGGAAGGGGGTTTATGGATAGGGAAGGGGGTTGGTGGCTAGGGAAGTGGGGTTGGTGTCTAGGAAAGGTGTGTGGAGTCTAGGAACGTTGGGTTGGTGGCAAGGGAACGGGGTTGGTGGCTAGGGAAGTGGGGTTGGTGGCTAGGGAAGGGGTTGGTGGCTGGGTTAGGGGGGTTGGTGGCTAGGGAAGGGGTTTGGTGACTGGGGAAGGGGTTTGGTGGCTAAGGAAGGGGTTTGGTAGCTAGGGAAGTGATGTTAGTGGCTAGGGAAGGGGGTTGGTTGCTAGGTAAGGGGGTTGGTGGCTAAGGAAGGGGGTTGGTGGCTAGGGAAGGGGGTTGATGGCTTAGGAAGGGGGTTAGGGGCTAGGGAAGTGGGGTTGGTGTCTAGGAAAGGTGTGTGGAGTCTAGGAACGTTGGGTTGGTGGCAAGGGAACGGGGTTGGTGGCTAGGGAAGTGGGGTTGGTGGCTAGGGAAGGGGTTGGTGGCTGGGTTAGGGGGGTTGGTGGCTAGGGAAGGGGTTTGGTAACTGGGGAAGGGGTTTGGTGGCTAAGGAAGGGGTTTGGTAGCTAGGGAAGTGATGTTAGTGGCTAGGGAAGGGGGTTGGTGGCTAGGGTAGGGGGTTGGTGGCTTAGGAAGGGCGTTGGTGGCTAGGAAGGGGGTGGTGGCTAGGGAAGGGTGTTGGTGGCTAGGGAAGGGGGTTGGTGGCTAGGGAAGGGGTTTGGTAGCTAGGGAAGTGATGTTAGTGGCTAGGAAAGTAGGGTTGGTGGCTAGGGAAGGGGGTTGGTGGCTAGGGAAGGGGGTTGGTGGCTATGGAAGGGGGTTGGTGGCTAGGGAAGTGGGGTCGGAGGCTAGGAAAGGTGGTTGGAGGCTAGGAAAGTTGGGTTGGTGGCTAGGGAACGGAGTTGGTGGCTAGGGAAGGGGGTTGTTGGCTAGGGAAGTGAGGTTGGTGTCTAGGGAAGGTCGTTGGAGGCTAGGGAAGCAGGGTTGGTGGCTAGGGAAGGAATATTGCTGGCTAGGGAAGGAGATTGGTGCCTCTGGAAATGGTGTTGGTAGCTAGGGAAGGGTGTTGGTTGCTAGGTAAGGGGGTTGGTGGCTAAGGAAGGGGGTTGGTGGCTAGGGAAGGGGGTTGATGGCTTAGGAAGGGGGTTGGTGGCTTGGAAGATGGTGGTTACTAGGGAAGGGGGTTGGTGGCTAGGAAAGGTGTTGGTAGCTAAGGAAGTGTTGTTGGTGTCTAGGGAAGGTGGTTGGAGGCTGGGGAAGTAGGGTTGGTGGCTAGGGAAGGGGGTTGGGTACTAGGGAAGGGGGTTGGTGGCTAGGGAAGTTGGGTTGGAGGCTAAGAAAGGTCGTTGGAGGCTAGGGAAGTAGGGTTGGTGGCTAGGGAAGGAATATTGGTGGCTAGGGAACGAGATTGGTGCCTCTGGAAATGTGGTTGGTAGCTAGGGAAGGGTGTTGGTTGCTAGGGAAGGGGGTTGGTGGCTAGGGAATGGGGTTGGTGGCTAGGGATTGGGGTTGGTGGCTAGGGAAAGGGGTTGGTGGCTAGGGAATGGGGTTGGTGGCAAGGGAAGGGGGTTGTTGGCAAGGGAAGTGGGGTTGGTGGCTGGGTTAGGGGGGTTGGTGGCTAGGGAAAGTCGTTGGAGGCTAGGGAAGCAGGGTTGGTGGCTAGGGAAGGAATATTGCTGGCTAGGGAAGGAGATTGGTGCCTCTGGAAATGGGGTTGGTAGCTAGGGAAGGGTGTTGGTTGCTAGGGAAGGGGGTTGGTGGCTAGGGAATGGGGTTGGTGGCTAGGGAAGGGGGTTGGTGGCTAGGGAAGTGGGGTTGGTGTTTAGGGAAGGTCGTTGGAGGCTAGGGAAGTAGGGTTGGTGGCTAGGGAATGAATATTGATGGCTAGGGAAGGAGATTGGTGCCTCTGGAAATGTGGTTGGTAGCTAGGGGAGGGTGTTGGTTGCTAGGGAAGGGGGTTGGTGGCTAGGGAATGGGGTTGGTGGCAAGGGAAGGGGGTTGTTGGCAAGGGAAGTGGGGTTGGTGGCTGGGTTAGGGGGGTTGGTGGCTAGGGAAAGTCGTTGGAGGCTAGGGAAGCAGGGTTGGTGGCTAGGGAAGGAATATTGCTGGCTAGGGAAGGAGATTGGTGCCTCTGGAAATGGGGTTGGTAGCTAGGTAAGGGTGTTGGTTGCTAGGGAAGGGGGTTGGTGGCTAGGGAATGGGGTTGGTGGCTAGGGAAGGGGGTTGGTGGCTAGGGAAGTGGGGTTGGTGTCTAGGGAAGGTCGTTGGAGGCTAGGGAAGTAGGGTTGGTGGCAAGGGAAGGAATATTGGTGGCTAGGGAAGGAGATTGGTGGCTCGGGAAAAGGTGTTGGTAGCTAGGGAAGGGTGTTGGTTGCAAGGGAAGGGGGTTGGTGGCTAGGGAATGGGGTTGGTGGCTAGGAAAGGTGGTTGGAGTCTAGGAAAGTGGGGTTGGTGTCTAGGGAAGGTCGTTGGAGGCTTGGGAAGTAGGGTTACTGGCTAGGGAAGGAATATAGCTGGCTAGGGAAGGAGATAAGTGGCTCGGAAAATGGGGTAGGTAGCTAGGGAAGGTAGTTGGGTACTAGGGAAGGGGGTTGGAGGCTAGGGAAGGAGATTGGTGGCTAGGGAAGGGGGTTGGTGGCTAGGGAAGGAATATTGGTGGCTAGGGAACGAGATTGGTGCCTCTGGAAATGTGGTTGGTAGCTAGGGAAGGGTGTTGGTTGCTAGGGAAGGGGGTTGGTGGCTAGGGAATGGGGTTGGTGGCTAGGGAAGGGGGTTGGTGGCTAGGGAAGGAATATTGGTGGCTAGGGATTGAGATTGGTGCCTCTGGAAATGTGGTTGGTAGCTAGGGGAGGGTGTTGGTTGCTAGGGAAGGGGGTTGGTGGCTAGGGAATGGGTTTGGTGGCTAGGGAAAGGGGTTGGTGGCTAGGGAATGGGGTTGGTGGCAAGGGAAGGGGGTTGTTGGCAAGGGAAGTGGGGTTGGTGGCTGGGTTAGGGGGGTTGGTGGCTAGGGAAAGTCGTTGGAGGCTAGGGAAGCAGGGTTGGTGGCTAGGGAAGGAATATTGCTGGCTAGGGAAGGAGGTTGGTGCCTCTGGAAATGGGGTTGGTAGCTAGGGAAGGGTGTTGGTTGCTAGGGAAGGGGGTTGGTGGCTAGGGAATGGGATTGGTGGCTAGGAAAGGGGGTTGGTGGCTAGGGAAGTGGGGTTGGTGTTTAGGGAAGGTCGTTGGAGGCTAGGGAAGTAGGGTTGGTGGCTAGGGAATGAATATTGATGGCTAGGGAAGGAGATTGGTGCCTCTGGAAATGTGGTTGGTAGCTAGGGGAGGGTGTTGGTTGCTAGGGAAGGGGGTTGGTGGCTAGGGAATGGGGTTGGTGGCTAGGGAAAGGGGTTGGTGGCTAGGGAATGGGGTTGGTGGCAAGGGAAGGGGGTTGTTGGCAAGGGAAGTGGGGTTGGTGGCTGGGTTAGGGGGGTTGGTGGCTAGGGAAAGTCGTTGGAGGCTAGGGAAGCAGGGTTGGTGGCTAGGGAAGGAATATTGCTGGCTAGGGAAGGAGATTGGTGCCTCTGGAAATGGGGTTGGTAGCTAGGTAAGGGTGTTGGTTGCTAGGGAAGGGGGTTGGTGGCTAGGGAATGGGGTTGGTGGCTAGGGAAGGGGGTTGGTGGCTAGGGAAGTGGGGTTGGTGTCTAGGGAAGGTCGTTGGAGGCTAGGGAAGTAGGGTTGGTTGCAAGGGAAGGAATATTGGTGGCTAGGGAAGGAGATTGGTGGCTCGGGAAAAGGTGTTGGTAGCTAGGGAAGGGTGTTGGTTGCTAGGGAAGGGGGTTGGAGGCTAGGGAATGGGGTTGGTGGCTAGGAAAGGTGGTTGGAGTCTAGGAAAGTGGGGTTGGTGTCTAGGGAAGGTCGTTGGAGGCTTGGGAAGTAGGGTTACTGGCTAGGGAAGGAATATAGCTGGCTAGGGAAGGAGATAAGTGGCTCGGAAAATGGGGTAGGTAGCTAGGGAAGGTAGTTGGGTACTAGGGAAGGGGGTTGGTGGCTAGGGAAGGAGATTGGTGGCTAGGGAAGGAGATTGGTTGCTAGGGAAGGGGGTGGTGGCTAGGGAAGTGGGGTTGGTGTCTAGGGAATGTGGTTGGAGGCTGGGGAAGGGGTTTGGTGGCTAGGGAAGGGGGTTGGTGGCTATGGAAGGGGGTTGGTGGCTAGGGAAGTGGGGTTGGAGGCTAGAAAAGGTGGTTGGAGGCTAGGAAAGTTGGGTTGGTGGCTAGGGAACGGGGTTGGTGGCTAGGGAAGGGGGTTGGTGGCTAGGAAAGTGGGGTTGGTGTCTAGAGAAGGTAGTTGGAGGCTAGGGAAGTAGGGTTGGTGGCTAGGGAAGGAATATTGGTGGCTAGGGAAGGAGATTGGTGCCTCTGGAAATGTGGTTGGTAGCTAGGGAAGGGTGTTGGTTGCTAGGGAAGGGGGTTGGTGGCTAGGGAATGGGGTTGGTGGCTAGGGAAGGTGGTTGGTGGCTAGGGAAGGAATATTGGTGGCTAGGGAAGGAGATTGGTGCCTCTGGAAATGTGGTTGGTAGCTAGGGAAGGGTGTTGGTTGCTAGGGAAGGGGGTTGGTGGCTAGGGAAGGATATTGGTGGCTAGGGAACGGGGTTGGTGGCTAGGGAAGGGGGTTGGTGGCTAGGAAAGTGGGGTTGGTGTCTAGAGAAGGTAGTTGGAGGCTAGGGAAGTAGGGTTGGTGGCTAGGGAAGGAATATTGGTGGCTAGGGAACGAGATTGGTGCCTCTGGAAATGTGGTTGGTAGCTAGGGAAGGGTGTTGGTTGCTAGGGAAGGGGGTTGGTGGCTAGGGAATGGGGTTGGTGGCTAGGGAAGGGGGTTGGTGTCTAGGAAAGTGGTGTTGGTGTCTAGAGAAGGTCGTTGGAGGCTAGGGAAGTAGGGTTGGTGGCTAGGGAAGGAATATTGGTGGCTAGGGAAGGAGATTGGTGCCTCTGGAAATGTGGTTGGTAGCTAGGGAAGGGTGTTGGTTGCTAGGGAAGGGGGTTGGTGGCTAGGGAAGGATATTGGTGGCTAGGGAAGGAGATTGGTTGCTAGGGAAGGGGGTGGTGGCTAGGGAAGTGGGGTTGGTGTCTAGGGAATGTGGTTGGAGGTAAGGGAAGTAGGGTTGTGGCTAGGGAAAGGGATTTGTGGCTAGGGAAGGGGGTTGGTGGCTAGGGAAGTGGGGTTGGTGTCTAGGGTAGGTGGTAGGAGGCTAGGGAAGTAGGGTTGGTGGCTAGGGAACGAATATTGGTGGCTAGGGAACGGGGTTGGTGGCAAGGGAAGGGGGTTGTTGGCTAGGGAAGTGGGGTTGGTGGCTGGGTTAGGGGGGTTGGTGGCTAGGGAAGGGTTTTGGTGACTAGGGAAGGGGTTTGGTGGCTAAGGAAGGGGTTTGGTAGCTATTGAAGTGAGGTTAGTGGCTAGGAAAGTAGGGTTGGTGGCTATTGAAGGGGGTTGGTGGCTAGGAAAGGGGTTGGTAGCTAGGGAAGTGGGGTTGGTGTCTAGGGAAGGGGGTCGGTGGCTATGGAAGGGGGTTGGTGGCTAGGGAAGTGGGGTTGGAGGCTAGGAAAGGTGGTTGGTGGCTAGGAAAGTAGGGTTGGTGGCTCGGGAAGGGGTTTGGTGACTAGGGAAGGGGTTTGGTGGCTAAGGAAGGGGTTTGGTAGCTAGGGAAGTGAGGTTAGTGGCTAGGAAAGTAGGGTTGGTGGCTAGGGAAAGGGGTTGGTGGCTAGGAAAGGGGTTGGTAGCTAGGGTAGTGGGGATGGTGTCTAGGGAACTTTGTTGGAGGCTAGGGAAGGGGGGTTGGTGGCTAGGGAAGGAATATTGGTGGCTAGGGAAGGAGATTAGTGCCTCTGGAAATGTGATTGGTAGCTAGGGAAGGGTGTTGGTTGCTAGGGAAGGGGGTTGGTGGCTAGGGAATGGGGTTGGTGGCTAGGGAAGGGGGTTGGTGGCTAGGGAAGTGGGGTTGGTGTCTAGGGAAGGTCATTGGAGGCTAGGGAAGTAGGGTTGGTGGCAAGGGAAGGAATATTGGTGGCTAGGGAAGGAGATTGGTGGCTCGGGAAAAGGTGTTGGTAGCTAGGGAAGGGGGTTGGTGTCTAGGGAAGGAGATTGGTGGCTAGGGAACAGGGTTGGTGGCAAGGGAAGGGGGTCGGAGGCTGGGGAAGGAATATTGGTGGCTAGGGAAGGAGATTAGTGCCTCTGGAAATGCGATTGGTAGCTAGGGAAGGGTGTTGGTTGCTAGGGAAGGGGGTTGGTAGCTAGGGAAGTGGGGTTGGTGTCTAGGGAAGGTCATTGGAGGCTAGGGAAGTAGGGTTGGTGGCAAGGGAAGGAATATTGGTGGCTAGGGAAAAGGTGTTGGTAGCTAGGGAAGGGGGTTGTTGGCTAGGGAAGTGGGGTTGGTGGCTGGGTTAGGGGGGTTGGTGTCTAGGGAACTTTGTTGGAGGCTAGGGAAGGGGGTTGGTGGCTAGGGAAGGAATATTGGTGGCTAGGGAAGGAGATTAGTGCCTCTGGAAATGCGATTGGTAGCTAGGTAAGGGTGTTGGTTGCTAGAAAATGGGGTTGGTGGCTAGGGAATGGGGTTGGTGGCTAGGGAAGGGGGTTGGTGGCTAGGGAAGTGGGGTTGGTGTCTAGGGAAGGTCATTGGAGGCTAGGGAAGTAGGGTTGGTGGCAAGGGAAGGAATATTGGTGGCTAGGGAAGGAGATTGGTGGCTCGGGAAAAGGTGTTGGTAGCTAGGGAAGGGGGTTGGTGGCTAGGGAAGGAGATTGGTGGCTAGGGAACGGGGTTGGTGGCAAGGGAAGGGGGTTGGAGGCGGAGGAAGGAATATTGGTGGCTAGGGAAGGAGATTAGTGCCTCTGGAAATGCGATCGGTAGCTAGGTAAGGGTGTTGGTTGCTAGGGAAGGGGGTTGGTGGCTAGGGAAGTGGGGTTGGTGTCTAGGGAAGGTCATTGGAGGCTAGGGAAGTAGGGTTGGTGGCAAGGGAAAGAATATTGGTGGCTAGGGAAAAGGTGTTGGTAGCTAGGGAAGGGGGTTGGTGGCTAGGGAAGTGGGGTTGGTGTCTAGGGAAGGTCATTGGAGGCTAGGGAAGTAGGGTTGGTGGCAAGGGAAAGAATATTGGTGGCTAGGGAAAAGGTGTTGGTAGCTAGGGAAGGGGGTTGGTGGCTAGGGTAGGAGATTGGTGGCTAGGGAAAGGGGTTGGTGGCAAGGGAAGGGGGTTGTTGGCTAGGGAAGTGGTGTTGGTGGCTGGGTTAGGGGGGTTGGTGGCTAGGGAAGGGGTTTGGTGACTAGGGAAGGGGTTTGGTAGCTAGGGAAGTGAGGTTAGTGACTAGGAAAGTGAGTTGGTGGCTAGGGAAGGGGTTGATTTCTTAGGAAGGGGGTTGGTGGCAAGGAAGGGGGTGGTGACTAGGGAAGGGGGTTGGTGGCTAGGAAAGGGGTTGGTAGCTAGGGAAGTGGGGTTGGTGTCTAGGGAAGGTGGTTGGAGGCTGGGGAAGTAGGGTTGGTGGCTAGGGAAGGGGGTTGGTGGCTATGGAAGGGGGTTGGTGGCTAGGGAAGTGGGGTTGGAGTCTAGGGAAGGTCATTGGAGGCTAGGGAAGTAGGGT
This sequence comes from Oncorhynchus mykiss, assembly GCF_013265735.2. Lineage (NCBI taxonomy): Eukaryota > Metazoa > Chordata > Actinopteri > Salmoniformes > Salmonidae > Oncorhynchus > Oncorhynchus mykiss. The sequence continues at coordinate 2,507,874 of NC_048574.1, forward strand.
TGGTGGCAAGGGAAGGAATATTGGTGGCTAGGGAAGGAGATTGGTGGCTAGGGAAAAGATGTTGGTAGCTAGGGAAGGGTGTTGGTTGCTAGGGAAGGGGGTTGGTGGCTAGGGAATGGGGTTGGTGGCTAGGGAAGGGGGTTGGTGGCTAGCGAAGTGGGGTTGGTGTCTAGGGAAGATCATTGGAGGCTAGGGAAGTAGGGTTGGTGGCAAGGGAAGGAATATTGATGGCTAGGGAAGGAGTTTGGTGGCTCGGGAAAAGGTGTTGGTAGCTAGGGAAGGGGGTTGGTGGCTAGGGAAGGAGATTGGTGGCTAGGGAACGGGGTTGGTTGCAAGGGAAGGGGGTTGGAGGCGGAGGAAGGAATATTGGTGGCTAGGGAAGGAGATTAGTGCCTCTGGAAATGCGATTGGTAGCTAGGGAAGGGTGTTGGTTGCTAGGGAAGGGGGTTGGTGGCTAGGGAAGTGGGGTTGGTGTCTAGGGAAGGTCATTGGAGGCTAGGGAAGTAGGGTTGGTGGCAAGGGAAGGAATATTGGTGGCTAGGGAAAAGGTGTTGGTAGCTAGGGAAGGGGGTTGGTGGCTAGGGTAGGAGATTGGTGGCTAGGGAACGGGGTTGGTGGCAAGGGAAGGGGGTTGTTGGCTAGGGAAGTGGGGTTGGTGGCTGGGTTAGGGGGGTTGGTGGCTAGGAAAGTGAGTTGGTGGCTAGGGAAGGGGTTGATTTCTTAGGAAGGGGGTTGGTGGCAAGGAAGGGGGTGGTGACTAGGGAAGGGGGTTGGTGGCTAGGAAAGGGGTTGGTAGCTAGGGAAGTGGGGTTGGTGTCTAGGGAAGGTGGTTGGAGGCTGGGGAAGTAGGGTTGGTGGCTAGGGAAGGGGGTTGGTGGCTATGGAAGGGGGTTGGTGGCTAGGGAAGTGGGGTTGGAGTCTAGGAAAGGAGGTTGGAGGCTAGGGAAGTAGGGTTGGTCGCTAGGGAAGAAGGGTTGGTGGCAAGGGAAGGAATATTGGTGGATAGGGAAGAAGATTGGTGGCTCGGGAAAAGGTGTTGGTAGCTAGGGAAGGGGGTTGGTGGCTAGGGAAGGGGTTGGTAGCTAGGGAAGTGGGGTTGGTGTCTAGGGAAGGTGGTTGGAGGCTGGGGAAGTAGGGTTGGTGGCTAGGGAAGGGGTTGGTGGCAAGGAAGGGGGTGGTGACTAGGGAAGGGGGTTGGTGACTAGGAAAGGGGTTGGTAGCTAGGGAAGTGGGGTTGGTGTCTAGGGAAGGTGGTTGGAGGCTGGGGAAGTAGGGTTGGTGGCTAGGGAAGGGGGTTGGTGGCTATGGAAGGGGGTTGGTGGCTAGGGAAGTGGGGTTGGAGTCTAGGAAAGGAGGTTGGAGGCTAGGGAAGTAGGGTTGGTGGCTAGGGAACGAATATTGGTGGCTAGGGAACGGGGTTGGTGGCAAGGGAAGGGGGTTGTTGGCTAGGGAAGTGGTGTTGGTGGCTGGGTTAGGGGGGTTGGTGGCTAGGGAAGGGGTTTGGTGACTAGGAAGGGGTTTGGTGGCTAAGGAAGGGGTTTGGTAGCTAGGAAGTGAGGTTAGTGGCTAGGAAAGTAGGGTTGGTGGCTAGGGAAGGGGGTTGATGGCTTAGGAAGGGGGTTGGTGGCAAGGAAGGGGGTGGTGACTATGGAAGGGGGTTGGTGGATGGGAAAGGGGTTCGTAGCTAGGGAAGTGGGGTTGGTGTCTAGGGAAGGTGGTTGGAGGTTGGGGAAGTAGGGTTGGTGGCTAGGGAAGGGGGTTGGTGGCTAGGGAAGTGGGGTTGGTGTCTAGGGAAGGTCGTTGGAGGCTAGGGAAGTAGGGTTGGTGGCAAGGGAATGAATATTGGTGGCTAGGGATGGAGATTGGTGGCTCAGGAAAAGGTGTTGGTAGCTAGGGAATTGGGTTGGTGGCTAGGGAAGGAGATTGGTGGCTAGGGAAGGGGGTTGGTGGCTAGGGAAGGAGATTGGTGGCTAGGGAATTGATGTTAGTGGCTAGGAAAGTAGGGTTGGTGACTAGGGAACGGGGATGGTGGCCAGGAAAGGTGGTTGGAGTCTAGGAAAGTGTGGTTGGTGTCTAGGGAAGGTCGTTGGAGGTTAGGGAAGTAGGGTTACTGGCTAGGGAAGGAATATGGCTGACTAGGGAAGGAGATAAGTGGCTTGGAAAATGGGGTAGGTAGCTAGGGAAGGTAGTTGGGTACTAGGGAAGGGGGTTGGTGGCTAGGGAAGGAGATTGGCGGCTAGGGAAGGAGATTGGTTGCTAGGGAAGGGGGTGGTGGCTAGGGAAGTGGGGTTGGTGTCTAGGGAATGTGGTTGGAGGCTGGGGAAGTAGGGTTGGTGGCTAGGGAAAGGGGTTGGTGGCTATGGAAGGGGGTTGGTAGCTAGGGAAGTGGGGTTGGAGGCTAGAAAAGGTGGTTGGAGGCTAGGAAAGTTGGGTTGGTGGCTAGGGAACGGGGTTGGTGGCTAGGGAAGGTTATTGGTGGCTAGGGAAGGGGGTTGGTGGCTAGGAAAGTGGGGTTGGTGTCTAGAGAAGGTCGTTGGAGGCTAGGGAAGTAGGGTTGGTGGCTAGGGAAGGAATATTGGTGGCTATGGAACGAGATTGGTGCCTCTGGAAATGTGGTTGGTAGCTAGGGAAGGGTGTTGGTTGCTAGGGAAGGGGGTTGGTGGCTAGGGAATGGGGTTGGTGGCTAGGGAAGGGGGTTGGTGGCTAGGAATGTGGTGTTGGTGTCTAGAGAAGGTCGTTGGAGGCTAAGGAAGTAGGGTTGGTGGCTATGGAAGGAATATTGGTGGCTAGGGAAGGAGATTGGTGCCTCTGGAAATGTGGTTGGTAGGTAGGGAAGGGTGTTGGTTCCTAGGGAAGGAGATTGGTTGCTAGGGAAGGGGGTGGTGGCTAGGGAAGTGGGGTTGGTGTCTAGGGAATGTGGTTGAAGGTAAGGGAAGTAGGGTTGTGGCTAGGGAAAGGGATTGGTGGCTAGGGAAGGGGGTTGGTGGCTAGGGAAGTGGGGTTGGTGTCTAGGGTAGGTGGTAGGAGGCTAGGGAAGTAGGGTTGGTGGCTAGGGAACGAATATTGGTGGCTAGGGAATGGGGTTGGTGGCAAGGGAAGGGGGTTGTTGGCTAGGAAAGGTAGTTGGAGTCTAGGAAAGTGGGGTTGGTGTCTAAGGTTGTTGGAGGGTAAGGTAGTAGGGTTGGTGGCTAGGGATGGGGGTTGGTGGCTAGGGAAGGGGGTTGGTGGCTAGGGAAGTGGGGTTGGTGTCTAGGAAAGGTGGTTGGAGTCTAGGAAAGTTGTGTTGGTGGCTAGGGAATGGGGTTGGTGGCTAGGGAAGGGGGTTGGTGGCTAGGAAAGTGGGGTTGGTGTCTAGAGAAGGTCGTTGGAGGCTAGGGAAGAAGGGTTGGTGGCAAGGGAAGGAATATTGGTGGCTAGGGAAGGAGATTGGTGGCTCGGGAAAAGGTGTTGGTAGCTAGGGAAGGGGGTTGGTGGCAAGGGAAGGAGATTGGTGGCTAGGGAACCGGGTTGGTGGCAAGGGAAGGGGGTTGGAGGCTGGGGAAGGAATATTGGTGGCTAGGGAAGGAGATTAGTGCCTCTGGAAATGCGATTGGTAGCTAGGGAAGGGTGTTGGTTGCTAGGGAAGGGGGTTGGTGGCTAGGGAAGTGGGGTTGGTGTCTAGGGAAGGTCATTGGAGGCTAGGGAAGTAGGGTTGGTGACAAGGGAAGGAATATTGGTGGCTAGGGAAAAGGTGTTGGTAGCTAAGGAAGGGGGTTGGTGGCTAGGGTAGGAGATTGGTGGCTAGGGAACGGGGTTGGTGGCAAGGGAAGGGGGTTGTTGGCTAGGGAAGTGGGGTTGGTGGCTGGGTTAGGGGGGTTGGTGGCTAGGGAAGGGGTTTGGTGACTAGGGAAGGGGTTTGGTGGCTAAGGAAGGGGTTTGGTAGCTAGGAAGTGAGGTTAGTGGCTAGGAAAGTAGGGTTGGTGGATAGGGAAGGGGGTTGGTGGCTAGGGAAGGGGTTGGTAGCTAGGGAAGGGGGTTGGTGGCTAGGGAAGGGGTTGGTAGCTAGGGAAGTGGGGTTGGTGTCTAGGGATTGTGGTTGGAGGCTGGGGAAGTAGGGTTGGTGGCTAGGGAAGGGGTTGGTGGCAAGGAAGGGGGTGGTGACTAGGGAAGGGGGTTGGTGACTAGGAAAGGGGTTGGTAGCTAGGGAAGTGGGGTTGGTGTCTAGGGAAGGTGGTTGGAGGCTGGGGAAGTAGGGTTGGTGGCTAGGGAAGGGGGTTGGTGGCTATGGAAGGGGGTTGGTGGCTAGGGAAGTGGGGTTGGAGTCTAGGAAAGGAGGTTGGAGGCTAGGGAAGTAGGGTTGGTGGCTAGGGAACGAATATTGGTGGCTAGGGAACGGGGTTGGTGGCAAGGGAAGGGGGTTGTTGGCTAGGGAAGTGGTGTTGGTGGCTGGGTTAGGGGGGTTGGTGGCTAGGGAAGGGGTTTGGTGACTAGGGAAGGGGTTTGGTGGCTAAGGAAGGGGTTTGGTAGCTAGGAAGTGAGGTTAGTGGCTAGGAAAGTAGGGTTGGTGGCTAGGGAAGGGGGTTGATGGCTTAGGAAGGGGGTTGGTGGCAAGGAAGGGGGTGGTGACTATGGAAGGGGGTTGGTGGATGGGAAAGGGGTTCGTAGCTAGGGAAGTGGGGTTGGTGTCTAGGGAAGGTGGTTGGAGGTTGGGGAAGTAGGGTTGGTGGCTAGGGAAGGGGGTTGGTGGCTAGGGAAGTGGGGTTGGTGTCTAGGGAAGGTCGTTGGAGGCTAGGGAAGTAGGGTTGGTGGCAAGGGAATGAATATTGGTGGCTAGGGATGGAGATTGGTGGCTCAGGAAAAGGTGTTGGTAGCTAGGGAATTGGGTTGGTGGCTAGGGAAGGAGATTGGTGGCTAGGGAAGGGGGTTGGTGGCTAGGGAAGGAGATTGGTGGCTAGGGAATTGATGTTAGTGGCTAGGAAAGTAGGGTTGGTGACTAGGGAACGGGGATGGTGGCCAGGAAAGGTGGTTGGAGTCTAGGAAAGTGTGGTTGGTGTCTAGGGAAGGTCGTTGGAGGTTAGGGAAGTAGGGTTACTGGCTAGGGAAGGAATATGGCTGACTAGGGAAGGAGATAAGTGGCTTGGAAAATGGGGTAGGTAGCTAGGGAAGGTAGTTGGGTACTAGGGAAGGGGGTTGGTGGCTAGGGAAGGAGATTGGCGGCTAGGGAAGGAGATTGGTTGCTAGGGAAGGGGGTGGTGGCTAGGGAAGTGGGGTTGGTGTCTAGGGAATGTGGTTGGAGGCTGGGGAAGTAGGGTTGGTGGCTAGGGAAAGGGGTTGGTGGCTATGGAAGGGGGTTGGTAGCTAGGGAAGTGGGGTTGGAGGCTAGAAAAGGTGGTTGGAGGCTAGGAAAGTTGGGTTGGTGGCTAGGGAACGGGGTTGGTGGCTAGGGAAGGTTATTGGTGGCTAGGGAAGGGGGTTGGTGGCTAGGAAAGTGGGGTTGGTGTCTAGAGAAGGTCGTTGGAGGCTAGGGAAGTAGGGTTGGTGGCTAGGGAAGGAATATTGGTGGCTATGGAACGAGATTGGTGCCTCTGGAAATGTGGTTGGTAGCTAGGGAAGGGTGTTGGTTGCTAGGGAAGGGGGTTGGTGGCTAGGGAATGGGGTTGGTGGCTAGGGAAGGGGGTTGGTGGCTAGGAATGTGGTGTTGGTGTCTAGAGAAGGTCGTTGGAGGCTAAGGAA